>NC_134704.1:131035624-131379124 GCF_043290135.1 Rhipicephalus microplus
AACGAGAGAGGAAAGGATATCCAGAAAGTTCCAGGTTCCACTGTGCTTCGCGAGTGGCGTCGTCAGTGTGTATTTTCTTAGTATTGCGTTCAGTGCAGTTTGGTGGCGGTCCCTTTATTGTAGACGGGGCCTGGCTAAGGTAAGGGCTTGCGTGTCGCGAAAAATGCTTTTTTTATTATTATTTTTTATTTTTTATTTTTTAAAGACCGTCACTAATTCGGCGTCGGGGACAGCGTTCCGAGGCTCCAGGAAGTCGGCGCGGGAGAAAATGTTTCTTAAGGCGCTGTCTGTCGTTTTGAATGCTATTTTGCTCTGCGAATCCGCGTTTGGGGGTTTTAATTGTGTATGGGGTGGCCCTTCTATATGTCGGGCTTTGTTGTCGAAATGCGGGAAGGGTTTCCAAACTGCGAGAAAGGACGTTTGAAGTGATTGCTATTTTGTACTGGGAAACCGCGTTCGGGGCGTTTAGTTGTGTATGTGGATGTCGGGCTTTGTTGCCAAAATCGGGGAAGGGTTGCCAAAAGGCGAGAAGGGGCGTTTGAAGTGATTGCATTTTGTTCTGGGAATCCACGTTCGGGGCTTTTAGTTGTGCATGCGGTGACCCTTCGACAAGTCGGGCTTACAACTATTGTTCGGTTATTCAGAGAAATAGAAATAGACGACAGTGGTTCACTGAAACACGCAAAGATATTTGTAGTTGTCCAGTCCTCGTCGCCGCCACAGTGCCGCGAAATCTTGGACTGTTATGATTACAATTATAAACTTACATATACACACATACACCCCCATACATATGCGCATATGCATAAGTACATATACACATATAAGTGCATATGTATATATTATAGTGCTTTGATTGCTGCAAGTGTACCCGGACTTTCATTTATGCCTTTTTCGAGGGTGTTAAATCGGTGTATGAGGTATGATTCACGTTGTTCACGTTCCCGGTTTGATTTAAATCCTGTTTCTAAAAGTGTGACTGACAATTTGTCGAAGGAGTGGCCGGGAAGGTTAAGGTGTTTTGATAGAGGTAGATTCGGCGCTGATTTCGCGTGGGCTCTGTGATTATTGAAACGAATCCTAAAGGGTGTTTCCGTTTGTCCGATGTATTGCATGCCGCACACGTTGCATTCAAGTAGATATACCACATTAGGGGAATCGCATGTTAGATTTCCTCGTATGTTAATTGAAAAGTTGGATTGTGTGCTGCTTGCCTTGCTTGTATCTCGCATCGCTTTGCATACAAAACATCGAGGCTTCAGACAAGGTCGGCATGAACTGTCGGAAGTTGAAGTATTGATTTGGGAGTTTACAAGTGTGTCTTTGAGGTTGCGTGTTCGTCGGTAAACGACGCCAGGAGCCGATGGGAATGCACGTTTTAGACGTTCACTTTGTTCCAGTATGTTGTAATGTCGTTTAAGGATTTTGTTAACGTTGGGGAAATTCGTGCTGTATGTTAAACATAGGTGTGTCTGTTGCAGGTTGTGTTGTGGTGGCCGCTTCATCAGAAGGTCATCACGCTGAAGTTTTCTAGCTTTTTGAATAGCGTCATCAATTACATGTGGAGGATATTTCTGTTTTTCGAGCACGAGTTTAAGCTTTTGTGAGCTCGCGTGGAAGTCAGTGTCTTTTGAGCAAATTCGCTTAAAACGGTGGGCCTGGCCGTATGGAATGCTGTTTTTACAATGGCGTGGATGATCACTTTGGTAATGGAGGTACTGTTGTCGATCTGTTGGTTTGCGGTAGAGGGTTGTGGAAAGTTTATCATCTTCTATTATTATGGTAACGTCAAGGAAATTTACGGTTACTTGTGAGTAGGTGTGTGTGAAGTGTATGTTTGGATGCACAGTATTGTAAGTATCGATAAAGTTTAGCAGTTCATCCTCGCTGTGAGTCCAAATAAGAAAAATATCGTCAATGTACCGCCTGTATAGGAGTGGTTTCAAGGGAGTTTGGGACAAAAATTCGGTTTCTAGTTCTCCCATAAAAATGTTAGCATAGTTTGGTGCGAGTTTGGTACCCATGGCGGTGCCGCTGATTTGTCGAAAGTACTCTTGGTTGAACTCGAATGAGTTCAGTTCTAATACAAGTCTTGTGAGGCTTGCGATGGCAGAGAAATCTGGGGTGTCAGGTTGTCTATGGTTTGTGTATGTGTTTTTTAATGCCGCTATGCCATCATCGTGGGGAATATTTGTATAAAGTGAAGACACATCAAGGGTAACTAAGTATGAGTGTTTCGGAATGCGCAGGTCTGCAATATCTCGAAGAAAATGTGAGGTGTCTTTTACGTACGACCCGAGAGTGCACGGAATGTGGCCTATTAATTTGTCTACGTACCCTGATATGGGCTCGGTTACTGTGCCTATACCTGAAATGATTGGTCGGCCTGGATTACCGGGTTTATGAATTTTTGGGAGTATGTAGAAGCGCCCTGGACGAGGGTGTACTGGCCGCATTAATTTGTGCTCACTGCGTGTTATTCTTCCCTCGTCCAACAGCTTCTTCAGTTCTGTTGCTACAATACGCGTGTATTTCTCTGTCGGGTCCCCTGGGAGGCGTTCGTAGAATTTTAAGTCGTTTAGTTGACGGTATGCTTCTTGTAGGTAGTCGGTTGTATTTAGGACTACAATTGCCCCTCCTTTGTCAGCGGGCTTTATTATTATATCAGTCCTAGATGTTAGGTTTTGCATACTCTTTTTCTCGGATTTTGTCATGTTTTCCCGCTTTCCCTTCTGTCTGTGATACTCCTGTAATATATCTTTCTGGACCGCGTTAATATATAAGTCCAGACACTTGTCTGGACTTATACTAACAGAGTTCGAACAGAATAAATACCAAGAGGTCAAGAAAACTAAAATACAGAAACTTAAAAGAGACAATGTTTCCAACCCCACACTACCAGACGCTACACTGTATGACTACAACACAGTCACCCACGAGGAAACTCACGGCACAAACAAGAAAACACCTATCAACACTCACTACGACGCTGCGATTATAAACCTATCAGACACGAGTTTGTCAACTGATGAAGTAAAACTATTATCTAAAGGACTAAACTTCTGCCCAACTAGAAAATCTTTCGATGAGTTTCACTTACTCCGAGACCTCGACAACTTCGCTAGAAAATTGAGGCTGCACGAATATTTCTTGGACAAGCCGTCTAACATTCCAAAGACTCCCCGCCACCAAACAAGCGATTGGACACCAAATAGTCATCGAGACAAGTGTCTGGACTTATATATTAACGCGGTCCAGAAAGATATATTACAGGAGTATCACAGACAGAAGGGAAAGCGGGAAAACATGACAAAATCCGAGAAAAAGAGTATGCAAAACCTAACATCTAGGACTGATATAATAATAAAGCCCGCTGACAAAGGAGGGGCAATTGTAGTCCTAAATACAACCGACTACCTACAAGAAGCATACCGTCAACTAAACGACTTAAAATTCTACGAACGCCTCCCAGGGGACCCGACAGAGAAATACACGCGTATTGTAGCAACAGAACTGAAGAAGCTGTTGGACGAGGGAAGAATAACACGCAGTGAGCACAAATTAATGCGGCCAGTACACCCTCGTCCAGGGCGCTTCTACATACTCCCAAAAATTCATAAACCCGGTAATCCAGGCCGACCAATCATTTCAGGTATAGGCACAGTAACCGAGCCCATATCAGGGTACGTAGACAAATTAATAGGCCACATTCCGTGCACTCTCGGGTCGTACGTAAAAGACACCTCACATTTTCTTCGAGATATTGCAGACCTGCGCATTCCGAAACACTCATACTTAGTTACCCTTGATGTGTCTTCACTTTATACAAATATTCCCCACGATGATGGCATAGCGGCATTAAAAAACACATACACAAACCATAGACAACCTGACACCCCAGATTTCTCTGCCATCGCAAGCCTCACAAGACTTGTATTAGAACTGAACTCATTCGAGTTCAACCAAGAGTACTTTCGACAAATCAGCGGCACCGCCATGGGTACCAAACTCGCACCAAACTATGCTAACATTTTTATGGGAGAACTAGAAACCGAATTTTTGTCCCAAACTCCCTTGAAACCACTCCTATACAGGCGGTACATTGACGATATTTTTCTTATTTGGACTCACAGCGAGGATGAACTGCTAAACTTTATCGACACTTACAATACTGTGCATCCAAACATACACTTCACACACACCTACTCACAAGTAACCGTAAATTTCCTTGACGTTACCATAATAATAGAAGATGATAAACTTTCCACAACCCTCTACCGCAAACCAACAGATCGACAACAGTACCTCCATTACCAAAGTGATCATCCACGCCATTGTAAAAACAGCATTCCATACGGCCAGGCCCACCGTTTTAAGCGAATTTGCTCAAAAGACACTGACTTCCACGCGAGCTCACAAAAGCTTAAACTCGTGCTCGAAAAACAGAAATATCCTCCACATGTAATTGATGACGCTATTCAAAAAGCTAGAAAACTTCAGCGTGATGACCTTCTGATGAAGCGGCCACCACAACACAACCTGCAACAGACACACCTATGTTTAACATACAGCACGAATTTCCCCAACGTTAACAAAATCCTTAAACGACATTACAACATACTGGAACAAAGTGAACGTCTAAAACGTGCATTCCCATCGGCTCCTGGCGTCGTTTACCGACGAACACGCAACCTCAAAGACACACTTGTAAACTCCCAAATCAATACTTCAACTTCCGACAGTTCATGCCGACCTTGTCTGAAGCCTCGATGTTTTGTATGCAAAGCGATGCGAGATACAAGCAAGGCAAGCAGCACACAATCCAACTTTTCAATTAACATACGAGGAAATCTAACATGCGATTCCCCTAATGTGGTATATCTACTTGAATGCAACGTGTGCGGCATGCAATACATCGGACAAACGGAAACACCCTTTAGGATTCGTTTCAATAATCACAGAGCCCACGCGAAATCAGCGCCGAATCTACCTCTATCAAAACACCTTAACCTTCCCGGCCACTCCTTCGACAAATTGTCAGTCACACTTTTAGAAACAGGATTTAAATCAAACCGGGAACGTGAACAACGTGAATCATACCTCATACACCGATTTAACACCCTCGAAAAAGGCATAAATGAAAGTCCGGGTACACTTGCAGCAATCAAAGCACTATAATATATACATATGCACTTATATGTGTATATGTACTTATGCATATGCGCATATGTATGGGGGTGTATGTGTGTATATGTAAGTTTATAATTGTAATCATAACAGTCCAAGATTTCGCGGCACTGTGGCGGCGACGAGGACTGGACAACTACAAATATCTTTGCGTGTTTCAGTGAACCACTGTCGTCTATTTCTATTTCTCTGAATAACCGAACAATAGTTGTAAGCCCGACTTGTCGAAGGGTCACCGCATGCACAACTAAAAGCCCCGAACGTGGATTCCCAGAACAAAATGCAATCACTTCAAACGCCCCTTCTCGCCTTTTGGCAACCCTTCCCCGATTTTGGCAACAAAGCCCGACATCCACATACACAACTAAACGCCCCGAACGCGGTTTCCCAGTACAAAATAGCAATCACTTCAAACGTCCTTTCTCGCAGTTTGGAAACCCTTCCCGCATTTCGACAACAAAGCCCGACATATAGAAGGGCCACCCCATACACAATTAAAACCCCCAAACGCGGATTCGCAGAGCAAAATAGCATTCAAAACGACAGACAGCGCCTTAAGAAACATTTTCTCCCGCGCCGACTTCCTGGAGCCTCGGAACGCTGTCCCCGACGCCGAATTAGTGACGGTCTTTAAAAAATAAAAAATAAAAAATAATAATAAAAAAAGCATTTTTCGCGACACGCAAGCCCTTACCTTAGCCAGGCCCCGTCTACAATAAAGGGACCGCCACCAAACTGCACTGAACGCAATACTAAGAAAATACACACTGACGACGCCACTCGCGAAGCACAGTGGAACCTGGAACTTTCTGGATATCCTTTCCTCTCTCGTTTTTCAAACTCTTTCTTTCTTTCTGTTTTTTTTTTTTTTTTTTTTCGTTCCTTCCCTCTCATTTTTTACCCAAAATACTATAAATGTGAGCGCAAACAGAATGTACCATGACTCCTGATGAAGGCCAGACTCTGGCCGAAACTGTCGAATTAAACACTTCCGTTGTTACCGTTCTCTTGGAGGATCTACTTGACATATATATATATATATATATATATATATATATATGGAGATAAAGGGATGTTTTCGCACTGCCGCTAAATTGCTTTATTGGTTTTTCTGCTGCAGCAGGCATTTCATAAGAATAGAGGAGTAAATTAGGACGTTAAAAGAAAAATTCTGTTAATTACTTTTTAAGTAGTGTACAGAGGCGGTCGGTAAGACAGAAGGATCACTGTCGTAATTAATGTTCCTAGTCTTCCTATGGTGGGCTTAAGACGAGTCTCTCCACCCCAGCTATTTTTATGCAAAGAAATAAAGGCCATCGACTTCGTCTCAGCGAGGGATGAAAAAAAGTATTCCTGTGCTACTACCTGTATAGGCAGAACTCACCGAGTTCCATCTTCCAAAACATAACAGCAATCCCGCGTGGCCATCTTAAGGACCTTAATGATTACCTCAATGTAAGTACCTCTAAAGGCTTAACGCTGTCCGATGGCATGCCGTTGATCCTACTCACGGCTAATCTGCGGGGTTTCAGCCCGTCATCTCTAGCACGCAACCTATTGCCGGCCTTGCTCCCACGAGGCCGGTGAAGCTGGCGCTGAGTTTTTCCCGGTGCAGCTCCCATTAGGTACCCGTCCCTCACTTCTGACTGCTCCCATATACGAGCGCAGTTTCAAGTACCAATATATTTGTGCATCAGTTCAGTTTATGCACATCTAAGATGTCGCTCTCCTTGGAGCACCCACAGCACGCAAGATGAATATGCCATGACTGCTGATTACCTTACTCCTAGACGTGGGGCTTGGCAGCAGCCTGTGGCACACCTGTATTGTCAACGAATGAAAAGTTCAGCTGGAATGGTTGCCGCTATGTTCGTCATGCCTGCTGCCTGCTGCAAACTCCCTTCCTTAGCCTGCAGACTGTACTGAACCATGATTTAGGCCAAACGTGACGCCAAACAGGCTCATAAAGAGTTTCCCACACTCGCCGCCATGGCTACTAGTGGCGCTGACTGACACATCCACGCTTAAATTGACATAATTACCCAATAAAGTGGCTGGGGGGATAGCTGTCGTGGTAGCTCAGTGGTAGAGCATCGAACGCGCTCTTCGAAGGTCGCAGGTTTGGATCCTGCCCACGGCAAGTTATCTTTTCACCCACTTTTCTTTCTTCTCATTTACATTATATTTGGCCTATTAACTGCCCCTATACCTTCCTTGGCATCATTGTCTGTTAGATCTCATTATTATTGTGTAAAACGTGAAAAACGAGCCCTTAAGTATACACTTGTTTCCCTTATATATATATATATATATATATATATATATATATATATATATATATATATATATATCCCGCAAGTCCATTTGATTGTACGACATTATCGGACATTATGGCAGCTAATCCAGGCCCCTGTGTAATAACAGGTGATTTCAATGCACATTATCCGATATGAGGAAGCTTGAGGACAAACTCGAAGGGGCGCTCACTGATATCGTTTGTGTCAGACCACAACCTGCGCGTTATGAGTGATGGTAGCGCAATATACCTGCGAGGAACGACGTACAGCAGCTGCCTCGACCTGACACTGGTGTCGTGTTGCCCCAAGTTCAAAAGTGCGGTGGTTTACAGATATCGAACCCCATGGTAGTGACCACATTCCGACTTATGTCAGCATTGATGGCCAAGAAACATTGTCCTCACCGGTCAATCGGTAGATAGACTGGACACTTTATGAAGATCAAGTGAAAGACACCTGCAGAAATGATTCCTCGTGTGGGTTAGAAGAAGTAATTGCAGATGGAATGAAAAATTGTGCGCGCTGCTTCACACACTCACAGAAGCGCATGGAATGTGACATCGAATTATAAAGGCTGCGGGCGTTACGTAGACGTGCTGAGAGAAGAAACAGGCGTACCAAGTCGATTCTTAATCTCAGAGTAGCAAGGCGTATGCAGAAAAAAAAATACAACGCCGAATAGACAAGCTGCAGGAACGAACATGGAAAAGCTTTTGTGAGTCAATAGACCCACGCAAGCCATTGTCTCATGTATGGAGAACTCTACAGGGTTTTCGCTCAGGCACCATGCAATGTCATCCCTTCGAGGCTCTCGCATTTCGTCTAAGCCGTGAAATGGAAATTGCAGAGGATCTTTGCGCGAACTTCACCGGTGGGAAAGTCCTATTCTTCGATGTGCTTTTATGTGATATCCCCGGTCTACGAGATATAAATATGGATGCTCCGTTTTCTATGGAAAAGCTAGAAGCTGCACTGACATTGTGCAGGTGTTATTCTTCACCAGGGCTCCATGGGATAACGCATACTGCTCTGCGTCACTTAGGCCAAGCAGGTAGACAACTGCTAAATTTATTCAATCAGTCTTGCGAAGATAGAATCGTACCTCAAGAATGGAAACGGAGCCGTCTTGTGCCACTTCTAAAGGCATGGAAATCCCCTCCGGTGCTAACATCATACCGGCCTGTAGCGCTTGCCAGCTGCGTTGGAAAACTCATGGAGCGCATGATTCTCACGTGCCTGGAATAGTACCTTGACCGGCACAACATTTACCCCGACTCTATGGCGGGATTTTGACAAGGCCGTTCATCAATTTGCAAAGTTATCAATTTGGTGTCATCAGTAGAATAGCAGAAATTTAGGAAACGACTAGCACTTGCGCTCTTTCTTAATGTGAAAGGTGCATATGACAACAATTCCCATCAAGCTATTGTAGACACACTGCTGCTAATTGAACTGGGAGGGCGAATGTTTCGATGGATCCGAAGCTACCTTACACGAAGATCCTTTTTTGTATATACTGAAGAGGGCCCAACGTCAGATCACTACACGTGCCGTGGCGTCCCGCAAGGTGGTGTTTTAAGCCCAGTTCTTTTCAATCTTGCCTTGCTTGGACTGGCGAAAGCTCTCCCGGAAACTGTCAGTGTTTCATTATACGCTGAGCACATCTATGTTTGGGCACCCGCATTGACACGCCTACAAGTTCGAGCAAGGATACAGAGGACAGCGTCGCAAGAATCTGACTATCTTCGCACGGAAGGTCTACCAATCTCAATAGAAAAATGTGCACTGGTGGCCTTCACGCGCAAGGCGATGACAAGTTACCCGATAAGCATTAATGGCCTGCCAATCTCTTACAAGCGTCGTCATAGTTTTCTAGGTGTCATTAATGACCGCGAATCCTCTTGGAGCCCTCACGTGACTAGCTTGAAAGCGAAACTGGTATCAACTGCCCACGTCCTAAAAGTCATCGCTGGAAAAAGATGGGGTTCATCATTGAGTTCCGTGCTACACCTTTTATTCAAGCACTTTTTATTGGTATACTGCGCTACAGTTCTCTCTGCTCACTAAAACTTGCAAGACAAACTTTCGACCACTTCAGAGTGGGCAAGCACAGGAACTACGTGTTTGTCTCGGCCTACCACGAACAACCTCAACCGCTGGAACAGTTGCTCGGGATGATCCGGTTACGACCTACGTCACAACCGACGTGATGAGAGCACATATTCGGCACATTTCACAGATTGTATCGAGCCATTTGACATTTCTGCCAGAACAACGACCACAGGCATCGTTCTCTAAGCTCGTCAGTTCCCACCGCGCCTTGCTACCATCCGGTTTTGTATCGTTGGCGCGTTCACCGTCCGCCTTGTGGAGCCTACGACAACCCGACATGCGCCTTTTCGTCCCAGGAAAAAGAATAAGAAAAGTCATTTCTGCTTTGGCCTTGAAGCAATCGACTCTGGACTGTTTGCACACTTTCTACTCTGACAGAATCTACGTATACATGGATGGATCTACCACCCAGACAAGCTCCACCGGCGCCACGTCATCCCATCGCAACACATCAGCATCACTTACAAACTTTGTCACGTGAGCGCATCGACTGGTTCGAAAATTGTTGCCCTGCGAGGTGCCATCAAATATATCAAGCAACAACCGGCTAATCAATGGGCACTAATCTGTGACTCCAAGGCGGTTCTACAATGTCTTTCGTCGGCACTTCGTCGCGGGTCGTACGAACAACTGGTATGGGAGATCAAAGAAATTCTGCACTCTTCGACCGAACAAGGATACAACGTTGTGTTCAAGTGGATACCAAGTCACTGCGGCATCTCTGGCAATGATCTCACCGATGAAGCAGCCAGAAATGCACACGTACAAACAAACCCTGTGTCCGTACCTTTATCTAGGATTGATTCGGCTAGATACTTAAGTAAGCTGGCGCAGAACATGACACTCCAGAAGTGGCAGTCATCACAGTTCACACATCATCGACTATATTCTCTCGACCCATCTCTACGACTGCGGCTACCCTCTGTTCTTTCTAGAGAGAAAGGTATAGTGTTGGGCCGTCTGCTTCTGGGCGTAGCCTTCACCAATGCCAACTCATATAAGATAGGGATGGCCGACAGCGCGGAGTGCTACGACTGCGCCGTCGATGGGACTATTGAACACACCTTATGTTACTGCCCGGCACACACAAACGAGAAGCTTCACCTGCGCAGTGTTTTAAATCAACCGGGCAGAAGTGATTTCACTGTCGAGAAAGTATTGGGACTATGGCACTGCCCATTCAATTTCTGAAAGGCAACGAAGTCACTGTTGCACTTTCTCAAAGACACCGCGCCTTCTCTGCAGTCATCATCGACTCCAAACAGCAAATTACCAACTGCGCATTGGTTCACACTGATGATCCGACGATAACCGAGCAAGTGGCAATCGCCTTGGCCATCCTGGAAGGTGAAAGGGAGGTCATCTATAGTGACTCTAGGTCAGCTATATGCGCTTTCGAGCGCGGTGTCGTCTCCAAGAAAGCCCAGCGCGTGCTCCAGAGTGGTGGCCGCGACGGTATGAAGCACCACGTACCGATCTCGTTTCCTTCACATGATGGACAGGTCCAAGGCGCTCCCCCCAGTTTCAACCAGTCTGTCCACGAGGCCGCGCGCGTGGTAACTGACCGCGCTGGTTCCGGGCAACGATTGCGGGCCAACGGGGTTGCGGAAAACAGGGACACACCTGCCACGTACAACGAAATAACAAGGATTTTTAACTCGCGCAAAGACTATATCGACTTCTTCATCTAAAACGCAATAGGCCGGGGGCCCGTACACTCAGACTACTGCAGACCGACACGTACCCTAACCTGAGATCCCTTCACGCTATTTATCCTGAAGTGTTCCCCAATGACGTTTGTCTCGTATGTGGGGATGTATTCACGCTTGCGAACCTACTCTGGGAGTGCAAGGCAATGTACATTAACCACGACACTACATCGGTCAGGTGGGAGGCGGTCCTACGCAGCTCCCTTCTAGCGGACCAACTTTGAGCCGTCCAGCAGTCCCGCGAGCGGCCGATAGGCTTGGCCTAGTGGTCCCGACGTTGGAGTCACCCGCTGCGCGCTGACGCGCGCCTTGCAGGACCACGATCAAATTTTGCAACCAACCAACCAACCGGCCTGTTTCATCGTTTGTGATGGTGAAACTGTTACGCATCGACCCAGTCAGTGACCTTTTCTCTCCTCCTCAATGACTTTCCTTCCCCCTCTTCCCTTCCCCAGTGCAGGGTAGCCTACCGGGGCTCAGCCCTTGTTAACCTCCCTGTCTTTCTCCTTGGGTTCTCTCTCTCCCTCTTTGCAGGGAGGGGGCCTGAAGGTTCCTCGCCGTGCACTACTTTCCATAAAATGACACTACATGGGGCTGGCTTAGCGCTTGCCTCCTCCCCCTTCTATCGTAGTCTTATTGTGTATGAAAAAGAAAATATCTAATTAAATGAAGGAAAGGCAGGCATGGCAACCTTGTCTCTAGCCTGCTAATAATTCATGAAGGAAGGAGAAAAGGAAGAGATTGACTTTGAAGGAGTGGTGACAAGGGACCATGGTAGTAAATTGAGAAAACATGTCTTAAGCACGGATTTTTACGAAGGTCGTCCCTAGAATTATAATTGAGAATGTGGTGCGTAAACGCCATGAAAATGCAGCCTCAAATAAAAAGAAGGCTGTTGAGCTCAGCAGTCACTACAAGCGTGATTTTCATACATATTTAGGCTGAATTATTTTTGTTTCTGTCGATGTGTAAAATAATTTATTTAGTTATCCACTTTCCAGACAATATAAAGCCATGCCGGCGGTCGTTATAAATAATGATGTTAGCTTTATGACGTGGTACTTGCTTAACAATGGAATACGGTATTTTGTGTAAATGGCTCATTATGTCGGTTACTGTGGGTTAGTACAAGTTAAATTTTGTCTGATGTTATTTACAGTAAAATTCAAGTCATTTCAATGTTGTAAAACCAACTCTTCTCACTCGGCGCCTGAGACGCACCACTGAGGTGGAATAGCAAAGGTGGAGGAAAAAACGTACTGCCTCTATGCCCATAGCGGTGAATGACCTGCTGGTCTCTTGAAGAGGAAGTAAAAGCAATAGAAATTCTGGTAAGGCTGAGAAAAACTTACAAACTGTACAGAATTTATTACGTAGTTACGGACGTACAAGTTACAGAAAAGAAAAACACTTCGGAAATGAACTGTTTGTAGGGCGAGCCTATATGGTATTTGGCAGAGTTGATGGTGCCTGATACCTTAAGCCCGGTTCAGAACTCCTGGTGCTATTACGGGGCCTCTTCTTGTTCCCTCGGTGCTCCACCTTTACACAACAGTCGGTGAATGGTCGCCTGTTTGTTCTCTGATAAGACAGTACACTTGGTCAATAAAAACCAGCCACAAGGACACCACCTTTTCGCGCGTGTGAGAATTCATGCTTTCGCCTCAAAGAACAGAATAACCAAAGTGTAAATAACACAAAATTAAAGGAAAGTCATGCAGGTAAGGCAAGCTCACCGGGTGCACAACTTTTTAAACCTAAAGTTACGCGTACTGGGATTTGCGGCCATAACAAGACATCCCTGGTGACACGTCAACCTATTGCCGGTGGGACAGTAATACGCTTCTCCCCAGTGCGTTGTAAGTGGAACTGCTGGCTCTTCACACGAAGTTCTATTTACAAGCTTGTTTGAGAGGGTTAGCGCTGAAATAGCCGAAGGCATGCCAATGCGCTGTTCACTGCGACGTCAGCCATGCTTTTACGTGTCACATGCCCACCCGTTTCCAAAAGTTTTCAGAAGCAAGCCGGACCCTGACGAAATGTTGACGGTGGTCAGACGGCGTTGCAACTCGCACCACCTTAACTCGATGGCGAGTTTTAGGCGCGAGAACAGTACACCGATGTGAACAGTTAGTCGAACCGATGCGAGGGGTCGTACTTCCACGCTGAAGCCCGGAAGAGACCCATTCATGCGCAGGCTGAAAGTGATGTGAGGCAGTCTGGGAGTCGTCACAATGGCGTTTCCAATCCTACGCCTTTTAGGGGCGAAGCTCCTTAGGGCGTGGGCTGTGCGTCCCCTGTAGCCTGTATGTAGCCACCTCTAGTTTAGTTCTTGCAGTAATCACTAGATGGCGGTACCGTCCCCTGTATGTAGCCACCTCTAGTTTAGTTCTTGCAGTGTTCACTAGATGGCGGTACCGTCTCCTGTATGTAGCCACCTCTCGTTAAGTTCTTGTAGTGTATACTAGATGGTGGTACTTGTAGCTGATGATGAAAAGATGCAAGATGTTATAAACTAGAAAGCGGTACTTGTAGTTGATGAAAGACGCGAGATCTTATAAAATAGGAATGATGTCACATATGGCGCGTGTCATTGGTTAAAGGCAATCGTTCGATTTAGTGTGGTGACGTACGCTAGGAAAGCGTTGTAATAAAATCCGTTCGCTGTTGGCGCGCGCTCGGAGTCGCCGGATGGATAAGGCTGCACAGCGGAGAGAGCGCAAGGCGGCAGCAGCGCGCGCTCGCAGACAGAATCCCGATGTGCGAGCGCGCGAGGCAAGGGACATCGCAAGCCATCCATCGTCTAAGAACAAATAAAAGTTGATTTGTGTATATACACACACAGCGTTTCTCACGTCTTTACATGATGATCGACTGGGCGAATTACACGGAAGATTCACAGTTTACCGATGAATCCCTCCGGAGCTTCGCCCATTCATCATCATTCACCCCGTGAATATGCCGTAATTTTTTTGCCCAAGTGGGGATTGGATCCATCGTCCTGTGTTAACAGGAACTAGACGCGCTCAGTAATCTCAGGTGCCCCAGCCCTGCGTAAGGTGCCGTCCGGCACACGGTGCCTACGATGAACGTCTAACTAACGGGACATTGACTGAACGCCGTCAAAGCAATGCAGCGGGCTGAAGCAAGTGCAGTTCGACTAACTCTTGGCCATACCTACCCAAGCTTACCGCACAAAGTAAATAAAATAAGCTTAAAACTGCCACGCAACAATTTCTTACCGCGGATCTACGGTTACTTCGCTGTATCCTGGCCAAAAATCTGTTCAGAAGAGCGACCTCGCAGACCGGTGAAGTCCCTGCCTAACCAAACAGAGAGCGAGCCCGACAAGAGCGCCGTGAAGAGGTGTAGTTTAATAAGTGAATCGAACGCAAGCATGCGCAGACTCATGGCAGCGACAACTGCCTCGTGCAAAAGTGAGCGTCTTGTCTTGTTCTATGTGACTGCGACGCCGCTGCCACTACAGAGTGCTTCCCCACGGAGGGAAGTCCGACGAACGATCGGTGCTCCAGGAGACACCATATGTCCTGGGTGTGGCGTAAGAAGGCAACAATCCGGAATGAAGCAGCGTTGCTTCGGTTGCGTCACACGATGGTGGCGCCGCTCGCAACGTTGCTTCGAAATAAGCAAGCTTCACCTGTTCGAGAGCGATTGTGTCAGACCAGCCATTGACGTGGACGATGAGTGCTCACGTACGGTGTTCAACAACTTTGTAGCCTGCCTACTTTGAAGCAACGTTGCCATGAGCGCCAACATCGTGCGACGAAGCCGATTCAAGGATACAGGTGCCGCTGCCAAAGCCTTGCGCACGCTGGCGTTCAATTCAGTCAGTAAACCTTTTCTGGTCACGTCCAGGTCACCAAACTGTGAAGATGTGCCACCTCGCAGACCGGCGAAGTCTCGGCCTAACCAGATAGAGAGCAAGCTCGTTACGACCATTATAATTTGAAGTATTTAATTATCGTCCTCCTCTCTGCTACGTCGATGCAGCTGCCGCTACAAGTGTACTTTCAAGTGATGCTTACACACTCTACGACTACCCCAGTAGGGAAGTCCTACATGAGCTGTTCCGCGTGTGAAGGACCTTAGAGGCTATAGGCTGTGGTCTTCTGCTGTCGTCACGGTGTGTCGTGTATTCACAGGTCACCGATAAAACGTGGGTGTGTCGAACTCAGTACATGCCACTACTCGATACCGGCCCAGTGAAATTGAAGAAGGCAAGCAGTGAGCTGAACAAATAGCCGACGAAGTTAGTAAATCAGAAGCACCATTGTTTACACGCCGTAGCACACTGAAGCCGAATATGTAGGGAAGAAGACGAAGAAAAACTTTTTCTCACTAACTGATGTAAATAATTCTTGGCCAGTCTCCCTGAGTGGGAATGAGCCATATTTGAGGCGTCAACATCATTACCATCATCATCATTATTATTATCACCGTCATAAGAAGAAGAAGAGGAAGAGGAACCTTAGAGTAAGCGGCACACTAATGGGTATGAGCCTTAGTTTCAAGGAAACAAACAACAAGTAAGGTGCATTCCGACGCATCCGATAATGAAAGTGGAGTGCAAGCACTCTTCCCTGCACACACTTCGCCCCTTTAGTGCCTCATAAATAAAATTTCTCTAGAAACACTCATGCTTTGCCCCTAGCCAGGTTTCATGCTAGTTGAGTCTAAACACCTATCGCTCTATATGCTTCACCTATCCACATTTTTTTTATTGAAAACTCTACTGCTCCTACTCCACAACAAAAAAAAAACTGTTTTTGAATGCACTTGCTGTTGTAGTCTGCCAACCTCCTTTGTCATCTTCCTGTTTGCCCAGCAGTCATGGAGGAAGGAATACTGAGGAGAAGCTGTACATCACATTATGTGAAACCAGAAGTGAGGAAAAGTAGATGACCCCTTCTTGCAAGGTTGGTCGCCTCTCAGCGCTCTCGCTCATGCGCAATTTGCAGCGGCAACGGAAAGGCGAGCCGAGCGAGCTGATGTAGGACGCGGCGGGTGGAAGTACCACGGACAGCTGATTCTTCCGATCAAGAACAGATGTGCTGCGATATTCGCTTGCAGAGTGCCTGTGTGCCAATCGCATCCTCATTACGGCCCATAATGTGCATCTACATTAAGCATGTAGCTTTCCACTTAGTGTTTAATCCTCCTATTGCAAAAGAGCAATGCATAGTGCGAATCAGCCGGATAATCGCTATGGGCAGGTGGCTTTCTTCTGCTGATACGGTACGTTCGGGGTACAGAACGGTGCAATCTGACTTGATGTTGCTATTTAGCTACATAAAGCGCCTCCGAATCATTCTTTTCTCGTGTGTGTCACGATACGTTTGCCAAAGTATCATTCGCAAAAGCGCAGGTCGGCTGGCTGCGACCGTATCAAAAAAAAAAAAAAACTTGGTCACTGACGAGGTTACTGCACGCAAAGCCTGAACAGGATGCGACAATTCAAACAATAAATTACCTTACTCTGTTATCCGCTATTAGGTTAGGAGCATCTGCAATTCTTGACTCTGAAAGCTCCGTTGAGCTCACTGGGTCAATAATTTCCGATAATTAAGACCATCATAATCGGGAATAAGTCACCACCGCTTCTCGCATTAGGAGCCATGAGCGCTGTCGTTTTCGCCTTGGAATTTTAAGCTTCCATCGTTGTCACGCAACATCACAATGCCGTAGAAAAACTGCAAAGCTGTGGCGCCCACCACTTTCGGAGAAGTGCTCGCGAGCTTCCACAACAACCGCTTTCGCGCGCAAGCGATATAACTTAAACTCGCAACCGTGAAATCCTACGCTCACTGTAGGCTTCCAACACATTTCATAATCTTTGAAGGGCACCAGCTGCATAAAAATGAGCATTTGGTACTCCAGGCGACTCAACCATGCGGTTATATGGGTGGTGATGCAGACTACGTGGGACGACGGCGTGGCCATGGAATCCTACAAGCCCATGCCAAGGCACGCGACTTCAGCCACACTTTTCGCCCGGCTCCTCAGAAAGCGAGGACCTTTCTTCAGGTTTCCTTCCTTCGTGTCTGCAGTGATCGAAGTTTTGTCTTGTCTTGTCTCCTAGGAGATCTTGGCTCATACCCACATGGGGGATTGGCCACACTGTACCTCATAATAGATCATTTTTTACAACGCTTGCTAAAAAAATAAAGAGAAATTAGATAGGTACAATAATAATGTTCCTTTGAAAAAACGTGAAAATTTCAGAAGAATGCGATAAACCAGAATATAAAGAACAAATTAACAAGAATGAGGAAGGGGGAGAAAGAATTAGATATATCTGGCAGTACCACTAGCAGCGTATCCTTCCGGTTGCCTGGATGAATTTATGTAGCGCTGACAGAATAGCACTGCGGCCCACACCCAACTGACTGGCTCCAAACGATAATAGGGTGGATATATTGACTGGCAATCCGAGCATACCAATCAGTCTTTCAATATTTATTCGGCGGAGTGAGGCGAAGCAGCGGCATGTGAGAAAAAAGTGATCTATTGTTTCTGGTTCATTGCAAACTAGTCAGTGCTGTTGCTGCTGCTGCTGCTGCTGCTGCTGATGATGATGATGACGAGTGATAGGAGGAAAACTAACACAACAATGCTGCAAGCACTGAAGCTCGCTGCCCAGACTATAGGCTAAATGAGCGACCTGGGTTAGACGGGAATCAAATAACAACAGAAAAATGACCAAGTTGCTCCGAGTCGTGCAAGGCTGGGGCAGGGCAGAGCTCGTTGGCAATCAGCTGGTTCCGGCTTGACTTGGCTCCCGTGCATAGCTTCGCCGATGCACGAAGTGTTCACGTCCACACATTGCAAATCGTGATTATTGGCTGGGTGTTGATTGGGTTGGACTGGGTGTCTCTTGGGGATCACAGCTCTTTGGTTAGGTTCATTAGGCCCGTCACCCAAATTTACCAAATCTTCATATCTAAAGCTTGGTCTCTTTCAGGAGAAATGTGAATTCTGAGACCCAAGTCCCAACTCAGCTTTTATATGACTAACTATGAAATAATTACCTCAATTACGCCTATCTATTAAGGTTATATCATGTTCAACTTGGCTTCGTTTCATTTGGCTTTCATTACCTGGGATAACCTAATTAAAGCTATGGTACGGACGAGAAATTGCTGTGAACCCGTGTAGGTGTGTGCACGTTTCAAAATTCCAGATAGTCGAAATTTTGGGATCTCTTCACGATAGCATTCCTCATAATCCTATCTTAGTTTGGACGCAAAACTTCAAGAAATAATATATTGTTCTTGTTTGTTTCTATAACAACAACACCAAAACAACATCAATATTATTATTATTATTATTATTATTATTATTATTATTATTATTATTATTATTATTATTATTATTATTATTATTATTATTATTATTATTATTATTATTATTATTATTATTATTATTATCTATGCTGAGCGTGCGCAGACATGATAATTATTGTTTTGTGCTCGAGTCAAATCAATGGCGGGCATAACGGATTTGAATCCGAAGGCGGAAAAGTCATGTGGTTAGTGATTTCAACGTTATACATATTTGAACACCTCATTCGATTTCGCCGCGGAAGTGCACAGGAGCCGGAGTCGCACATAAACTCTGCCTGGGGAAACTCGTGGCAGCGGGCACGAGTGTTCCACGATTTCTCTATTTGTCGAAGTCGCAGAGGGCAGCCAGCACGCGCTGAATTCGAAATCAATGGGTATAAAATAGGCCCCGCACTACCGGGTCTTTTCTCACGAGGATCGCGATGTGCCTGAGGGAATGGTATTTTTAGTGATACCATATTTTCAGATGCAAACAGTTCCTATTAATTATCTGCGTGCCGAAGTCTAATTCGTGACTCGCTGTATTGACAGACATTCTGTGGAACTAACGATTTTGGGGAATATTTACTTGTTTATGTAAAAGCGTGTACGGCACTGTATATATATATATATATATATATATATATATATATATATATATATATATATATATATATATATATATATATATATATATATATATATATATATTGTAGTGAAGAATAGGGGCCTCACTGGCATTTCTCGGCGCCTCAGGGGCATCGCCATCAGCATAAGCTCGTGCTTGCTGCGCTTGGCCGGACGCTGCTGACTGCTTCGCCTTCTGCGTTCTGCTCAGCAAATAAACCCCGTTACAATACGTATATATATACATATATGTATTATATATATATATATATATATATATATATATATATATATATATATATGAAAGTAGATGCGCTTTCACATAACAACTGTTTATTGCGTCGACGTTTCGACGGGAACCCAGTGTTTTTATCCATCTTATATATATATATATGTATATATATATATATATATATATATATATATATATATATTGCAGATAGAAAAGCCGGCCCGAAGCAAGGGTGCTGCCTCTGTGTCTGCATTTCTGCATTTTTAACAATGGCGCAGTCGTCGAAAGGCTTTGGCAAACCCCAGCTCTGACAGGTGTTTCTGAGGAACGCCATGCCACTTCCTCGCTGATGGAGCCCGCCAGGTGAACGTTGCGGCAAGTATCGCTCTCAGCACCATCGGATGGCGTCCAGGACTCCATTGTGGTGTCGTGGAGTTTGTCCGGTGACACGATACTTCGCGAAAACAACGTGCATGACCTCCTCTCTCCTAGAGACAGTGGGCCTGTTGGCGCCTTAAGCACCGATCGTGGACAACATCCAGGCCTTCTCGGCGGCTGAACACCGCTTCATGGACGCCAAAGTGCCATTTCACGGCACATTGCACGCGTTCCGCTTGCGTTGAAACGTTGTTGGCACTTCGAATTGTATGGGTCCCATGTGCATGAATCTGACGAACGCTCGATCTCCAAGAAATGCCGTGCACGCGTGCTTGGTGACATCATCTACCACAATGAGGACCAGAGTCACTGTATCTTCCGCAGATGCAGATCCTGTCTCTCAAATTGAATTATCCGACTGTGCCACGGGGCTGGAGCACGTAAATGCTTATCTCCGCGTCACCACTCACGAATCGAGCTCGATGCTGCAACCCGCCGCTTTGCCCGTTGGCAACTGTGAAGTTTCGCGCACGAGCTCTGTGGACGGCGCTTTTTACCGTCTGCCACGAAAATATCAGCACGTTCACCAGTCTGTTTCGGCAAACTTCGTGATCACTTTAACTAATGTTACCCGACAATGGCTTTCGTCGTTAGTGTCAGGAGGAACACTGAAAACTCAGACAGAACATCGAAATTAACAGCGGGTATATCAAACAGGAATTACTTTCTCGCATGCTCACGCATTATATAATAAAGAAAGAACCATATTGAATGAATTACATACGTTCTAAAACATACCTCAATGAGTGATTCATCAGTTTAAAAGTATATCTGAGGCATAAAGATGGACAAATTGTCTTCTCCATTTGTGCATTTCGAGCGAAGGCAAACTTCATACCCTGCTTTCTTCTTAGATAACGTAAGCAATAAGAAATGGTGATGCTTTCATTTTTATCTAAACTCCCTTCTTCTGTGTTAAAGATCCTTCGGAAAAGCTTTAAAAGTCATTATATAATACGTCTGTTCTTATTTATAGCCAATTTTAAATTTCGCCTCGCTGCCGTCATGGTTTATTGGCAAAGGTGTTGCACTTGTGAGCTCAAAACTCGGAGTTCAATTTCAGTCTACTGCGACCGCATTTCAATGTAATCAGCGCCGCTGCGGTAGTCTAGTGGCTATGGTGCGTGGCTTCTGACTCCCCGGTCGCGGGATTCAATCCCGGTTGCGGTGGCTACATTTTCACTGGTGGCGCAAATGCTGCAAGCCCATGTGCCCAGATTCGGGTGCACGTTAAAGAACCCTAGATGATGGTGGAAATTTCTGGAGCCCTCCACCACGGCGTCTCTGATATCGTAGTTTTGGGACGTTACACATACAAATCGACCAATGTAATCGACGTCTAAGGAATGCAAATAAAGCACCGCTTTTAGATAAGAGGCTGGTTAACGAATCCCATATGATCGAAGTTCACCACAACTTACCTACATGTGTAAAAGAAAACTATCGATCAGCGAAGAAACCAGACCGAACATCGTTTCTTGTTTCCAACAGTGCTAGCCTGCAAACGTTTATTTCTTTTCTTTCCCAACATACTCACGCCCCCCAGTAGCGTCGCTCAATTCCAGCCCGTACAATTTCTGTACTGCTTTTCTGAAAAACTTCCCGTCTTGAGCTTTCACTCTACAAGCTCCTATTATATCATCTTCTTCAAGGAAATGTCTGTGGTAGTTCAAGGGGCTAAACTCCTCTGGAATTGCCAGGCTCTTCAATTATCTCCACGTAATTTACTCGGAGGCAGCTACTGGGATAAGCTGGGTATAAGAGAACTGCCAGTAGTTCTAACAAATACTCTGTTTTCCATCGCATCCACAAATGCTCCATCTTCTTCTGTGAGTATCTCAACTTCCTGCTGATGTCTCTTCGATTAGCCTCAGCACTGATGGCATCATAGTAATTGTTGCTCTGCTCCGGAGGCGCTCACATTGATCGTCCAACAAAAAAAATGCACTGGACATATCGGAGAGTGTTCTTTGGCATCCGTATACGTGTAGGTCAGCGGTCCTAAATTAAGAACCGCTTCTACCTCTAGTAGCGTCGTCTCAGTTTGTTCGCTGCTGAGCTTGCTCTGTCCGATCGCCTTGCGCAACGATGACTTGACAGTCCGGACAAGCCTCTCCCACCAACCGCCCCACCAAGGTGCACCTGGCACGATAAACTTCCACTCTATGTGGTAGGTAGCAGAAAAGCTGCGAATGGAGAGCTCTTCATGACACTCCAGATGTTCCTGAGGTCCCGTGACGCTCTCTTGAAGGCGAGAGCGTTATCCGAGTACATGGTTGTGGGTACTCCTCTGCGAACAAGAAACTTACGGAACGCTAGCAAGAAGGCGCTGGGTGAGATTGCACTCGTCAGTTCAAGGTGTATTGCTCTAGTCGTCGCTCAGGGGAACAGCAGGATATGAGCTTTCAATGTGTCACCATGTATCTCCTGTTGCTTATTATATAGTAGACCTGCAAAGTCCAATCCTACTACATCAAATGGCTGTGACGATAAAAGACGGTCTTCAGGCAACGGCGCATATTGCACGTTCCCGGGTTTCGGCACCACGATGTAAAGGAAAACTATCGATCGGCGAAAAAACCAGACCAAACACCGTTTCTTGATTCCAACTTCTTCATTTACAGTGTTAGCCTGCACACGTTTATTTCTTTTCTTTCGCAACAACAAGGATAATATAGGCGCATAAAAATCCAGGATTGAAAAAAAATGGCCCCATATCTGCATGTTACACTGCCAATGTCGTCGAAAGACAATAGCTTTGCGTCCGGATAAAGTGAACGGAACGTTTATTTGATGTTCTGGGCAAAAAAAAAAACGGTGAATTATTCTGGAGGTGCTGCGTTAGAGGGCCTCGAGCGTGCACTAGAGGAAAAGAAGCGCATCAAGTCACGTCACACATGAGATAGGAGCGCTATCTGGCAGTTATCTTCGAAAACGAAGCGCACGCACCCTGCGCGCCCGTCTCGGAGGTGATAAGGTGTAGAACGCAAGGCGACGGGTAGGTGCACCACCGTGTCGTCTTAGCAACTTGAGCTTGTCTGGGACAAGCATTCAGGTCCATACCACCAGATAGCGACATGCACGTAGAGTTCATTTCGGTATGCCTCTAGTCAGTACATCGGCCTGGTTGTCTCCGCTCGGGCAGTAGTGCCATAGAAACTTGTGCTTTTCCAGAAACTAGTGCTATTACAGAAAGTTGTGCTATTTCAGTCCCTCTGTACTTTACAAACTGACTCCACTTGCTATGGTTTCCGTGGATCTAGCTCAATGTGATCATGAAGTCAGTCCCCATGACACAATGTAAATGCTTGAATTCCCACGAGGAGCAAATATATTTTAGAAATCTGGCTGAGTTCCCGCCTTCATCAAATGCTCTCAGATAGGCACATGCTTCTTAAGCCCTCAGGCTGGCGTCGACGAAAATATGCAGTTCAGCCTCTTCAAGTGCGCCATGCAGTCCGTCTCTCCAGCAGCACAGAATCTTTATGTGGCCGAGCTGTATTACATCTGCACACCAGGCTACTTACTGCGTCTTGATCTCCGCAGGCGATTCCTCATCCTAGGAATGGCATAAAACTCAAAGGCGTTGAAACAAAAGCTTCGCAGTGATGGTGAATGGCGATAGAATGCCAAGAGCGTCATAAATTTGAGCAAGAAGCAACGTTCAGTACGGTACGTTTTGTGTCTATCTGACCAGCCACTAAATACTGGGCCACAGACTTAGAAGAAAGCTTCAAGTAATCATTTTCTATATCCCATTGCATTCTCAAGACCGCATCTGCTTCTCCCGATGCTCCTTCTACCTGCTCCTCCTGGTGTTCAAAATGTTCTGCAGCTGATGGTTATTGGTCTTCCACTTTCGGAGGTTCATGCCAGCATCTTTCATAATTGCTTTCGACTGCTCATAGATGCGCACACCTTAATAGGATGTGTCCGCACCCACCAATAAATCGTCGACATAAAATACCTTCTTCAATGTAGAAGCGAGCTCTTTGTCTTCACATGCGTTATCTAAGTGGTAGTGAATAGTTGCCATGAGCAAGAAAGGGCTTGACGTTGATCCAAAGGGTACCGGTGTCATGCGCCATTCAACAAGCTTACGATGTCGTCTTACGGAAATAGAGTCAGACCAGAAAAACCGGTATGCACATCGGTCAGTCTCCTGCATCTCAATTTGTAAGAATGCATTTTCAATGTCGAAATTCATGGCTACAAGGAACCACCACCGAATGCGAAGAACTTGCAGCAGTTCTGGATTGAGGTTCAATCTTTTATCCAAGCAGTCGTTAAGGGTTGGCACACCTTGGGTGTGTGACGATGCGTCGAACACTACAGGCAGTTTGGTAGTTAACAATTGCTCTCCTATTACTTCCCGATGTGGCATATAATATATGGCGCGATCTTGATCTCGAGGAGCATCCTTAGGCACCGCTTCCGCGTGACCCAACTCTAGATATTGCCGGATTACTGTGTTATATCGCTGCAACATTCCTTCCATCGTTAATAGCCTGCGTGTTAATCTTTGTATACGTAATAGCGCAATTTCCCGTTTGTTCCTCAGAAGCTGTTTCTTATCTTCCTTCCAAGGCAACGCCGCAGTGTATCTGTCGCTTTTCTTGATAATAGTTTCATGGAATCGTGCTACTCCCTCGTGGGAGGAAGGTTCCGTGGAATCTGCGATGCCCATTGCTTCTAGATAGCAAGATCTGCGAAGTTGATTCGTCATCACCAATTGCTTCCACTTTCAGAATGCAGACCATTAGGCTAGAGCTGCATTCAAGAAAGGCTTTTTGTGACTGGGTCCTTGATTGATATGTGTTGTTTAACGTCGCAAAACCATTATATGATTATGAGAGACGCCGTAGTGGAGGGCTCCGGTAATTTTGCCCACCTGGGGTTCTTTAACGTGCACCCAAATCTGAACACACGGGCCTACAACATTTCCGCCTCCATCGAAAATGCAGCCGCCACAGCCGGGATTTGAACTCAGCAGCCAAGTACCTTAACCACTAGACCACCGCGGCGGGGCGACTGGGTCCTTGAAGCGTCCATCTAAACGCTTTATTGATTGCTACCAGTCCTGGAACTTCAGCACTTTGGATGATACGTCCCGACATAATTTGCCAGAGATGGTCAGCACTGATGAACGAGCTGAGGCTATTTTATTTTTCCGCATCCAACTTATTTCCGTCCGCAATGACCTTGCCTTCAAGACAAAGGTTCTGAAGGAAATAGTTGTCAACTTTCGGGGAAGCAATGTCGTGACAGATAACTGCGACAACAATGGCGCACATCGTACAGGTGTCAGAACCGTGCATGTCCACGCGGGAGAACTTCTACCACTTGCCGTCTTCCCACGGTACTTGGTGATAAACAACCAAACGTATTCAGCGTGATTTGTGTTTCCTTTAACACCTGTTGGTGTAACTTCTTAGCGAGATCTTCTTTGACGAAGGATCCCTGGCTCCCTCCCTCGAGGATCCCTCGGACATACCTTGTGTCGCCGTTTTTGATGACAAAATCGTGAAACGTTTGTAGATATACTTCACTGTGATTCGTTGTGCCCCACTCAGTGAATCCTTGTCAAACAGCATAACTCATTGTGACGACCCATTCCTACTGTGCTGCCGGAGGAGTCAATTGGACGAGAAGGTGTTGTTGTTTGGTTCGATGTGTAGTGCGGGTCGCACATACTTCACGTGTACCTCTCGTGGCAACTAGAGCAGGTGAGTTTGACGTGGCACGAACGTGTCTGATGTCGCCAAGACGTGCATTGATGGCAGCGGTTCTCTTTTGCAAGCATTCCTTTCTTAGAACCGTTGGCAATGTTCGCGTCACAAGCGTGGGTGCCATGTTACTTTGACTTGCAGAAAAAACGCTCACCCCAGCTGCTCCATGTGTTGTGTAGCACGGAAGCCGTGCTGGTATTACAGCTTCAAGTCCTCTGAATATGGTCATCCACCAGTCGCTCAATAAAAGGCTTGCACTGCTCCCGACTTTTCAGCTCTATGCATTTATAGGAGAGCAGCTCCTTTAACGCCGCATCGGATGCAGCAGCTGCCACGTTTGGCTCGAAGACGTTGGCGGCAGACCCGTTTTCTCTTAATGCCTGACTGCGCTTTGCACGTGTATAAGTCAAAATGATGTCGTACGGTAGGGCTTTCTGTAAAATGCTTATCAACATAGCGGAAAACGGAAGCGTAGTAACATTTAGCACAGTTAGACAATGGATATTCAGTGCACAGCATCGTAAAGTCGCCTGAGGCCGCGGACGTCGCTTCCCGGATTGATGTGAGGTAGATTGCGAAGCGCTGATAGGTGGTATTGCTCGATCCATTATCAATCTCTGAAGCGTTCATTTAATAGCTCGATGGCATCTGCATAGCAGGCTTCAGACGTCAAAAAACAACATATCGCAGCTGCCGCTTCACCAGCAAGATAATGACGTAGATAGAAGAACTCCGTCGTTGTTGACAAAGCGTTTTTCAAGTGGACAGTTTGCTCAAACTGCTCCTAGAAAGCCGACCATTCATGTATGTCACCACTAAATGTTGGCATGCCAAGGTGCGACAGCCTTGGGCCAATTCCGGTGGGCACGTCAGAAGCTGAGGGGGTCGCGTTCTGAGGAGCAGCCGTTGCTGTACTGTCCCCGTATCGCAAACCATCTATCTTGCAGCGAATCTCAGCGACCATGCTTATAGCTGTGTCATTATACTCTGCCATCACGAGTTACTCCACTTCGAGCTCCTCGTCCACTAGCTACTCCTCAAGAGCAGCAATAATCTTCGAGAGCTCGTTATTGCAAACTGACAAACGGTCATAGATACCTGTCAGCTTGGGCTTGTTAGTGGTAAGGTCTTGTAGCAGGGAGTTTGCTTCCTGCAGGAGCTTCATATACTGGGCTCGTTGTGCCCAGTGCTTGGTTTTAAGGCGATCTATCGGATCCGGTGTTCAAGCCGATGAGTCTGGTCTACGCCGATTAAGAACAATCCGTTGCAGCCCTCGCTGCCCGCAGAACGACGTGGTCGAGTGTGAGATCCCCTAGAATTGTGCGATTAAGGAGACGTGTGAAGGAACGCTAGCAAGAAGGCGCTGGTCGAGATCGAATTCTCATTTCAAGGTGTACTGCTTTATTCGTCGCACAGGTGAACAGCAAGATATAAGCTTTCAATGTGTCACCATGTAGCTCCTGTTGCTTTATATATAGTGGACCTGCAAAGTGCAATCCTACTACATCAAATGGCTGTGACGATAGAAGACGGTCTTCAGGCAATGGCGCATATTGCACGTTCCCGGGTTTCGGCACCACGATGTAAAGGAAAACTATCGATCGGCGAAAAAACCAGACCAAACACCGTTTCTTGTTTCCAACTTCTTCGTTTACAGTGCTAGCCTGCACACGTTTATTTCTTTTCTTTCGCAGCAACAAGGATAATATAGGCGCATAAAAATCCAGGATTGAAAAAAAAAATGGCCCCATATCTGCATGTTACACTGCTATAGTCATCGAAAGACAATATCTTTGCGTCCGGAGAAATTGAACAGAACGTTTATTTGATGTTCTGTGCAAAAAAAAAAACGTTGAATGTTATTCTGGAGGCGCTGCATTAGAGGGCCTCGAGCGTGCAGTGGAGGGGAAGGAGCGCATCAAGTCACGTCACACATGAGAAATGAGCGCTATCTGGCAGTTATCTTGGAAAACGAAGCGCACGCACCCTGCGCGCCCGTCTCGGAGGTGACAAGGTGTAGAACGCAAGGCGACGGGTAGGTGCCACCACCGTGTCGTCTTAGCAAAGCGTTGGAAACACTTGCCTTTTCGTGCAAGTGTTGTATAGTAAGCGCAACGTGATAAACGCTACGCTCTTTAGAATTACTTAAGTATGCCTTTTCAAGTAAGAGACACACATACAGAATATTGAGGTGTTGTTATGGTGCCTCAGACATGCGCAATAATTGATTTTTAATTGATAATCACACAAGTATGAACGCTGAATCTTGAGCAATATTGGTGGGCGCTGTGGATGGGGTCGGCCATTTGGAGTATCCTTTGGCCACTTCGGTGCCATTTAGAGTAGTGTCGAGGGCACACAAACAGACAAATGTACAGACAGACAGACCAAATATTTCGCGTTGAATGTCCTCAAGAAAGACTATCGTCTCTAAAAGGCCTCACCTTATTTAAGTGTCCTGATGACACGTCGTCCGCTCTGCCCCTAGAGCTCTGCTAGCAGCTTCGATTTTCTTAGCAAGCTACGAGAGAAACCACATTGACTCTATCACGGGGTCATGACGGTGACGAAGACAGCAGTCGATGTGTCCAAAACGATCTCTTTATTTGGCCGAGCCTGTAGCCGGGAAGATGAAAGTCGAATTACAGCAATACACAGCGATTACATTGATAGCGACAAAGTGAGCAGTGGTCTTTATGGCCAGTGCTCCGTTTGCCGCGGCGGCATTTATGTAGGCGGCATCAAATATTCCAGCATGATCTCTAAGTGCCATGCTTATTCTAGAATGAACTCAGCGGTTCGTGTTTGTACGCTCACGGCTAGCCGGCTAGCATATGATCTTAAACTGACCTAGAATGCTTCCAGACATTCTGGCGTGGTTTGCACTTAGCAGTATATCTACACGTCCAACACATAAACAAGGCAGTCCCCCCCCCCCCCCCCACAAAAAAAAACATGGAAAGAAAGAAGCGTTTGTGGCAATTTGTTTACTAAACCTCGCGTCAACTAGGTGCACTACATGCGGAACCTAGAGCACACATTCCGACCTCGTAGCGTAAATTTCGTACTGTGCGAACTTTGTCGGTCAAACATCGTGACACTGTGCTGAGTTTCTTTGAGGTTATGCTGCTGTCGCAACCACCAGCGAAGTTACCGGCGAATTCCATTAGGGTGCTTTCATTTTTCTTGGTTTAATAAATATATGTCACTGCCACAGTATTAGCATCCCCTGCTCGGTCATTCTGTGCGTCAGTCTTTGGCAAGAAACTTGTGTAAACGCTAATAAATTGCTTTTTTCTGGTGAATGCAAAAGCAGACTCACTTATAGATGCTGAGTACGAAGAGAGTGAAAGAAGAGTGATGCCCCGCGCACTAGTACTCAGACCTAAAGCAAAGAAGTTCTTAATGTTATTCTGCTTCCTTCCTGCCAAAAACAGTGCGTTGACAGATATTGCTTTAAAATAAAAGCTCTGGAAGTTGGAAGTGGGAGATAAGGAGTGGTGAGGTCCGGAAAAGATGCGGAGTAGGGACTGCCTTGTGCGTAAAAGTGCCGGGAAACAAACAAACAAAAAAAAGAATACAGAACAACAGATGGGTGGAAGCTTCTGGCATCGCTTGAACACCACATCGCACTTTCTTTTTCTTTTTTTGGAGGGAGGTGAGCTATGAAAGGGAAAGGGTAGACGCATCGTTTGCTAGGCCTACCCAGCGTAGTATGCAGCGGCGGAGACAAATCGCTGATGCCCCGGATGGTGAGCTGAAGGAACATCGCTTTTCGCTGGACCAGTGTTGCCATTGGCTTCGGAAGCTAGGAGGAAGTAGGAAGTAAAAAACAAAAAGTCTAGCATTCGTCATCAATGAATACCATCGCACGCACCCCGCATTTCTTCTTTATTTCTAGACCAGTTTAGTTTATTTTTAAAGTTATGAGAACGCAAGCTATCGCTTAGATGAAAAGACACCTTACGGCAGGGCTGCATCTTGCGCACACGTAAACTTACAAAAAAAAGTAAG
Organism: Rhipicephalus microplus; assembly: GCF_043290135.1. Classification (NCBI taxonomy): domain Eukaryota; kingdom Metazoa; phylum Arthropoda; class Arachnida; order Ixodida; family Ixodidae; genus Rhipicephalus; species Rhipicephalus microplus. The sequence goes on from NC_134704.1 coordinate 131,065,313, forward strand.
CACTGTAATGGGAAAGCCTTGAGAAATCGCAAGATACGCGAAGTGTGCGCTGACCTCCGTTCCCTGACAGGTGCGCCGGGAGCGCCGACACCATTATTTGCATTTCTCAAAAAAAAAAAACGCGGCTCGCAAGAGAGGTGCCGACTTCTTTCGTATACTTCATGAGCTGGCAAGTCTAACCCGCGAACGTTCTACAGGCCGGCCACTTTGCTGCCTCTGCCGCATGAGATTGAAAAGGGCCTGCTCCCCTTGCATTCCGTCAATGCAGCGATTTTTTTTTTCGCGCCAGAGCTAGGACCATATTTTCCTAGAGCCCTCACGCTCTTGCAATTGTGGACAGAATGAAAGCGAGTTAAAACCAAACAGAAACAATGAAGGCTGCAAAGCTCGGCAATTCAATCAGGCTTAGCATCACTAGGGCGAAGCTGCCATAACTCTTCTTAGGAGCTTGCTTCTTATGCTCGAGCCTTGTTCATTTATGCCACTGTAGTAGCCATGCTCCCGCTAGAGCAAATGGAAGGGTCAGAGTGGAACGCGATGTGTGCGTCTATTTTCTTGCACCCTGGGAAAGCGACGCTCCGCAAGCAAAACGTGAGTGACGCAGCCGGCATGCGTTGGCGTGCCCATAGTTGGCATCGTTTCAAGGCACGGGTCGCTTGCGACTTTTCGTTGATACTCGTCGAATCCACCGATTTTCAAGAAATAAAGAGGGGTTGTTGCAACGAACCTTAACTATAATAATAATAATAATAATAATAATAATAATAATAATAATAATAATAATAATAATAATAATAATAATAATAATAATAATAATAATAATAATAATAATAATAATAATAATTGTTGTTGTTGTTGTTGGGGCGTACATCCCTAAACCATCAGTTCCCCTGATAGGTCACGTCTTAGTATGGTGGTCGAGTGGATGTACGGAGGATACACGGTTTACCAAATTTAACCTAAGGTTGAGGGGACTCGCTCGCTGGATTTCGAGCCGACTGGTTGTGCCCCCACGATCTCCGACGACACCGCGGCTCTGGCCGATTGCGCTCCCCCTACGCCATCTCCTGCCGCCGACATGAGCTCTCGCTGAGTGGTGCCCCGTCCTCGGACTCCTGCGACCGTTTCCATTTTTCCTAACTCCTCTTTACTTCTGTCGCTCGCTGTCACCGGCACCTCGCTCTCTCCTTCCTCTCTTTATATATACATTTCAATCCTATCCTTTTAATCCCTCCTTACCCCTATCCCTTGTGAGCTAATGTTAAGGTATCGCACCTGAAGCAGAGATGTAACTCAATAAACAATTGTATCGGGCCAGTTGGTAAGAATCCATCTTGCTAGGAGTTGAAGTTAAGCGCTTGTGTTGTTGTTCTTTGTAATAGTGGCTGCGCTTCCTAGCAAGAAGCAAGATGAAGCAGACAGTTACGGGGCTCACTTTTTTCTTGTTTTCCATTTAGGAATCACATAAGAAGAAAAGTTGTGGCCGACATCCTCTTGCGGAAATGCTGATTTCCCTCCTGTTGGAAAGGTTGATTTCTTAGTATATATATATTTATTTATTTATCTATCTATCTATCTATCTAGCCACCTACGACATTTACCTCTCCTTCCCGTTTCGATTATGGTATCGACACCAAATCTTGTATGGCATAACATGGCTGTATGATGACCATAAGGAATTAGTCATAACATAAAAATCATGACATTTATGTAATGAATGTGATGATTTATATTTCATGGTATTGCTGCTCTTGTGGCTGTTTCGTTCAGATGATATTTTGCAAAACTGGCATGGTATGACATGACTGCATAGCGAAATTAGGTGGCAGACACTAACGTGAAAATCATGACATGCATGTCATGATTTTCATCATAACGTAAACGTAACAGTATGACTAGTCACGACTATACGCCACGCTCATGGTGCGCTCGCAGCCGTTTCGATTGCTTCACATATACCAAATTTGGTATTACCTGACATGAATGGACGACGAAGTTAAAGGACACATCCAAACATGATATTCATGATAAGCGTTGCATGGAAACATTACTACGTGTTACGCTCATGGCGTGCTCGTGACCGTTTTGCTAGCTTCACACATGCCAAATTTAGCGTTACGTGAAATGAACGGACAACGAACACAAACGCCAGGTGCAAACATAATAATCTTGATACGGAAGTCATCTACTGCATACTTTACGTCCGTCTCGTAACGCTGTGCAGATTTTGAAGGGACATATCAACTTTCCTCATTCGTACTTAGCATATCCTTGATTCCCACTGTACGTGGTATCTGCCAATTTTTTGTCAACTTCATTTGTCAACTCACACCATTGGTATACCTACAACATCGCATCTTTGTATAAACGATACGACTGCAAATAGGATCTAAGGAGGTATCTAAATGCGCACAAACACTGTAACGCGGTCCAATAAGGGGTCCCCGAGCAGTCACGTCAGTGGCTAGTATGGAGCGATGTGTTGGAAGACTGTAATTGTGTGCAGGGTCACATGATGTATTTACGTATCGGATATCACGTACTTGAGAAAGTCACTTTGTGACAGCCCTTTGAAGGCATTGATTTGGTGAGGTCAAAACTTTTCATCAGCGCTTCAATTATTTCTGAATTGTATTGTATATGATTACGACTCCTAACAATAATTTCTTTTCAGAGCGGGCCCACGGAATGCTTTGTTGCACACACACCTGTAATGTGAAGAAGTCAGCTTTCAAAGGCGCCTCGCAGTAGCCGTTTTATTAAATCATTTATTTTTACGAAGGATTGAATGGTCTTTTGGCACAGTACGAAGCCTCTACTCATTTTGATACACATTATCATCCCAGTGAAATGCATTCGCTTTGTCAACTACACAATTCATCCTAGCGCAAAATATTTCACTGCGCGCACAATACACAAATTCTGTAGGAGGCACGCCAAAGAATGCCTTGGCATTAATTAAAAAAGCGTAGTTCGTATGTAACTACGTTTTAGGTATACCTACAGGTACTGTATTTGGGATACACGCTTTAATTCTAATTTTGCTCTTTCACTTTTAAATACTGAGGCGTGTTAATATACTCGGTATTTCATGTGAGTGTTGCTGACGAGTCAGTAGGAACATGATAGCATGAAACCTGCTTCACAAGTCGTATTAATGCACTAGGGGCTGTATTTGTTGATTATAGCAGCCTAAAAGAAGTCACGAAAAGCATCCGACTGTGTGCAATCAGCGTAAACACTGTCTGGTCGTACACTATCAGCACTCTTTTTGTTTGTTTTTTTCGAGATCCTTTTCCACATTGCTAAGTTCCTGTATAAGGCCCTAAGCTACAAACACAATACAAAGAACTACTTCAATATTGCTAATGATTGGCCCGGACACTCGTTCCTCTGTGATGACACGACATAATAAATGTTACACCGCCGGTACTGTTATTTTTACAATGCAGATTCATCACAAGCTTTTGTGAAAGTTATATCTATACACACGTGAGTCTCTTACATTCTATGCACTGAATGTAATGTCCTGAACACTCTTTTTGAACGTTTGTTAGTACAAACCGATAAAAGCTACGTGATGTCGCGATGTACATGTGTGGGTCCATAACTGAAGACAGAGAACTACGAAGGATGTTCAACACTTCTCCGCAAAGGTATGCCGGGGAAAAGCTGATTGTGATGTCCTGAAAGTGTATATAGTCTGAAAACAATCTCTTTTTTCTTTTTTCTGTAGAACAAGAAGAAATAAAATAGCCGCTGTTTACCTGTTTGCACTGACGCATTGTGCACTTTCGTGGTCACGCATAAACATTGAAAAAAAAGAGAAACGGTTGTGTTGTAACGAATTATTCTCCTGATCTATTGAGGACGGTCAAGCATAGAGAACTCTTTCGCAGAAATGACACGATTCCTTAGTATGTACTGTTGGGCTAGCTAAATACTTGCAAAAAACGTAGGTACACTCAACGAATGTTTTAGGTTTGTTTTTAGTTAAGACCATCTTGACAAAGACCGTCAGAAAACGGCAAGCTTAGCGATACGCCAAATACAATTCGGCAGTATATCCCTCTTTCCATTAGTTTAGGCACACACGCCAGCAATGGCACGAAGCTAATGGAAGCCTGTATGAGACACACAATATACCTGTTTGTGGCAGAATACTCCCCGAGTGCAGCCACAAATCACACAGATGAGTGAAATTGGAAAGAAGTCACGACTTAATATTGCCGCGCTCCTTTCTCAAGGTTTGTTATGGGTGCACTACGCGCTTAAGGGCTGTCTTGCGCAAAACATGCAGATTAGCTTAGAATCTTCCGATCAGGTTATCCGCACAACGCGAACATTGCAGATTATTCGGGAACATATGAGGCCACTAGTGATAACGCTGGAATATTTCATGGCACATGAATGTTAATGCGGCCGCGCCACACCTCTTGGCAGTTTTTCGACGGCCGATGCTCTGTTCTCTAGTATCGTTGTATAGCGTGCCTTGCTTGTTGTAATCTGACTTTGCGTTTCTCGGCCGTCACGAAAAGTCAGAATAAGTCAGTCGGAAAGTTGGAAAGTCAGATAAAAAATAATTTGATATTGAACACGTCACCTACTGTCATCCACGTTACAAATATACAACATACAGGCATCTTCTATACTTACCTGGTTGATTGATTGATTGATTGATTGATTGATTGATTGATTGATTGATATGTGATCCTTAACGCCCGAAAACCACCATCTGATTATGAGAGACGCCGTACTGGAGGGCACCGGAAATTTTCACCTGCTGGGGTTTTTTAACGTGCACTCAAATCTGAGCACACGATCCTACAACATTTCCGCCTTCATAGGAAATGCAGCCGCCACAGCCGGGATTTGATACCGCGACCTGCGGGTCAGCAACCGAGTACCTTAGCCACTAGAACACCGCGGTGGGGCTTCTATACTTACCTAGCGACTTCTGTGTGATATTTAATTCTCGCTGTATCAGGAATCGTGAGTACACCTATTCTTCTTTTTGCAGGAAGACTGCCCCACCACGGTGGTCTAGTGGCTAAAATACTCGGTTAAAGTACTCAATTAAAGTACTCGGCTAAAGTACGCGATACCAGAGCTAATCAAACTGCTGCCTTTCTTTATTAAACGTAGGCAAAGGCAGTATACCTTAACGGCGCTTGAGTGATTATGTATACCTGAGCTTCATCCTCTCTTGAGTGTCAGTCTGGCGATGACCCCTTCGCACGCCTCATTTCCTTCTTTTATTTCTTCCTTTCTTTTTTCTCTCGTTCACACCACGGCGGTGGCGACAGGTGGGCGCGTGGACGGTCGACGTCGGGCTGACTGCTTCCACGCAGTACACACCCACAGTTTCGCCGCCAGCGCCGTCGCTGGAGGCGTCGAGCCAGGCCACAGGCGCCGCCGGGAAGCAACGAGGGGGCAGCGAGTCGCGCCGACTGCCGGCCGACTTGAGGCACCGGCAGCTCCTTCGTGTCACCACCATCGTCGTAGGTGTCCCGACGTAAGACGATCAATACTGGCCCCCCGCCCGCGCCGCCGCCGCGTGGCACGCCGTTAACACGCCAGCGGGGGCAAACGCGGCGGTGCCGTCTACTGCAGGGCTGCTTAGTTTTGTTCGCTTAGCGTCGACGAAGCAACTGCGAAAAATGAAAAAGGAACAATTGTAAAAGAAAATAATCAATAAGAATGGTGGGGGATCAAAAAGAACGGCGTGAGAAGTAGCAACAACGTCTAACTAATAATACAGAGCTTTAAAGGGCTCTCCAGGGGAAGAGTATATATCAACAGTATGAAAGTCGCAATGAATTCGTAGAAGGATTTAAATATAAACAACATACTCCACAAAATCTGTGCCTTCAGTATATAATGGAAGACATGTTCTGCCATCGTTGTTTTTCAGGGCTACGTAATATTTAGGGCACTATTACCTAACAAAGACATTTATTTATTGATACCTATATTTGTTAGTAGAAGTGGCGAAATAGTAATAATAATGATTCCAGGCAGCTTGAAATACCACCATGAAATAGCTTTAATGGTGCGCTGAAATATTCTTAATTTATTTTTGTGAGGAAAAAAATAAAACACGAGCCTGTGAATCGCGTCAAACGCGAAATAAAAGAACGCTTGCTCTTCGCTGCTTGAACGCTTGCTCAAACATTGATTCGTTCATACGCGGCTTTGGATACACGCCTTCGTTCGTGTATTCCAGCCGAATTGACCTCTACAACAGAATATCCAGCTTCATGCTCCTCGATGGACGTGTTAGCGGGTATTTTTCTCGAGGCGTCTATCGAGGAAGGCGAAGTGAAGAACAGGAAGAGCCATTGAAGATTGACGAGTCGGAGTGTAAGCTGTGTAGCAGTTTTCAGGTGTTCATTATCGCGTAAGGTGATCTTCATGTGGCTCGCAGAGGGCTGTAGCCTTGTGCGAATAAAAGTAAAAAAAGTAAAAAATAGTACTTGGAGAGTATCCCTTTGCATATTGGGATGAAATGGGAGCACGAAAGTGTTTGTCTCATTTCATTTTTATTTTTCTCAACTGTTCATTGCTGTGATGGGTGCCGTTTAGCGAAGCCGCTCAAGTACTCCCCAAATTCCACTCACACTCATTGATTCACGTGCTTTCCCAAACAAAAAATAGCATTAGGAAAAATCAAAGATTATGAGATAACTGACACAGAGCAATCCCCGCACTTTAGTAATATCAACACGCGTCCGGTCACTAAAATTTTACTGAATATACGCCGCATACTGTAACATAAGCTCCACAACTGAAACAGTTTCCATAACACCTCAATTACGTTCAGTGTATGAGTACACAGGCTATAGTGACCGCTTCCGGAATCCACATGCTATGTCATAGAGTGAGAAAGCTCAAAGCATTTTAAGGCGATCGTCAAGAAAGATCGAGAGCCTCAGCAGAGACCGGGCGTCGTAGGGCTATAGGGGAAGAGTGCCTATCGCGAAATATTTTAAGCAGCAGACAGATGCTGCCAGATTGTGGCGCTCACTTCCAACAGCAGTGGCTCCAACGAGTGAAGGATGTGAGAAAAAATTGATGCTTAAACCCTCTTTTGGAAGGCTCAAATCGATAAAAAAAAAATACAAGTCTGCCCGATAACACACTGCATCTTTCTAACACCTGGCGTCTGTCTTTCTTTTTCTCTTATTTTCGACTTACCCTTTCTCCTTCCTCCATCTCGTTCTGCATGTTTCTTATTCTCTTGCCCTTGTTTTGCTTCTTCCGCTTTTTTTTAATCTTTTCAACTTTTCTATCCTCCACGACATTCTTCTCACCCTGACCACTCGCTCACTTCCTCCTGAGTGGACTTTCGTGTCCCATTTTTCTTCTCTGGTTCTTTTATTCATTTTAATATTTATTTTTGGCGAAAAAATCTCATCGCTGGTGCGCTTTTTTCCCGCGCTCTACGATTTCAACCCCCCCTCCCCTTTCCTTCCACGCTGTTATGACTTCCGCGCCACTGGCCAGCGCCCTCCGTATGTGATAGCTCGTCGCATGGAGTCCGAGGGTCGACGGCCGTCGGTCAACGGGTCGTCGACGCGATCTGCGCGAGTTCGTTACACGGGCTTCGCTGTCCAGCTGCTGGACATGGTGGCCTCGGCGCTTGGACTCGAGTACGAGATACGCGCGTCGGCGGACGGCTCCGACTACGGGACGCTGTCTGCGCGCGAAGGAAGATGGAGTGGGCTGGTGCGAGAGGTCTTCGAAAGGGTGAGTCACCTGGGCCGTACCAGAAGAAATGAAAAAAATAATAAAGTTGTTTTTTTTTCACACAGCCGTTGCCAATTCAGACGTTTGACTTGGCAGCAAGAAGCTCGCACTTATGTAGCGCAGCTGCATAGGAAGAGAATCAAGCAGAATGTAAAAGAGCAATGTTTGTTTTTTCAGTTATATTGTTATACACAGTGCATATACACGATCCATTCAAAAAACACACTTTTGTGATGGCACGTGAAAATGAAGATGGACTATAATTAAGGACCATATAAACACATCGTATTAAGGCTGATACAGAAAGAGAAACAAAAGCTAGCTAGCACTTTTGACTTGCCTCACCTTCCATAAGCTAGCTTGCATTTGAGAGAGGAAAATATTGAGATAAGCTATATATGGATGGAAATATATCCTCATAAATCATCATAAACACAAAATGTAAATTTAGACGAACTATGCGTAATCGAAATTAGTACACAGAAAAGTAGCTTTGAAGTCAGTTATTGCAACTACACAAGATTTAGAAGCTGGTAATTTCGAAATTTCTGATCTGGCTGCTTGACGTCTTTTGATAACGCATTTTACTGCCATTTTTGTGATTATTTAGTCCTTGTGGGTTACCTGAAATGTCAGCGTAACGTTTAATGTGTCGCGAATTGTAGATTCGCGAAAAGTGAGGCCTCACATTGTGGCTGGGTACAGAAGCCTACGCAACATTGCGTAACTGGATGCGCTAAGCAACCCGGAATCGACACCAAGCCATTAAGAATTCCGGGGAAATTATGCGGCTACCAAAGTGGTCATTTCTCGTTTTCCTAACGGAATCTTCACTAAGACAAGTGGCGACTTATCCAGAGTATAGGGAATGAATGGAATACGTATTAAAAGTAAATATTCATCAACCTCAGCCACTTAGAGGGTTCGAAGAACGCCGACGAGCGCAATGCGGTGCTACGTCCTCCAATAATAAAAATTTCGACGCTACTCTCACAGGACAGCGCCAGCACCGTGGGGAGTTGGCAGACGCCTTTCATAAGATGGGGACCTGTCAAAACAACAGAGCCCATTCTTCTCACCCAGGCTCTGTACTAGACGACTTTAAAGCAACCTTCATCAGCTGGTCCAACATTAAGGTCCAGCAGGCCTTGGTACATAGAGCTAAGGCAGTGGGTTTAATGAATGGGGGTCCTAGAAAGGGCACTCCACCTATAATCTGTGGGAGCCACTAAATATAACCCCTTCTTAAGTCATTGAATAATTTTCGCATCCACCTGCTGTGATCACGAACCAAGGTTCAAGCCTCGACCTCGGCAGCCGCATTTCGCAACGGCGACGGCCACCAATAACAGCCGTGCATTTAGATTTTGGTCACACCAATTCCAACCTTGCGCTCGTATTGGTCAAGGATGTAATTAAAGCTGGAGCGCTGCCACCGCGAGTGTTTGGCGTTTATTATTGATACCTCAAATGTTCTATTTCGTGAATAGGATGTCTCAACGTATCAAATGATATTCTGTATAGAACAATGCAAACACGGGATGCGAACAATGCCTGACATTTCGTAGACAACAGCGTTTTACTGGAGAAGCAGCCAACGCTTTCATCCCGGCTGCTGCGTGGAATTTAGGCTCTTAACTTATAAGGGTACACATGCCACTCAAGTTCTGCTATGAAGCTTCCTAAAAGCTAGCGATGGCAAGCAGGTGTTAATATTATCTATGACGTACGCTCCCAACTTTTTTACTTTTTTCTACTAAATACCGGGATTACCCGTGTTGGTGAAAGATGTATTAGTTCATATAACAATTAAGATTTCATTCAGGTAACAGCGGTGTTCACAGCAAGCAGAGATTCGAAGCCTTATCCGGTATAGTACCATTACTTTTGTGTCTTATTCGACCCACAGTGCATCTTAGTGTACCAGGGATCCGGAGGAAATCTGAGCTTTCGTCGCCCGTGCTGAAACAACTGTCTCTTCTTCTTTTGCACGAGAAATATTCAGACAGCATACATGTATACACCGATGGTTCCACGAACCGCCAGTGTTCGTCAGGGGCAGTAGTTGTCCCAACAAGAGGTGTTACCATCAGCTTTAGGACTGACCACTCCACGGCATCTACAGCAGCGGAACTAGCTGCTTTGCGCGCAGCACATTGTGTGGTCAATCAGGAACCACCGCAACAATGGTCGATTTTCAGCGACTCAAGGGCTGCCCTACAATCTGTGCTCTCAGCACTGCGTCGCGGGCCATACGAACACCTTGTTTTCGAAATTCGATGCCTTCTCCACACTTCACACGAGAAAGGGCCTCATGTGACGCTTCAATGGCTGCCAAGTCACTGCAGCATCATAGGGAACGAACATGCCGATACTGCCGCGTGGGTAGCCCTTGAAGGAACACGAGAAGAAGCCATACCACTTTCGCGGACCGATACTGCCAGTAATATTCGATGACTTGCGCGTGAAATTACGTTTTCACTATGGCGCCCACCAAGCATCGATACAAATTGTCCACACCACCTGTTTTCTTTGATGGCTCTCCGCATGCCCACTGGACTCGACCGAAGAGAAGCCACCCCTCTTCATCGGCTTGTGGCTAGGAGTGGTATTTACAAAATCTTATTCCTTTGTCATAGGAATGGCCGACAACGCTCTCAGCGATGCCTGTCATTGCGAAGAGACGCTACACCACATCCTGTGTGACTGTCCGTTGTATGAAATCCAGAGACAATCACTGGCGTCCGCTTTTGCGCGCATCGACAACAGCCAAATGTCTGTGGACACTATTCTGTCAAGTGCCCGAGCGAAGACATTGCAACAGAAGGCGACGAAAGCTCTGTTGAAATTCCTACGCGACACGGACTTGAACAAGCGACTGTAACAGTAATGTCACACACCGCGAAAGACAAGACTGGACTATGAGTGTGCGCGCGTGTGCTGCTGAATGTGCTGTGTTTCTCTCTTCCCTCTCTGCTCTTTATCTTTCATCTCCCCATCCCTCTCCCATGCGCAGGGTAGCAAACCGGCTGCCTATAGGCTGGTTAACCTCCCTGCTGTTCTTTTCCCTCTATTTTCCTTCCTTGGAATCACAAATACATATGTTTTTGTCTTTGTTCTTTGCTTCGCAAAGCAGTTAAAGCGTTTCAATGTTTTTTGAGGGCAATCGACCTGTTCTAGTGCCTTCCACTACGTTGTACTGCGCACATTGATTCTAGTTAACTCTTCCTCTCTATCTCTTAATTTTGTGTACCGCATGAGTAAAGGTTAAAAATTGCACTTATGCTTTCACGAGTGCTTCCAGTTTAAATGATTCGAAGCCAAAAGCCTTCATTTTTTTTCTTCTCAGTTAATATGCTGATCCTGCCCCGGCCCTCTTCGACACCTTTCAGTGTACTCCTTGGCACCCTCATTCCTTGGTACTTTCCTCGACATGATTGCCTGCTAGTTTCCATTATTAATTTTAAGCTCCTTACATAGTTTTGCGCCGCCTAAGGCGAAAACACCTCACCTGGTTTGAAACTTAACACATTTCATCGAGCTACGATGTCATGCAATGGCACGTCATGCCACGTGACGTCGTTGGTCTGCGGCGTCAGCATGGCATTACATCATAACGTCGTCACGTGTTTATTATTTTGCATCCCTTGTCAATGACGATGCCGACACGGATGGTCAAACTTCGCGTTTTATGAGGCATTTGTGGCTTTGGCCTTAGTAAGAAATAGATGGATGCAAATATTAGACAATAAATGTAGCATACGTCATTCGTGTTTCTATTCCTATCTTCGGCCGTTCTTTGTATGCCCCCTTGGCTCTCGAGCTCTATGACCTACCAAAGCGTGCGTCATAGAGCTTCATCATGGAGATTCACTCATAAGAGCATAAAATCGTCTTAGGCACGCTCCATAGTTAGATATAGACATACAAGCAGAGCAGCTGTTGGCGGAGAATGCGTACATACAAAAGCATTTTTCCTGGTTTATTTCGATAAACGCAGTTATTTTCCTTCGTCGTCTATTCGCTACCACGTCTCCATGTATGGCTCGCCATCACGGAAGCAGGTTATCCGGCCATATTGTAATGCTGCCGGCCAATTGGCCGTCGCACTAAATACCATGTATGGCGGGGAGGGGGGGGGAGAGTTGCTTCTAACTGTTTTATTATTTTGCTTCTCAGCAACTTCCTAATGTTTTCGGTCGCTTAGATTTTTTATGTTTGCGTGTAAAGTAGCAAGAGCTCCAAAGAGTATAGTCTGAAAGAGCGTTGTACGCTTTAGAGAAAAGATGAATTCCTCAGACGACCAGGCCCCTCACAGCTGATCGATGATCACCTTAAGCGTTCTGAAAACCTAATTGAATTTGGGCTGGCTTCCATTCCTTCATCTATTCCTGACGGGGTTACGGTCTATCCGAAAACCGAAGTTTCTCACGTCATTTTTTCTAGCCATTTTTTTTTTAAATACTATTTAGTGGTTATTTTTTCCCCACTCTGCGTAAAATCATTGTCATGATCCGTAACCAAAAAAAAAGCGGAAATCCGCAGTGTCTGCAGTATCTAGTCTCAAGTTTCGGCGGTTCTGCCTTCAATAATGGCTTCATAACGTTCCAGCAGCCCCCCCCCCCTTTTTTTTTAAATTCAGAGAACAGTGTTGATAACTCCCGTTCTTCGAGTCGCCAGTGAAAAACACAGACTGAAAATTACTGTAGCACTAAGCGGGAGAGCGTTATTTAAATTCGAGAGGGTCATGAGGATTTCACTACATTTTCTTTGGGTCCGTATCCTCTGATGGCATGCCGAAAGACTTGTGGGTTATACTCGACGAAGCCATGTTTATCTTTTAGTGGAGAACCCTAATCGGGCGACGGTAGTGGGGCAAGAAAATTGAACCTCCTTGGCCTTAAAGCAAGGTGCAAATCAGGAAAGTGTTTCTGTAGTTGTTTGTTCGTTTTCTCTTTGTACTCGCATTCTCACAGCTAAAAATCTCTCGGAAGCAGCCCCGGTCGAACGGTCATTGAGAAGAAACGGTCACAGCATTTAAGGAAAATAAACTAGGTTTTCCGTGATTCTGAGTGGTTACAGATGGCCTGATTCTTTGCGTCTTAACGCCGAAGAAAGGACTAAATGTCTTTCCCGCTCATTTCTAGCGCCGAAAATACAACCGTCGAAATCGAACTTAAAGGATCGATTCTCCTCTGATTACTGTACGAATCCTGTTTATATAGTTGGCGTTACTTTTTTTAATTCGTAGACACGCAGTTCTTTCTCTTTTTCTTTAAGATCTTGAGACACTTGCAGTACAACGTTGTAGGATTGCGGTAAAATATGATTGCATGGCTGTTTATATTTTCTTTTATTTATTTCGTGCGGTAAGCTTGGGGAGGCATATAAGCCAGTGCGCTGCATTTTCACCGGCACGCGGCATTGCTTTGACGGCCCTCAGTCGAAGTCTACAACCGCATCAGCCCTGACCACACAGACACTGCGGTGCACACACGGCACCCCGTGAAGTGCTGTGGCACCCGAGACTATACCCGGCGCTTCTGGTTCTTGTTAATCCAGGACAAAAGTAACCAACCACCACATATGTGACAAAGGGGTAGAGATGGAAACGTGAGGACCCCCCGATCGCCTCACGGCACTTTCGGCCTGCGCATGAATAGACCTCTTCTGAGACCCAGCGACGCAGTATGATCGCTCACATCGGTCCGGCTTACGGCCCGACCAGGGACTATTGACGCACCTACAAGTCGCCGCCGATACTAGGCGGCGTGCGGTGCCACACCGTGCAGTTCTAGGGGCTTTAACACCGTGGGATCGCCGGTGACGTTTCGTCACTGTCCGGCTTGCTTCAGGCAGCTCTCGGAAGCGGGCGGGCTTGCGACACGTTATAGTGTGGCCTGCATCACGGTAGCACGGCCGCCTGGTTGGCACCTTTGATGAATGCTGTTGCCCTGGCATGCCTTCGGCTATTTCTACGCTAATCCTTTCAAATGAGCTCGTAAGTAAAACCACGTGCGGAGAGCAAGCGGTTCCACTTACAGCGCAGAGGTAACAGGCGGATTACTGTCCTGTCGACTAAATGTTTACGTTTTCCCAGGCATCTCTTTTTTTATGGCCGCAAACCCCAGAAAGCGTAGCTTCAAGTTAAATAGTTGTGCACCGCTGAGTTTGCCCTTGCCTCAATGACTTTTGTTTTGTTCTGTTTTATTTGTATTTTGTTGTATTATTTGGGGCAAGAGCATGAGCCCTCACACGTGCACGAAAGTCGCTTCCCTGTGGATATCTGATAAGTGCACTGTGCTATCGTAGCACAAACTGGCGACGATCACCGAAAGTTGCGTGAAGGTGGAGCATCGAGGGGAAAAGAAGTGGCCCCGGTGTTCCGCCAAGCGTTCTAAACTGGGCCTAAGGTGTTAGGCACCGTCGGCTCTGCCGAATACCGAAGGTCACCCTACAGACGCTTAATTTCTGAAGTGCTTTTTTTTTTGTAACTTGTATGTCCATAACCATGTATTATATTCTGTACAGTCTATAAATATGGGCTTTCCTCAACTCTAATAAATGTTCTACAACATTTACTTTCTCTTCAAGCGATCAGCGAGTCAATCGTCGTTAGTTGCATAGTGGCAGTACGTTACTTGCTCCCATTTTGCAATACCACCCCGGGTTTTAGTCCCGGGTGCCGAGTGGGGAGAATAGGTTTCAGAACATCCAAACAACCTCAATTTTACTAGCATATTGCAGTAATTATACCCGTTTTCATTTTAATGCGAAGCATTTGTCAGCAAACTCCGGCGACTTTGAGCGTATCTATCTATCTATCTATCTATCTATCTATCTATCTATCATCTATCTATCTATCTATCTATCTATCTATCTATCTATCCATCTATCTATCTATCTATCCACCTACGACTTTTAGCTCTCCTGGGCGTTTCGATATAAGAATCCATACCAAAATTGGTATCCATAACATGACTGTATGACGAGTTTAAGTGAGTAGTCATAACATGAAAATCATGACATGTATGTCATGAATGTCATGATTTACTTTTTATGGTCTTGCTGCACTTGCGATTGTTTAGTTCACATGACATATTGCAAAACTGGTATGGTATGACATGACTGCATGGCGAACATTAGTGATTTATCCAAACGTGAAATTCTTGACATGCATGTCATGTAAGAACATGACTACATGCCACGCTCATGATGCGCTCATAGTCGTCTCGCTAGCTTCACATATACCAAATTTGGTATTACGTGACGTGAACGCAGGACGAACGTAAATGACACGTCCAAAAGTTATTATCATGAAATGCGTGTCATGTAAGATATCACTACATGCTACGCGCATAGTGCACTCGTAGTCATTCCGCTAGCTATACCGAATTTGGTGTTACATGACACGAATGAATGACTAACGTATATGACTGGTGCAAGCATGATAATCATGTCATGTGTGTAATGTCAGAACACGACAACATACCACGCTCATGATGCACTCGTGGCCTTTTCGTTAGCTTCACAATACAAATACATAATTTGAAATTACATGACGTTAATGAACTACGAAAGTGAATGACAGGTCCAAACATAATAATCATGATGAGCGTGTCATGTAAAACATGAACACATGCTACAATCATGGCTTGGTCGTGGCTGTTTCGCTAGCTCCACATATACCAAGTTTCATATCACGTGACGTGAATAGACGATGAAGCTAAATGACACGTCCAAACATGATAATAATAGCATAGAAGTCAGGTACGGCATAATTTGAATCCGCCTCGCAACGTTGGCCTGATTTAAAAAATGACATATGAACCTTCCTCATTTGTTCCTGTCATATATCAATTCCTGCTGTACGTGGGATCTGCCTTTTTTTTTTTTCATGTGACACAGAGTTCATCTCTAAATGCGCTAAAATAGTGGTCCCTTTAGCAACAGTTTGGCTACATGATCAAGCATAAATAAAGGCTGACACCATGCTCTAACTAACTTGAAGGTTGTTAACATTCGGACTTAATCTTTGGGCTTAAATGTATTTTCTCTTCTAGTGTTTTTTATTGTTTTAGGTTTTACAAGTTGATGGTTCCTTCGACTTTGTGTGTGCGTTTGCTTGTCGCAGTTTGAAGTTTGAAGTTTGAAGTTTATTTTATTTCTTTCTGATACAGAAAGAGTAGTAAGAGTTAAAGGCCGTATTGCCTGACAGAGGCTCCTACTCTCATGCGCATTCGGCATGCGTGTACATGTTTGCATGCGATGCGAGTATACAAACAATAGAGCAACTAGAAAAATCAAAACATGCATGTACATAATTGTCACTGCAAATAAAGCATTACAGGTAGACATCATACATGAAAACTCTTCATGAAAACAAACATATCATACAGACACTCCAAGAATATATACCTATACGCATTAAATTTTGAATTTTCAAATTGTAGCACAAACTGTATATGCGGTACACGTAAAAAAATTAGACAGATATATTTTATTGATAAGCTATCGTGGAATGTAACAGAAAGTTCTTTATAAATTTTTTGAATCGGGGTGCATGAAAATCTATATGATGTTCAACAATGTTCAATAGCCGGGGTACTTGATACTCAAGGTCCTGACACCCGTAGTTAGTTCGCATAAGTGGTGGCATTCTCGTTTGGTGGCGTAATTTATATCGAGGGGGAGAAACGGGCAAACTACTAACATGGAGCCTGTGCTTTTTTATGTGCAAAAGTAATCTATAATAGTAGATTTGATCTGCTCTGATTAACGAGTGTTTCTCAAAAAGATTGTGTGTGGGTAAATCTCGCGGTCTACCGTGATAGTTTTCGAAAATTCGCATTGCCCTTTTTTGCAATTTTATTAATTTGGTGTAATTTTTTGCAGTTGTAGTTCCCCATATTAAGGCACAATAGCTAAGTTTTGAGTGAAAGAGGGCGTAGTACATTGCCTTCTTAAGTGTTAGTGGTATAAGACTACTAATTTTATACATAGAGCCTACTACTTTACTGAGGTCGCTGCTGAGTTTATTATTATGATTGTCCCCAGAGAGGTTTTCTTGAAACCATACCCCCAAAAACTTTTGCGTAGTTACCTGTTCTATCTGCTCTCCTTTAAATAAAACAGTAATCTTGACAGGCATCGGCTTAATTATTGGTTTAAATATTATATACTTAGTTTAGCTGACACTTAATTGAAGTTTGTTTAACTACAGCCAGTCAAGTAATAAGTCTGAATAATCATTAACTTCTTTTTCAATCTGTTGTAGGGATTAATTTGAAAAAAAAAAGATTAGTGTCATCCGCATACATGACTATGTTCGGTGTAGGTGAAATGCTTGGGAGGTCATTGATGTATATGTTAAATAATACCGAGCCAGGTATGGATCCCTGCGGTACGCCAGTCTGTACTTTTAGATATGGAGAGGTCACCTGATTAAGTGAAACATACTGAAAACGATCCGTTAAGTAGCTTCGCATGAGATCTAACGTTGTACCGCGTATCCCACAGCTATGAAGTTTAGATAACAGTATTTCTTGATTCACAATGTCGAATGCTTTACGGATGTCAAGGAATAAACCGACCGTGTATAAACGATTTTCAATGTTTTGTAGAATTTGATGTTTTATTTTGAGGAGTGCATCCTCACATGATTTATGTTTCCGAAATTCATACAGAGATGTACTAATTATAGCATACTTATAAAAACACCTTCCAGTCATGAATTAATAACAGCCTCAAAAAGTTTTGAGAAGAGTGGTAGTATTGAAATAGGTCGGAAATCGTTTACAGAATTGTCTGCACCCCCTTTGTGAATTGGAGAGACACGGGCTGTTTTAAGTTTGCTTGGAAAAATTCCGCATTCGAACATTCTATTGATAATATGGGCTAGGACTGTAGATAATCGCGATACATATTTATCCGATACATATTTTATGGGAGATGCCAGTATACCGTCAAATCCTGCAGCTGCATTGCATTTAAAACTACTGATTACCTTTACTGATGCCCATCAGTGATGACTGAAACAGTCATCACTGATGGGCTACGAATTATGCGTCAAGATTTTCTTTAAAGAATATATGAAGAAAGCTCACTTGGGGATGAAGTTAACAATGCACTATCAGTTGAGGACCACCACGGCCTAACTTAGAGTGCAATGAAATATAGTTCAAATAAGGAAGCGCCGGCAGGCTTTAAACCGTATAACAGTGCACCTATAGAGGGTGTTTAAATTTAGGCTTTATAGCTTTCATTACAGTTCAGCCATGGGAAGTAAATGAAGGCATTTGCGAACAGGTTATATAGCGGAGAGAACGCAAAGTGAGATTAAAGTATGGTTGTCAGTGTCTGCTCAAACAGCTGCTTGGGGAGTTGAATAATGAATAAAATAGGTTCGTGCTGTGCCTATTTGTTTCTTCTCGTTACGTATCTGTGCGCTGCTAAACCTGTCTTAATCTTGTGTGTGGTTTATTTTATTAAACTTTAGCAACGGATGTTTGGCTCTGACGTTACTGAAACTACGACATTGGTGCCCCACATGGCACATGCAGGGTTTGTGAGCCGACGCGTTTATGTTATTGTTACATCACTCTGTAGTTCTGTCGTTATTCACGGACAGAGGCCAAAGAATTTTTGTGATATCGCTGTCACATTGAAACAGGTCAAGCGCGGCGCGATTATGTTGCCTCTGCATCATCAAGGTCACCAGTACCAGTACGTTATGGTGCAGTGACGACGACGTAAGGCGCAAGCTATCCATGAAGTGTAAATATAGAGTCAATGTGTAAACTGTGCCCACAACAAATGTCTCCAAGACTGCGCCAACTGGCCCAAGCATATGCCATGCTGAACTCAATAGAGCACGTTTGCATTCTTTATTTTCACATGCATTGAACCAGTAATTAAGCTGGCGCAAAACGTGCGCCAGACGAGCTACTTATTTGCGGTCATGGTAGTTTTTTTCTAGAAATACGAAATCAATTTAAAGATAGTTTACTTTTATATACATATTCATAAATAATTCTCGTCAGAGCTGTAGCCAAAGGCTAGTTGTAGGTCTGATGAGGGATAATACCAGGTATATCTTTTATCTTGGGGGAATAGGAAAATACAGCAGTTGTAACATAAATAAAGTTTGATAGACATTTGTACTAAAGCTTTTTTTATGTCGCAGTACCTTTTCGAACGTATCTGTGAGTGATCCCTACTTTGTTGTCGGGACTGGAGTGTACGTTAGTTTTTGTTTTATTTATTTCTTTTTATTATTTGAGAAATCAAACTGACAATTTTTCACGCACGTGAAATGTTACAACTGTTGTAACATTTCACGTGCGTGAAAAATTGTCAGTTTGATTTCTCAAATAATAAAAAGAAATAAATGAAACAAAAACTAACGTACACTCTAGTCCCGACAATAAAGTAGGGACCACTCACAGATACGTTCGAAAAGGTACTGCGACATAAAAAAAGCTTTAGTACAAATGTCTATCAAACTTTATTTATCAAGCAAGATGTGTCTAATGAATTGTACATTGCGTACATAATGAGTAAACGAGCGAAACAGAGAAATGCAACCTGTTCACCACATAGTAACACACCACTATCGTGTGCCTATAATTGCACAAAACGAGCAGCAAAACATATATTATGCATGGAACTTGCGTTCTCCTCCAGCTTTTTGACGATGCCTTTTCACGCAGCCATTACAATAAGAGGTAATTTTTAACGATTTATTGCTTACGGACATTTCTGATCCTTCCAACGTAGTCTTTTTTTTTCCTCGACAGGACTTCTACATGTACTTCCCGCTCTGACAGAGCGGCACTAAGCGGACATTATCTGTCTTCCGGGGATAGCTTCTACGGCAAAAGAGGAATGAAAATTATCCCGCATAAAGTAAAGCTGTGCACTACACAATTCTCCACTGAGGTAGCAGGTGTGAGCGTCGTCTCTTTCGGCTCTGCTCCAGTGCACTGTATGTTCAGGCGCGTTGGCTTTTCGGATCCTTCAGCCTCGCAATTGAACGGGAGGAGAAAAAAAATACAGCCACCGTTTGTTCCCGCTTGCTGGGAAAACAGAGAAGCTAATTTGAAATCGATACCCCGCCAAACTGTCGGCAAGTCTGTTTACTTGAAAATCACGTAGCAGGTTAACGCGGCAGAGCTGTAAAAAAAAAGGACGGAGAAGAAACTCCGGTATCCCGATTACCCAAACGACAAAAAAGTTTTGTTTTTGTTTCAGGAAATGATGCATTCACTGGTTTTCCACGCACGTGAAAAAAGTTCGTTTAAACTAGGCGAGTTTTTCAGGCTTTAATTGGACTAGTACACAGGCTTGCAAAAGAAAGAGGGCTAAATCTAAGGTGTTTGTGGCAGTCGTCACTTGGCCGACGGAGGTCGCGCACTCCTGTATCACACTTTGGATCAAGCCTTGTCTCTTTTCAATTTTGTTTTTACATTCCACCATTCTCCTGTTGGTCATGCTGAGCTGTACCAGGTTAACTTCCCTGCGGTTTCTTTTCCGGGTCTTTTTTTTTTTGCTCTCTTAAGTTGAGTTGCCCCTGTGCATGTTGCGGATCATATTGTGAATTTATCCTTGCACATTTAGTCGCTTTTGAGACTCCGACAACTTATCTCTATTAATACGTAATCTTACTATAAGATCAATGATTGGATTCCCCGGAAATCGCTATGCGCAGGCGCGTACAACAATTTCTTATGCTCAATATGGTGTGGGCTGAGAGACAGTTATTAGCCTTGTCGGATGGTTAGGACTCAGGCGGCTGAGGTGTTTTGCCAGTAAACCTGAAGCGGTAGGTTCGTTTCCCGCTCCTAGCGGTTTTAGGCTGATCGAGAGAAAATGCAAGAACAGAGATGCCATTGAGTGAGCATGAAAGGACGCCGAACCTCAATCCATAAGTAGCCACAGTAGTCATGTCATTTATTATTTTGACCAAATTTGTAGCTACATAAAACCTGACAGGTATTATTAACAAAATTTTCGAATAAATGAAACTCTTTTAAATAAGTAAAACCGCAGGAGTAAAAGTCGTAAAAAATCGGCTTTGTTCAAATTGGAAATTTTCGTCACTAAACGGATTGAAAAGTGGCCAATTTGGCGCGAATTGGCCTCCTACGTGAACCTTGTGCAATTACACCAGTGTGATGAAGTTTAGGTGGACCTAGAGGAAGGCACGATGGTTAAAAGTAGCCTATAGATCCGGCGCTGTCAAATCTTATATTCATATCAAGGGGTTGGTTCGTAAAACTAAAAAAATAGCCTCAATGGCGTAAAAGTAGCCCAAGAAGACTAAAGACAAGACAGTCAACACACTCACAAATGAAAGTTTGTTTGCTTCAAGAAAAAATATCCATCTAAACTTAACGCCCGACTCATGCGCATCGACTTCGTCTTGTCTTCGTTTTTTTATTTGCACTACTTTTACGTCATTATGAATCAGTGGAAACTAGCCCACCTCTAAATTTTTCTTCGAGAAATTTCCACTGCTAGGAGTGATACCAGAGCTACTTAGTGCATAGACTTGCTTATTGTGTAGCGAATTGCACGACAATGTTTTTGGGTAATCAAGCACATGAATAATTGGATTCATCTTGATAGAGCTGCAGAATGTACATCTCAGCATATATTAAAAAAACTCCTCTTATTTCAAGCACAAGTTTTTGATTGCACAAACAAACGAGCAAAAAACCTCGCATGACCTTGACTCAAAGCAACTTTCAGAACTTCTAAACTGACACCAGGCATTCTGTAGGGAACAACAATGTACAAACACAAAGATCATGTATCGCTAAGATTGCGAGATAAGCACTGCCGAGGTGTCGAGGTTCTGTTCAAATGTTCTGGAAATGTGCTAAACCGACGCCCAAAGAGTAGGGTCGTCGTTTGCGCCCAGTGATCCGACTCACTCTGTTGTCAGAATCCAAGACAATCAAGCGGGTAATTCCTTAGCCTCGAGGTGGGGCGATTAGGAGAACTGTGGCCTAAAACAACCCATTGTTTGTGCTTCCTTTGTGATGCGAAAGCTGTCCCACCTCCTAGATTGTTTTCACTTTCTCGTAGGAGATTCTGTTTATTCTACACTTTATTCTGTTGCTGCAAAAGAACGACCGGCTCCTATTATAGCTCAGCGTTTAGCGCTGGGGGTGGCAGCAAGACCACTCGGTGTCGTAACGGGTCTTGCGCAGTCGTAGGTACTTAAGCTGTCTGCGCACGTCTATTTTGTTTGTCTGCCATGATGGCCGTACTTTGTCTTCTAATGTTCGCCATGCTTAAGTTACTATTCTTTGCACCACTTGCCGCTCAGCAGTGTGTAAACTTGGAGCACATTTTGTGTTCTTAATCTCGTCGTCACTTCGGGAAAGTTTCCTGGTACACCGCATAGTGCGCGAGCTGCATCGTTAATACATGGATAAGTTATAGTGATTTCCCAATAAAAGCAAAGTAGTCTTTATATTCATATATACAATTTATAGGCGTTTCCTTATAAGGCGTTGCTTGAAATACAGATACGAACGGTCACGTCTCGCTTATACAAGCACACTGAATTAAGTTGCAGTTGTATGTGTTTTACCATTGAGCAGCTACTTCGAGTTTGTGGCTCATCGTGGACTTGAGATGCATGTGTTCAACTTGCGCGATCTTTCTGGTGGAGTAGCACATTCTGGGAAACTGTACACAGGTTGATGACATCGGTTGTTTTTTCTTGACTGGTTCTAGATAACTTATCAAAGCATGTGGAATATTGAGGTATCACTAAGCGAACCCAACGTAGTTGGCCGCGTTGCAAAGCATAAGCCTCCTTTAGACGGTATATTTATGCCTTTGCTCATGCCTACGTCAGCACATAGTGCTTCAAAAACGCGAACCATCTGGAGCATCTCACAGGTCTCCCCACAGTATGGGAACCGCATATCTTTGTTCGTATCGAATGGTTTGATAATTAGGGATAGACTAGGGTACCGGTCTGCAGGCGCCGTAAAGTTCGCTCACTCGCTTTACTCAGCCCCCCTGCGGGAGCCGGGAACAAGCGGTGAAATTCCCGATAATAAGAAATAATTTATTTGAACCGTTGCACTGGTGTATATACCTCGATGTCATAGATCAGGGTTGATGAGCCTGGAAGTAAGCACTCGGGCGGCCGTGTCGGCGGCCTCATTACCTCGTGAACTCTGATGGCCAGGAGCCCAAAGTATGCATTTTGGCGGTGGATAAGCGGCAGCCAGTCTTAGAATATGGCTAGCTAAGAAGGATATCTCACCTACTCGTTATTGAGCATACGCTTCTCAGGAATCCTTTATTATCGTCTTTGAATTGCGATTCACGGTAGCAACCACTATCGTTACTTCCTCAACCAGCTTTGAATTTTATGCTCGGAAGGAGAGCCCGCTGGCGTAAGTTCCGTAGTGAAATAGAGCGGCCCCTTTAAATTGCGTTGCTATGTCTACTTTATATAGGCCAGGTCGAGAGCGGGCTATCTTTCAGGCGTCCGAGCCCATGATTGTCGCCTGCTTTCGTGCGTTTGCGTGTCCATTTTAGTTAGAGTACGGAGGGACTCATAAAACGTGGCGCCAAAGTTCTGCAATACGTTCCGCATCCTCTGAAGTGCAAGTGTGTTGGATGTGTAAGCAGTTGAGCAGGCGGTGCCCTGTGACGTGTTGGAAGGTGTAAGCCTCTCAGTAATAGGATTACTTACGCCTCTGCTAATGTCTACATCAACCATAGTGCTTCATGAAGGCGAGAAGAAGTCTTCGTGGCTGCAGCCGTGAACACGTGAATGCGTTCCGATTCCGGCCGGAGTCTTTCCCTCGAAAAAGGGATGAGCTATTGGCCACGAGAGCTTCCACGGGAGAGGCCGGCACTGCGATCGTTTTGCCAACACGGGATACTCTTGCTCGCATCACGGCGTATACATGTGAAATGAAACGTTCATGTGAAAATGTGGTGTGTCACGTTGAATTCTCTGCGTGAGAAGCTCTGTTCAGCTTGCTGGAGATATTATCGCCGTTTAAACAGGGCTGTGTTGCGTGGAACCAGCTCCAGCGTGTTGGTGTACTGTTCGCTGCCTCATTGCCAGATTTCTGAGACAGATCTCGCTGTAAGTTTTGACCATTCCCTTGAGTGTATAGAAATGAGCTTACATTTGAAACGTAGAGTCCGAAATGGGAACAGTTTCCAACGATAACTCACAGGTCTGCAAGAAGAGCTTTAGGGATGAGGATTTAGCGTATACCGCCGCAGCCAAGATGTTCGGTAACGTACAGCTGGCGAGTACTTACGAGCGCACCCGTACTTAATCAAGGCCATTTATTGATGTTAGAGAATGATAAGCTCAGTGTAAGGTAACCAAATAAATAAAAAGAAAAGTGCCTATGTGTCAAATATTTCTCCTAGCGAGGTCCTTCAATGGAGATAAAAAACAAACTGCGAGACAGAAAAGGGCTGAAGCAGATAAAGTACAGAGAGAAAAGACGAACGAGATGAGAAACTGAAATAGAGACAACGAAAGACATGAAAATAAAGAAAATGCATGTACCAATAGAAAACTGAAAAATTAGAGAAAGAGAAGGAAAATGATCATAGATGGCGTGTAGTCACGAAAGGATAGGACCACTGGTGAGCACTTGGCCGGTCCTGAATTGGCTTCGCTTTTAACATCTGACTTCTTTTTCCTACCTCGTGCCCTACTAAACTATAAATGGGTATGCGTGTTTACTTTTTTTCTTTCTGTCTGTGTTTACTTCTTTTTCTTTCTCACCAAATTCGCTTCTTTCTCGCTCTTAATCTCTTTCTTCCTCCTTTCCCTTTTTATTTCTTCCATTATAATTCTGTTAATTTCCTTCTCTCTGTTTAGTTGATTTTTTTATCTTTCTCCTTCTGTTTTTCTGTCTTTTTTTGTTGCTTTCCACATCTTTCTCTTTTTTTCTGTGCTATTGTTTATTGTTACCCTTCCCTTTTCCTTCTTGACACCCTCACTTTTAATAATGATTGTGTATAAGGAGAAGTTGTTGCCGTTGCGACAAAGTTAGTACCAATGAGACAGTGGGGCTCGAACCCGGGTCCACTGGCTTCCGTCTCCGAAACCGAAGAAGACAATCTGCTAAGCCGTTGCCCTCGATTTGCCGCTGAGAAACTGAGAAACAAAAACTTTCTGCCACGTTACGACTATTGCGCAATCGGCGGCTCACTGCGCGAATGCTGCTGGAGCACTATGCTCGTACTTCCTCGGCTCATGAGGCAGTCAAAGCCCTCTTGCGCTTTTTGAAGGCGCGTAAGTGAACACTATAGCTTTGAGTAGTGCCACAGCTGCATACGGGTCAGTTAACTGAGTGGACATTTTTTTTTCTCTTTCTCTTCTTTTACCGCTCTGTCTCATCTTTATACTCCCTTTTCCATTCCCTCTACATACGATAGTAAACCAGGCATGTGCCTGTTTAACATCTCTGCCATTTCTCTTGTTGTTCTTCCTTTCTTCAATTTCAATCTAGGCTGACGAAGATTTTTTTCTCCAGCAATATCTTTCTCGTTTTATATGTTTGTTTTTCTCTCTAACTCTCTTTCCCATGCTCTGTACTTCAACCATCAGCGTAATCAGACCGCACGTCTTCTGGGAGCGACCTAGAACAGGGCGCAGAGGAAGTGGCTAAAGAAAACGCTTGCCAGTTCACGATGACGACACTTCTGTATTTACGACACATGGAGAACCTCGAGCATAAGAGCAGTAGTGTAAAGAGAAGAAGAAAGAAAGAAAAAACTGGACTGGGAGCGAAGCACGCAGTGTTTCGGTGAGGCTCTAGTGGTGCCAAGAAGAAAACCGAGGGTGTAGTCGAAGCTGCTTCTGTTTCACTGACGTCGTCGGAAAACTGAATCGCAATGCAACTTACCCTATGCTGCCTCTTCTACTCTATCTTCTTCTTCCCTGCGTGCCCAATTTCACTTCCCTACGACATGCAGGAAGGGATGTTTCTGTTCCATCAACATTGTCAGCTATTTGTTGGCCTAATTTTTGCCCTCTTAAATTTTAGTGGACCTGTGACGAGTAGTGCGATTTAACCCATTGTGACTCACCGCCCGTTTTGTTTCGCAGACCGCTTGTTTCGCAGACCGCAGACCTTGACGGCAGCAGACGTCGACATGCCAAACCCTTAACGTCCCGATCACATGCACGCGTTACAGCGTGTCAAGCGCTTGGCTTTTGACGCGGTGCCACATTCTCTAACCTAAGGAGAGAGAGAGAGAGAGGGCGCGTGGCTGCGCGAAGCTGCGTGCCTTCTCTTTCTCCACAGGGAGAGGACATGGCAGCACGTCCAAAAGCCGTACGCTGACGTGCTGCAAGGCGTACATCTGGTCTGGCCTTAAGCTGCATCACACCCTAAATGTAAAAAGAAACGAATAAGTCTACCCTGCTCTTCCTTCACTCTTCACGCCACTGTTGCGGAGTGGCTTTATTTGTTTTCCATGCTATTGCTATATTAAACACATGGTGAGAAATATGCCTGCTTCACACTGAAAATGTGTTGTCAGACCCCTGTGTCACTATAGTAGCGTCAGCGTCGACATTCCTAATGCATTTATTATATAGTTTCTGGCATTTCCTTCTGTATTTTTTTGCAATGCTGTGGAAAGCTTGAGTTTGAAATAACCAAATAACCTTGGCAATTCCATCTGAAAACCTTGGGCCGTGTTCGTTTCGTCAACAATACCTACTACTACTCTATAGTAATGGCGAAAAAAAACGTGTTTCTTCATACAACTTTTGATTTGTCCGTGTATTTTGTCTTCAGCATAGCCTGGTACTTGGTATATGAACAGCTTTCCTTTCCATAAAACAAGCAGTCCAAAATCTAGTTGGAAGCTGACAGATAGAAACAACTTAGTGGGATAACCATAAGATGAACAGGTGAAGTGCCTCAGACTGGCTGGCCGAGGTTTAGGTAGGAGGGCCTATCTTTTTCGAACGCGCCGGGTCATCCTTGGCGTGTTAGTTTTAAAGAGGTTAGTGGTGACGTCATATCTTGGTGGTGGTGCGTATCCCTGTTGAAGATCGCTGTCTAAAAAGCTAAATTTTTATAAAGAGAAGAGTGCAGTCCTCGCTTCACTTCAAGTCAGGTGGTAGTGATTCAAAAACGTTCTCAGACAGTGGGTAAAACATGAAAATAAAAGTTCAAAGTTAGAGCGGTGCGCTGAAAGCGGGGCGGCCGCTTCAGACACGAACAAGTGAAAGAGCTTTACGCTTTGTAGTCGGAAGACGGTCACCGCGTCCGGCTACCGAAAAGGATTGCCGACAATAGCGATGCACGCCTTTTCCCGAAAAGCTATGAATGACACATACAACAAGAAAGTAGTTACAAACAGAGGGGGGAGCAGGCGAGACACTTTTAAGCGCCAAGTGTGGCAGCTTGGGCTAGTTGGTATGGCATGACGATAGTTATAGCGCGAGAACAAAACGACCACACAGAGACAGACAAGAAGTACAAGAAGAATGAGGTGAAGTTGATGCGCTGAGCCAAGGTATCGGAGGTTAATTATATTGTTGTATGAAAGGAGTTTAGGAATGAGGTGAATTTATCTAGATTGTGCTTCCCATGTCCCCATAATATAAATATGTCATCTATGTACCGAAGGTATGCGTGAGGTTTGGTCCCACAGTGAGACAGGAATTCGGTTTCCAGAATTCCCATGAATATATTTGCGTAGGTGGGAACAAATGGGGTACCCATGCTTGTTCCTTGTATTTGAAAGTAGTAGTTTTCCTCGAGTTTAAAATAGTTATGTGGCATCATATTTCTAGTAGTGTTAAATATACTTCGGTACAATGTTGTGCGCTCTGACGGGATAAGGTTAGCTCAACTGAAGCTAAGCCCTCGTGCTTAGGAATGTTCGTATAGAAAGTGGTAACATCTAGTGTGACAAGAATGGCGTCTTGTGGTAGAGTACCATTCTTATTATTTCCTCTATTATTCTCAGTTGGTGGGGTGTATCTTGCACAAATGACGGCAATGACTTTGGAATTACCCCTAGAAAGTAGTTCAGAAATGTGGAGGGGTTCTCAGTTGGGGTGTTGTTGTTTTATACTATTGGGCACCCTGGAATATTGGTACTGTGTAATTCTGCGGATTGTATTTTGTGAATATTTGAAAGGAAATAAATTGAGGATCACCCCGCTGCTTTGCTGTTTGGTTTCAAGAATATAAATTCTGATGGAGTAATAAGTTCATCTGCCAAACGAGATCTACGCTGGTCGATAATTGTGAGTGTGTATTGCTCTGTTGGAACGTTGTCTAATTTACGGTAGTGTTCGGGGTTGTTCATTTGTCTGTACGGTGGAGCATCTGGGATGGCCGGCAGAGATGCTCCACCTGCAAACACATACAGCCGGCTACCAGTGTAAAAAGTCCAGCATCTGGTTACATTCACAAAGTCACATCGAGCTTCACCTGTGCTTCAAACAACCTAATATATTCTCCTGAGTGTGCCACCTGTAGAAAACCTTATATAGGTGAGATGGGCAGCCGATTGACGTAAGACTCAACGGCCACCGTGCAGACACAATGCACAATTTGCCAAAAGCAGTGGCCAATCACTTCAATGAACAGGACCACGATTTCGATTTCGACCAAGCAAAGCTTTACGTTCTACAAACTAGTTTCCAGTCACCACGAGAGAGAAAATACATGGAATCATATTTCATACACAAATTTATGTCCCTACAACCATCAGGATTCAATGTAGCACGTGGCAATTTAGATTCACTGAAAGCCATAGCATAATTAAGACAACATTTACAGAGGCAAGATACATTCACCCTTCAAATAGACATAACCGTTACTACATTGAATCGCTCCCAGCCCGCTTATCGTACTATTATAGTACTCTTTCATTTTTTCAATTTCAGTTATACATGATAATATGTGTATATACTACTACGAAGTTTTAATTTGATTGATATGTGGGGTTCAACGTCCCAAAACCACCATATGAGTATGAGAGACGCCGTAGTGGAGGGCTCCGGAAACTTCGACCACCTGGGGTTCTTTAACGTGCATGAAATCTGAGCACACGGACCTACAACATTTCCGCCTCCATCGGAAAAGCAGCCGACGCAGCCGGGATTCGATCCCGCGATCTGCGGGTCAGCAGACGAGTACCTTAGCCACTAGACCACCGCGGCAGGTCAAAGTTTTAATTTAAAACAACCGTTAAACCACTGTTTTGTTTCCTCTTTCCTCGTTTCTAAAACCAGTCCTAGCACGCATCGTTATGGGACATCTCTGCGTCTTTCCTCTCTCTCCTTTTTTTTCTTCTTTTTTTTTCTGTCTGTTTACCCTAACGTCCCACCTATTTTCCCCCCACCTTTTCTCCTCCCCCCCCCTTTTTTGTGTGTGTTTCTCTCTTCGTCGCTCATTTCCTTAGCATTCTCCATTTTTCTTTTTGTCAAGCAACATGCCGTCAATTTCTTGAATCAATTGTGCTGAGCGGGCCACCTACAGGGATACGGAAAGCATATTTTAGCCACTGACCTCTCCCATTAACACACGCTCTTCAGAACCCATCCGGCATCGCTTGCCTTCGACATTTTGGCGCTTGATAATGCGCCGCCTGCTCCCCCCGCCCCTCTGTTTTTAACTGCTTTCTTGTTGTATGCGTCTTTCATAGGTTTTCGGGAAGAGGCGTACACCGCTATTGTCAGCAACCCTTTCTGGTAGTCGGATGCAGTGACCGTCTGCCGACTCCGAAGCATTAAGCTCTTTCACTTGTTCAAGTCTAAAGCGGCCGCCCCTTTTGCAGCACCGCTCCAACTTTGTGTTTTACCGTTTTTTTTTCACACTGTCCGAGAACATTTTTCAATCACTACCACCTGACTTGGAATGAAGCGAGGACTGCACTCTTTTCTTTATAGCATTTTGCATTCAGACAGCAACCATCAACAGGGACATGCGCGACCACCATGATATGACGTCACCACTAACCCCTTTAAAACTAACACGCCAAGGATGACACGGTGCCTTTAAAAAAGATAGGCCCTCCTATCGAAACGCCAGCCAGCCAGTCTGAGGCACTTCACCTGCTCATCTCATGATTATCCCACTATAAAATAGACAGGTATTTCGCCCATAACATATTTCTGATGTTAACGCATAATTTCCTCTGGTAACGTGGTTTATTTTGCACAGCGTGCAGCAACAATTTTGGCACGCAATCCAGGTGTTACACCGCGAGGACGTCACCTCCGTGTCGCAGCTAATTGGAACGATTTCGAACAAATTAGCCAGTCTGGAAGCTCTAGTAAACGCTTAAGGCGCTGGAGCTTGTCACACGAATTTGGTTATCTTAAAAAGAACACGTCACCCACCAACTTGTCTCGTCCCTTGAGGCGACGCTGTTATAGTCTGTCCACTTTCTTGTCCTAATGTTATTAAGCCGTCCCGTGGCGCTGTCTGCCACTAGGCGAGCTTTAAGCACTCGGATTTGGCGTTAGAAACTTAGTACCGCGTATACACTGCGCGAGGAATTGCTGGTATCCTCACTTCTTTCCTCGAAAGACACTCCTCCTACCCAGCGCGATGCCACACGCAGTGGAGCCGCCGCTTTGTTCTGAAAAATGGCTCGGCTAAACGACACAAAGGAAATAAAATTATGCACGTGCTTGAAGACCACCGCTAGTGGCTTTGCGGATTTTGTCTGAGGTGGAACTCGCACGTGAATGCATATACTAGGGATGTGCGACAAAAAGAAAACAAGTATGTGTAGCTGTTGGGGATGAAGCTCTTGCATTCCAGATTTGAACGCGCGACACTGTGCAATTCCAAGCCACGTTATCCCGGGAGGAAAAACGAGACAGTTTGGAACGAAAATTTGTCTTCTCGAAGAGCGCGTGTTCTCGCTATGTGTATCTGCTGCTGGTGAGGGTGTACCATCGTCTACACTACGCACTCCTTCGTCTCGGCTGTAGCCATGGGTTGTACACGATACCTTGTTCTTCCTCGTAGAAAGTGCAGGAAGGCGGTGGTTCACCTCCTATTCACAGGCTGCACACTTTATCACGCAGCGACAGCTCTGTTCTGTCTGGGAGCGGTCATGTAATCCCCGCTGAGCGTGTGCATAGAACGCACGCTCCCACGCATTCGCCGAACGGTTACAAAACTTTCCGCCCTCTGGGAGGCAACTCCCGAGAGTGAATTGAAAGAAGTTGTAGTTCCTGTGACACGCTATGCAGAAAGGCCTTTCTCGCGACTACGCATCTACCCTGTGCGATGTGTTACATATCTTTGTATTTGGAGTTGGAGATCGTATGATTTTCATCAACGCGCACATTTGTGCAAAAGTGAGAAGCAGATGATGAATTTACTCCGTCGAAACTTACTTCAATGAGCGTAAGATAGTTCTTTGCCTCTCTGATTTTTAGTTTTTCGCTCAACCTGCATGCTTCACGCATCTTTAGGTTAAACTTTATCTTGCGTACGGTATGCTACACTATCAAAAGAAAAGCGTAGACGCGTGCTAGAAATTTGAATTGTGTACGTGCTCTGTTACGCTTAAGCTGCGTATGGACATAAACGAGTGACTGTCATGAAAGCGCATTCATTACTTTTCTGGAAAGACATGTTTAATGATACATGACAGGCGCCTAAAGTTTTGCCAGTGAAAAGCATTGTTTTATAGTCCGTGTAAGAGACAAGCCCTGCTCGTACAGGGCTTTCAGAAAGAGTTCATTGCTGAAGCAATATTTTTTCGCATCTTTGAAATGAAACTGAACGTCTCTAACGGTTAACGTTTGGTTCTGGCGCTAAAAGAAAGAATTTCGCTTGAATGGAAAATGAATAATGTGAGAGAATTTTCCAGAATGATAACGATGTTTTAGGGACAAAGCTTCTTAAGACGTAGCGTTGTTTTCCGTTGTGGTCACAGTATAGATGCTATACACCAGAACACAGCGAGCTCAGTGCTTGCTGCCTTATTGAAAAGCACGTGGTGCCCTCTGTTGCAAGCGCAGCGAAGCAACACTCCCAACTGCAACGCGAGCAGACGCTCTGCAAATCAAAGGGGACACTTCACAACCCGAGTCCAGCTTTAAGCATGTTTCGCGCTGTTCATGTGCTGGAAGCTTATGCTGACGTCATGTGAAACGCCGAGGAGACCTTTCTCGACAGTTCGTAAAGTCTGCAGCACGTGCATTGCAGACTACGGAAGCAGCTTCATCAGGTACGTACTATTGCGATTGAAAGAAACGCGAACAGCAGAAAGCTATGCTTTCGACTCAGTTGAACTGCGACGTGTCTTGGCTGTGACAAGGCAGAATTTGAGATATAAGCTGGTGTCAACGTAGCGCTTGAATCTGGCTCCAACTTGCGTTCATGCACACCATGTGTTTATTAATTAAGCCGGGCACTCGGAACACACACGCGGTGCAAAAGTGCCAGCCAGAACAAGATTTTAAAATGCTATAGTTACGCCGGTCGAAAGCACAAGTCATCATTATCATCATCATTATCAGCCTGACTACGTTCACTGCAGGACAAAGGTCTCTCGCATGTTTTGCCAGTAAACCAATGTAGATTCGCTTAGTGACAGTCAAGGCATGTCGCAGTTCGACCGAATCGAAAATCGTGCTTTCCGCGCCGTTCACGCATCGTGATAGTAGGCCGTTACAGTTGCGCTAAACATGTGCGGTGCGTGCATCTATGCGTGAGTCGTAATACGTATATCCTATTATTGAAATGTGACCTGCGAAACAGTACAGCAATAGTTTTGTGCCTCATACTACAAGCATACTGCACCCAAATCGCTCCTGTAAGGTGAAACACCTGGAGTCGCGACTGAATAAACGCATTAAGTATACTTACTCGTACACTTCGCTGGGCTCGTAGTTTTTCTTGCTGATTTCGATTATATCCTAAGACGGTGGAGCTCAACGTTTTTCGTTGTGGACGGAAATCTGTGCAATTGCAAAACACCACACCGGCACGATTCCCGCGATGCGCTGTGAACTTCACAGGCGGTGCTCAGCAATCTCTTCCTCTTGCGCTGGATTTTGTCGCATCAGATGACAGCGCAGTGGTACCCAGATGACATTTTATTAGTGGGCGCAGCGTGCACAGGCGCTTTTTCGCATTTTAAACTCCCAGAGCCACTGCATGCCATGCTAGCGAGGCGCGTCTTGGCAGTTGCAAACAAATCATGGCGTCTCTGGGAGCGAGGGTATACCGCCTAAGGCGCCTGGCTGCGAGATAGGCGCGCTCTCGTCTATAGCTTAAAGATATCTGAGAGGCAAAAAATAGAGGCTTCACAATGAACTTCAACGTACGTATAGGCTAATTATAAGACAAGAGATTGCTGTTCCTTGCAAAAACAAGCTATAGAGAAGTGTATTGATACGGTCATTTCTACTAAAACGTACCCGGACATTAAGGCTTCTCAAGGAAAGCTGTAACACAAAGGCACACGCCGAGCACTACACGCCCTAAAAATTACCCGTATTGAAATTGTATCTTTCCACTAGTAAAACAGCGGGTTATTCGATTCACTTTCGAGGCTTATCCTCCACCTAAGAAATTCTTTATGTCCACTTTAAATTGACTTAGACGACGGGAAGGTGAAATAAATTTTCATTCCTATATACACTCTATGTCACTCAATTTACATTATATGAGACAACTCTCGGCTCTCGGGTGGCATTAGGTTACTGACGAATACACAGCTACAGAAATACACAGAATACAGAAATAAACAGCTTATCACGTGCTCTTTTACTAATAAATGAATTATTTTAACGTGAAGCCAGACGCGTCTTCGAGGTATACATATCCGAGTCAAGTTCGAAGCTCACGTATACCGTCCTTCCCTTGCATTCAGCAGCTTACTAGCACCAGATTTCCTGTAGGTGTGATTGTGAGAAACTCTATGTACTCTGCACTGAAATCGTCGACAACATTTAGGGGCGAAGCTCCTTATAGCGGCAACCGTTCGTCCCTCGTCGTAGTACGTAATAATTCTTACGCTTTGACCTGCAAGGTGGTGGCGGTGGGAGATTTCTCCTGCGCGTTGTTGAACAATGAAAAATTTGCAGCGTGCGCGTTAACTAAAAGCCGAATTCGCCTGTCTCTCATTCCCCATTAGCAGCCATTGGCATGTACATTGAGCACTATCTGACACGAAAGGATTGCTACGTTATACTCACTGGGCGTAACCTTCTTGGTTTTAGAAAGGTTTAGCGAGCATTGGGCCCCAGCGCCATGAATACACTGAACTAGTATATACCATGAACTCGAGGTGGTTAAAGGTGGGAAGTAGACACGAAGCGCAACCCGTAAGAAAGTGTGCGCGTGCCACTTCTCATTTAGTCCTTGGAATGTCCAGTGGACGGCGGTGTGTCTATATGTGGAATACATGATGAAAAGATGCGAGATGGTGGTACTTGGAGTGTTGAATAGATGGACGAACGGACACACAGACAGATGCATGGACGAACGCACGGATGGCTGCACGGACGGATGGACGCATGGACCGACGCAGGGGCGGATGCATGGACAAACGCAGGGACGGACGCATGGATGGACGTGCGGATGCACGAACAGACGCACGCACGGACGGGCGGATGGACGCATGGACGGTCACACAGACAGACGCATGGACGGACGGAAGCAAGAACGAATGAACAGACGAATGCTTCGCCCCACTCTCCATCATTCACCCCGTGGATATGCTGCCATTTTTTTTTTTTTCGAAACGCTGCCTGCGTCGCCAGCAGACACTGCCTGCCTCGGCGTTGCGAGAGACAGGGATGGGGATGCGTAGGAGAATAGGGGGAGAAAGTGCGTATGTGCAATGGAGGCGCAAATGCCGCGGCGTGAAAGGCCTGGAGAAGATATAGGGTGAGCGAACGTAGACTAGCAGTCACTGCTTTCGTTGGCGTTGCGAGGCGAGACAGAGGGGGACGTTGGAAATGAGGGGGAGGGGTGCGCATGAGCAATCGGCATCTATATACCACAGGGACGGATGCCTAGAGGAGACAGAGTGAGATCGAAGTTGGCTTGGAGACGCTGCCTGCGTGGATATTGTGAGGCGTGAGATGAGGGAGCGTTAGAGAGGAAACAGGGGGAGGAACGCACGTGTGCAGTAGAGGTGTGTACGCGACACATAGGAATGAGCTCGACCGTCAGAAACTTCGCATCTACAAATGCGGTCATATCGTTAAAAAATGAACCGAAGTAGCAAATTGGTCTAGTCTGAATATAATAATCAACATCAACGCACAAAAACGCACAAGAAACGCAAAAAAGTGCACGATGCAAGCACTGACCAAGAAGCGAAAGTTCAATGGGAGAAACGTTATACACATGCCAACATGAAGTCATAAAAAATATTGATAACCCGTTGAAGGTTGCCAAAATTTTTTATACCGTCATGTTGGCACGTATATGACACGTTCCTTTCCTTAAACTTTCAGTTATTAGACAGTGCTTTGGCCGTGGAGTTCCTTCGGGTTGGCAAGATTTTTTATGCTTTAATGTTTGCAAGTACACGGCACGTTTTTTTACATTAAAATTTCACTTGTTAGACAGCGCTTGTGTCGTGTATTTTTTGTGCTTTTTGTGATTTTTTGTGCACTGTTTTTGATGAGAAAATGAACCGCTTTGCGTTCTCTAGTATGGGCTGCAAGGGTGGGGAAAGGGAAGGTGTGAGGAGAAAAAAAATTTGGCAGCTCCCATGTACCTGTGAATCGACTTTATGCGATGAATGCGGATGGAAGGTGACCGTGTTGCATTTTTTTTATTCAGCAACATGTCATGAATAGACGCTAAACATATGTACAAATGTTGTACGTACGGAAATATGTTGAAGAGTTGCAGATATTTATATAACCAGTTGTTTCCACTTGCGCAACGATGCCAACTGGAACATGCGTATTAGCGACACCAGAAGCTGATATAAAGCTCTGATGCTCACGAGCATGCTGGCCCTGGGCCCTGCTAAATAAATCAACTTCAGCGCAAGGCCACTAGCCACAATTGAGGTTAACCTGACGTGACGGCTGTATCAAAGGAGTACATATGTGATGTTTATAAAATTGGGTAGGGAGCACTCCAGGCACTATTGACGTTTCACGAAGATTAGCGTCTATTAGAAAAGAGGTTGCAAGATCTGGCGTAGCTCTGTGGTAAAATGCTTCTTTGCCACGACAATGCTTGGGTTGGATATCAGCTGGGACTATGACATTTATTGTTTGCATTCGTCGGGCTGATGCTAACGAGATCGGGTTTTATATAAACGCTCATGCGTTATAATTGCCCATGTGTGTTCTCGTCACTCCTGGTTAGATCATAAGTGTCAATCACCTGTGGTGCATACCCACATAGCAGCGGCACATACCCGCCCGCGGGTATGTGCCACTGTCTAGAGGGAAATGTTTTCCGACGTACATGACAGAATTGTGACAGTATTCATGTCTTGACTAGCGCGTCATAGTCGTCAACCTATCTTACCCTCCCATGCTAATTTTGGTTAACGCCAAGATAAGTGGGTGAAGACGAGAGCACCGAAACGTAAGCCGTTAGATAGATAGATAGATAGATAGATAGATAGATAGATAGATAGATAGATAGATAGATAGATAGATAGATAGATAGATAGATAGATAGATAGATAGATAGATACGTTCAATGTCGCCGAAGTTCACTAAGAAATGCTTCGCATTTAAAATGAGTGAACCTGCGCCTTTTGCCTGTGCCTTTTAAGAATTTATCTATCTATCTATCTATCTATATATCTATCAATAAATCAATATATATATATATATATATATATAGGCAGGCATGGTGGTTGAGTGGCCGTAGCGTTGCATATAGTCCAGTAGATCCTCCGTGAGCGGTCACAACGTGGTTTATTTCGACGTTTCGGCCTAGAGTCTGGCCTGATGAAGGCCAGACTCTAGGCCGAAACGTCGAAATAAACCACGTTGTGACCGCTCACGGAGGATCTACTGGACTATATATATATATATATATATATATATATATATATATATATATATATATCTGCCTGTCTGTCTGCCTATATGTATGTATGTATGTATGTATGTATGTATGTATGTCTAGCCGCCTACGACTTTTCGCTCTCCCGACCGTATTGTTAGTGGGATGTGCCACAAAACCGGTATGACGTAACATGATTGCATGACAAACATAAGTTACTAGTCATACCATAAGTATCATCACTTACCTGCCATGAAAGACATCGTGTACATGTTGTAGCCTTGGCGCTTTTGCAGCCCTTTCGTCAGTTTCATATAAACCAAACTTGGTAAGACAAAACACTTCTTCATGACCAGTATAAATTACGGGTGGTAGTATAAAATCAAGAGAATTTTGTGCTGTACAGCATGACCTGCATGTCGCACAAATGTCACGCTGATGGCCATTTCGATAGCTTGAGATAACCAAATATTGTATTGTGCAACGTGACTGTATGATGAACATACATGACAAGATGTCATATGGAAATCATGAAACGTTACGTACCACGTGATTTGCATGCCACGATCATGGTGCACTCGTGGCTCTTTGCCTATACTGTATGTATAGGCATTAATGCGCGATGTGTCTGCATGAGGAACACAAACAACGAGTGCCACACAATTGCCACATTCATGGCTGTGAGCGCGCCATGAACGTGGCATGAAAGTCAAGTTGAACATATCATCTTCAAGCCACGCTCATTATACGCCTGCGGCTGTTTCGCTCACTTTATATGTACCGAATTAAGCATTGTGTGGCTTAACTGTATTACGAACATAAATGACAAGTGGTAATATTAAAATCATGACACGTCATGTGCAAGATGAATAGGCACCGAAATTGTTCTTCTGGGACATTACTACACGAGGAGGATAAACGACAAGCGGTAATATGAGAATTACGACGCTAATGTCATTTATAGCCTGACTTGCCTAACATGATCATGGTGCTCTCGTGGCCTGCTCGCTGGCTTGATATACGTCAAAATTGATACTTCGCAACATTAGTGTATCGAGAACATAAATTACAGGCCCTAATATGACATCCTTTTAATGAACAACTTGATTTTCTGGTGGCGGGATATTTCCTATAACATCGATTCCCGCAATGCGTGGGAACTGCCGGTTGTTGTTTTTTTTTTTTTTGCCGTTTTCAAGAAACAGACAGGTGCTGAGCAATTCGAAGTATCATCTCTACCAAGCCCGATCCTCCTATTCCGCATCTCTCAGTTTCAGATAAAATTCTGCTGCGCCCACTTCTTTGTCGAATGATATACTCGCAAGAACGTCTGTGTAAACAAACACCTCTGTGTAGCAGTTTTATATTATTGATTTTTTAACCAAGTTCGCTCGCTTCTCCGCATCTGAACTCGCATCTATATGCGTCTCGCGTAGAGTTTACGAAGTGAGCGCCAGCTGGCGCTAGCTCAAACTTGAGCCCATTGCAGGAATACGTAGCGATGCTATTTGAATTGCAGACTGCGTGGAGACCTGGATTTCTACGTACCCACTCGAGGATTCCAGCTGAATTGCGAGAATAGTGCAAGGTACTCAAATTTCCGCGCTTATTCTCAGGCACACTTCTCGCGGGAGATATTGAGATTGTCAAGGGCCATCTGTTGACACACGCAAAGTAAAGCGCCATTCACAGTATTTTCAGTTGCACTGCCGTACGAACACAGTTATATCTTAGCATACCCTCTACTGCCCTGACAAGAAAAAAATTTAATTTTCGTCGCACTCGTTTTGGTGCCTAGTAAGTATCTTGTTTTATTGCGCGACAGATGTGCGCATATTTATTATCTTTTTGGCCCTATTAGTAGCCTTGATATCGCAAAATAAACTGTTAAAAGTTTCTATATGCGTGTGAGTGTGTGTGTGCGCGCCTTTATTGTGTCCTCGTTTTTAGCGCGCTCTTACCGTTCTTAATTTGAGGCTGGCCAACCTAGCCTAGTTTAGTGCGTGCCTGTGGACGTCCCTGTGCGTTCTACGTCAGGGGCGTCCGTTAGTAGGAGTCATGTTGCCCGCCGCGTCTTGGACGCCTTCGAAGGCGCTTGTCTTCGACGTTGTTGTCCCTACGGGGACTAGTGCCGAGACCGTCGTTGATGCGACGGCCTCAATAGTCGGTCTCTCATAGGTATACTGTGTGCAGCATCAGGGAGCTCGAAACTTTCAAGTCACCGTGAAGAGCATGCCCTCCATGTCTCTAATCGTCAATTCTGGCTGCCTGGTGATTGGCGGCGAGCGTGTTCAAGTCGTCCCCATTGGCCCCCAAGTGACCAACGTCACCTGCCTGTCCCTGCCATCGTTCGTCTCAAACGAAGCTCTCGTTCAAGCGTTATCCCCATATGGCAAGATGCTCACTGTCACCAGTGGTTTGATCATTGGGCGACGTGGCGTACTCGCTGGAACACGGTTCGTTCGAATGGAGATGAACGCAACGCCGCTAATCTTATGCCAAACTCAATTATTACAAAGTTACCTCTCGTCTATAAAACAATATACTGTTGTAAATAATACACACTCTCAAGTTGAACACATTAAGTATGGTGTCCCCCAGGGATCGATTCTTTGACCTATCCTATTCCTGCTGTTCATTAATGATATTGTAAATATCGAGGGACACAAGAAAATAATATTGTACGCTGATGACACAAATGTATTTTTCGCGGGTTCAAACGTATGTGAACTATATAAAGAAGCTAACGTTTGGATGGAGAAACTAAGTTTATGGTTAAACGGAAATAAACTTCAATTGAATATCGCTAAAACAAAGTACATGTTTTTCAAGCCTAAAGGAGTAGCTCATATACCATGCACTCCAATTTACTTCCAGAGCACCGAGATTCAGCGCACAACAACAATAAAATTTCTAGGAGTTCTATTCCAAGACCAACTTTCTTGGTCTCCTCACATTGACGCGATAAAAAAAGATCTTTCCAGGAGAATTGGCATTTTATATACACTGAGATTCTACGTCCCAACAAACGTCAAGCTGCAAATTTACTACGCATAGTACATTCACAACTAACATACTGTTCGTTGGTGTGGCTAACAACGACCACCACAAACCTTAATTCTCTGTTGATATTACAAAAACGTGCTATACGTGCTATATATAACACTCCCGTTTACGAAAGTGCTCGGCCATATTTTAAAATGTACAAAGTATTGGCTAAAAAACTGTTATACAGACATAAACTATGTCTAGAGATATTACACCAGTATAAACTAAATACATCACTATTCTTGGACACATATTATGTGAAACAAACACCATACGAGCTGAGAAAGAGCCTAATATACAAATATAGATCCCGCACGAACTACGGTGACCAACGAATAGCGTCACAAATTCCAAACATTCTAAACAAACACCCAACTATATTACATTTACTGGAAGACGGAATTTCAGCTAGATCATTTAAAAAATAACGAAAGAGTTTCTAGTGGATGAAAGCAATGTTTTTCTTGATTTTTGAATTTTGTAGTTAATGATGTGTTTGTATTTGTTGCACCTTGTTAATTATTGTCCCTTTGCCTGTTGTTTATTATACTCTAATTTGTCTTGCTGACCAACTCGATTTCCTAGTCAAGATGACTCTTGTTAATTTATTTGATAGAAAACGTGCATTTTTTTGTATTTGCCACCACTCGAATAAGGACTGTTTATATTTCTATTCTTTTATTCACACTTCTGGCAGTTCCAGTTCGACTATGGTACCCGTGTAAGATAACACGTGATGTTGTGATTTTCTGCGTACTGTACTTGCGGTATGTTTCTGCTTTGCTGCCAGGGTGGTACGACCAAGTCAGGCGTTCTTAGCCTTTAGTCGTGTCCCCCAAGGCAATCTTGTTCAATTTTGCCTTGAATAAAGCAAACCAAAAAAAGCAAAAAAACTACCTGTGCATCTCCGGTCACCGTGCCACGTTCGACTACCGTGGTGTCCATCGTGTATGTCGAAGATGCGGCTCACGGGCCCATCCATCTACGAGCCCAGTGCACAACACCGTATTATGGTCACTGTGGTGTGCACGGTCAGGTTAGTGAAGGATGTGACCGCCCGTGTGGACGCTGCGCGGACGGCCACCCAACTGTGGTTTACCCGCTCCGCCGCTCTTACTCAGGCGCTGCCGCTGGTGCGTTTACACCACTGACACCGGCAACGGAACCAAGTACCTACTCGGGAAACGCGGAGGAGGTCACCGACGCTGTGTTGACCTCACCACTACAAGTTCCTTCGAACGAAGCGCACAACGAAAGTGCGATTGTCAATGCGACGCTTGGCGCGTCGGCCTCCCCGCTGGTGCATGAACCGTGCGCTTCGAAAGACGCAACGCACTGCTCTGCAAGTGGCATCGGCGTCTCTTCTATGACGCCACTCGATGTTCAGTGCACAAATGACCCCACCTCTCAGGCTGCTGTTGTTGGAGTTTACCCTACGAGCCCTGTTATTTCGGAAAACAGGGGCGAAAATACCGCAGCCTCCTCTGTTGCGGCCGCTCCGACCATTTCGACATCGCGTCGTACACGTAAAAAATCGCGCACACAAAGGGTGCCTACACCGGCCTGCCGAGACGTGGACAGTGCTGCCAGCATCAAGGATGTGGATCCAAGCTTGCCGGCGGCTCAGTCCCTACCTCCTCAGGACACGTCTTCGGAAGACGGCTTCAGCCTGGGACTGGATAGTAGCATCAGACTGTCTAGCCTTGTCGATTTTGACGTCTACATGGGAGCTCCACGTTAAACAAAGCGAGGGCACACTTCCAGCTCTTGCTCCGATGAACGCAGTGATGGCCGCAGTAAACCCTAATGGTACAAAAAACCTCGACTCTGTTTCGGAGGGTCGAACAGTGTGTTGTGATTTGGTTGAGGAAATGTCCCCTGGACACTTTCCAGGACACCGTCTAGAACTATGCGTCCAGGGTAGTCTTTACTTTTCATTATTGCTACTACACTGCATATTATTTCATTGAATGTTCAGGGTTTTCGCAGTCCGGCAAAGCAGGCTGAAGTGATTAGTGGCGCCCGTGCTGCAAATTGTGATGTTTTGCGCCTGCAAGCAGCAAATATCTTCTCGCTATCCGACGTGCTTGCTTTTAAATGAAAGTTCAACCTAGATTGTTATTTATCTTTCGCTACATCTCGTTTTACGGGAGTAGATATTATTATTTTTAATCTGGCTTTAGTACGGGATCATCATGTTTTCTACGATGGTGTAGGCAGGGTTTTGGCTTTAAACGGCAGCTACTTTTCCTTCAGATTAAGGATCCTGTGTGTGTATGGACCATAATATGCTGGATAGTGTAATGACTTTTTTAGAGACCTGGGTGTGTTTTTTCTTGACGGTCATAATGTCATTCTGATTGGCAACTTTAACTGCGTTCCAAATACGCGAACCAATGTACAAGGTCCTGGCTGGGACCGGTCTGCTTGGAACTCACGCGAGCTGTGACGCCTTGTCCACCACTTTTCATTTCTGGTCGCGCACAATCTATACCCCGCGACAACTTTCTGTGGCAGCACAGCCAAGGCTACGGAGCCGAAGCACGCTTGTCTTACTGCGCCACAGCATGTAGTCCCTCAACGAAAACGTTTGTATACTGTTCTGGGTAACTAAGATTTTACCATTCGTCACTTACATTTTTCGCGGATTTATTTTTAATTAGTGAATAAAAACGTTGCGCAGTAGAAAAAATTTTGTTTCACGCTCTCTCAGGTTTTTTGGGGGTTTTTTGGCTTCCGTCGCCTTTTTACCTCACCGCATTCCTCACTGTCAAAGATGGCGTCCGCCGGTTACAGCTCGTCAACGTCGCTTACGGAGGAAACACCGCCGCGTGCCGCGAGTCCACCAGCTGCGCAGCCGTACCAGGCGTTGTCAAATCAAAAGCTGTCCGTACAGGCCAAGAAGGTGGCGTACAACGTTTACGCGCAAGTAAGGAAAAGCTACCCGCAGCTGTCTGTGAGAGCCGCATGTCGGAAAGTCAGCGAGCTCACTGGTGTTAGCGAGCGTAGTGTCTTCCGGATTAAGCTCGACGTTAACAGTGGAACCCCGAAGTCACCGAAAACGGTACGTGCATGATGAGTTGTGTAACCATTACATGAATAATTGAATGTATCATTCACCCAGCAACCTGGGTCCACGCGTCAGTAAATCACGTCACAATATTATTAAAAATTGCTCTCGAGTTCCCAAAGATGCGACTCGCGTTTCCTGCAGCGAAACGCGAGCAAACGCGAGCCGACGCGGACTGCGAGACGCGGACTGCGCTGGTGAAATCGAAACCGAAACACCCGTCGAAGCGGTCGGACGACTTGGCGCAGTAGCACATGTGCATAGGCTCCGCCCACGTAGCCTTGGCCGTGCTGCCACAGAAAGTTGTCGCCGGGTATAGTGAACGGAAATACCTTTGTTTGGACATGGCGACGTGGACGATCCTCCAGCAGGCTCGACCTGGCTTATATCCCACTTGCGTTAGAGGCGTTTGTCTCCGATTTATGCGTTCCGTACTTTCCACCTTCTCCTGTGTACGTATCTGAACATCCGCCTATTGTCCTGAAGCTTGAAGTTCCATTTTAGGGGCGAAGCTCCTTAAAGCGGCACCCGTTCGTCCCTCGTAGTCGTAGTCTTAGTCGTAGTGTGTAACAATTGTTACATTTTGACCTCCAAGTTGATGCAGGTGGGAGATTTCTTCTGTGCATTGTTGAACAATAAAAAAATCGCAGCGTGCACGTTCACTAAAAGCTGAATTCTCCTGTCTCTCATTCCCCCTTAGCAGCTATCGGCATGTAGATTGAGCACTATCTGAAGGGAAAGGGTTGCTACGTTATACTCGCTGGGTGTAACCTCTTTGGTTTCAGAAAGGTTTAGCGAGCGTTGGGCGGCAGTGCCATGAATACAGTGAACTAGTATATACCATGAACTCGAGTTGGTTAGAGGTGGGAAGTAGACACGAAGCGCAAGCCGTAAGAAAGTGTGCGTGTGCCTCCTTTCGTTCAGTCCTAGGGATGTCCGCTGGATGGCGATGCTTCTATATGAGGAATATATGATGAAAAGAGGCGAGATGGTGGTACTTGGAGTGTTGAATAGGTGGACGAACGGACACACAGACAGATGCGTGGACGGACACACGGATGGCCGCACAGACGGATGGACGCATGGACGGGCGCAAGAGCGGATGCATGGACGAACGCAGGGACGGACGCACAGATGTACGTGCGGACGCACGAACAGACGCACGCACGGATGGGCGGATGGACGCACGGGCGACCACACAGACGCACGTATGGACGGACGGAAGCAAGAATGAATGGACGGACGGATAATTCGCCCCACTCTCCATCATTCACTGCGTGGATATGCTGCCTTTTTTTTTGGTCAGGCGGCACTGAGTTGGTCTCTCGTGGGGCACTGGGACAGCAGCGTTCTCAGGCAGGGTTTGCTTTCCCTTCAGTGTCCATACGCTGTCTGCTGCTGGCAATGCGCTTCCTTTTGCGCCTAGTGCAAGGAAAGGAACCTCGCGCACGAATGCTTGCATAATACTTTCTGGGTACTCACCTTCGGTATTTGATGCCTAATGTGCACCTTAACAGGGGGCCGCAGTCAATAACACTTCCTGAGTTTTGTGCAACAACTGTTGCATTTTTACGCCATGTTCAGTCGACCTGTCCTGGCATAGATGTGTTGGAAAACCACATAGTTGAGACAACTGCTACTTTGTTGCTTCCGTTGGTCCCCCTAGCCCGCCATGCTCGCTCTAGACGGG
Organism: Rhipicephalus microplus; assembly: GCF_043290135.1. Taxonomy (NCBI): domain Eukaryota; kingdom Metazoa; phylum Arthropoda; class Arachnida; order Ixodida; family Ixodidae; genus Rhipicephalus; species Rhipicephalus microplus. The sequence continues at coordinate 131,109,870 of NC_134704.1, forward strand.
TGCCTTGGAGCACATTAACGACTTCTTTTCTGCCTGGACACCTCCTAGACTTCATTTGGAGCCTGGGATGGGGTGTGCTTACCTCTCTCAACCACCTCGAAAGGTGGAGAATGGTCCAGTCAGCAACATGTCCGAACTACTCCCTTCGGGAAACAAATCGGCATTTTCTGAGGCATTGTGTCATTGCTCGCGTTTTTTGGAGTACATGCCGGATTTCGCTGCCTCAAAGTAAATCGCTTCGTTTTTTCTGGGCTTTGCTCGCGAGGCCACTTCGCTTGTCTTCTTATTGTTGCCGGCTCTTTCTGCCTCTGGCGCCACCGCTGCGAGGCGGTTGCAGCGGCCCGCCGCCGCCGCGTGCTCTACCCGATACTAGAGCGATTGTACTCGGAGCTGCTGTCTGTTTTGTCGGAGAAGCTCTTCTTCCTCAGTGAAGAGGAATTTATTCGACAGTGGTCTTGTCCTCTTGTGTCGGTATGTGACAGACGAATGAAACTTGTCTTTCGGCCGGCCTAGTATTGGAAGACTGATGTGTCGATGCGCCGGCATAAATGGCATGCCAACATGTAAATATGCAAAATGTACAGTGGTAGGCTGATGTGTCGATGCGCTAGCAGAAACGGCATGCCAACATGTAAATATGCAAAATGTACATATTCCTGTTTCATTTGTGTCTCATGTTTACTTGAAATATTTTTTGTGGTTGTGTTTGTGGTTTTTTGTGGTTGTGTTTATAGTATTTGTGGTTGTGTTTGTGTGAACCATCGAATGTACATGTTCTTTCAACGTCATCTCATATCTATGTTCATGTAAATGACGTCTGTTTCGTCATCATCGTTAGTGTATGTCCAAGAAGAAAATGTTATGTGGAGTGTCATGGTCGTGAAAATAAATATTTTCTGAACACATTTGCTGCTTTCACACTTCTAAATGCGAATGCATTTTTTAGTCGGGCGATGTCAGGCATCCGGCGGCGGCGTCCGCGGCGGCGACCGCACGCTGGCAGGTGTTATCTCTCACTCTCGCGCACTTATCCTCGTCTTTACCAACTGGAGCATGTGATGCGAGAGAGTGTAGGAGAGAATAGGTGCAATGCTTCACCGCTCCTTCTCTCACCATTCGCTCTCTCTGCTCCCTGAGCCCCAATTTTCCGTCCACTCGCGCCTCACTCTTGACCGTTCGCTGGCTGGGCGCCTCTCAAGAACATCCGGAAATGTGTTTTCGAGACGCCGCTGTGAAGCGCCAACGCAGAGACGAGAACGCTGGCGCTCCACTCTACCGTCCGCTTGCTGCTAACTCTCGACCGTTCGCTGGCTGGGCGGCTCTCAAGGCGATGGCAGACGTCGGTTAACGCGAATGTCTAACGGCAACGGTGTCCTATCTGGGCGCAAGAAATGCATCCGCATTGCCTTACAATTCCATTTGCGGAGGTGGGGGCTTTTTTTTTTGCAGAGTGCTTGAACAGTGTTCTTCCATAATAAGTACAACTCAAGTTGCTTGTGGAAAAGCCGGCAACAACCCATACCTGATTTGCAGTATTCGGACTTGCAAACACAGCGACAAAAGGAAAGACCCACTAAAACAGCGTAAATTAATTAGAAAATTTGTGTTTTTGCTTCTCTGAGTAGGAGTCTTTTCTGCGGTGTACATGGCCAAACAAACATCTTTCCTGCCTTCAGCTCCCGCACCCAAATAAAGAAAGGTCATGCTTTTTTATTCACCGCTTTTTTTTCGTTTATATCAGTGGTTGACGGCAGCGCATGAATTCTTTCAAAAATTATTTATGGACGAAGTAAGAATCCAGCAAAAACATCTCTTATTGACAAGTATTGACCGGGAGGTCCACTTATCATAGCACAGTCCCGCAATGGAGCTATTACCACAGAAAAACGAAATAATGGGATAGATTGTAGGCTATCAGTTTACAACCCTTCATGTGCCTTTATAGTGTCTCATATATCATAATTATCTTTTTTTGATACAGTAAGTCACTGCTACACGCGGAACTGTAAAAGTAAGGGCGCCCAAAAACGGGCAGGGCTTCATTCCGAATGAGCTGAGTGTGACCGCTTGATGGATAGCTATGTGCCATGCTAGTTTCGACAAGGATAATACGGATGTGGGGAGGAGGAGGGAGAGAGGGACAGGAGTTATTCAACAAAGCTCTAAAAGCACTGAAATCTAATAATTATGACACTTGCGTTAGCTTGTGTCAACAATAGCTTCCTGTTAAGCGTGAGTTAGGGTGTGCCTGAATGACAACATTCTACGTATTGTGATGGAAATAAACGCGAGCAATTCACCATAGATGCGCTGCATTGTCGCATTTCTTTCAAGCGGTTTTAGCCTGACGGTAATTTAAAGATACTATATTCAGCCTCCTTACACCAAAGGACGACTCCCACATTTATTTATTGCCACCAAAGGAAGAGCACCACGAAAACAAGTGCGACCAGCGGAGCACTATTAAGCCATGCTGATCGGGTTTATTCGAAAGCGATCCGACTGACGACGTTGCACAGGGCCAGCGTTGCTTTACCAGGCCGCGCAAGGTACTAGCTTTTCTGACTTCCGAATGAAATATATAAAAAAATCTTACCGAAGTCACGAAGAAGGTTGTCATTAGTATAGTTCACGGTCCTTTCATTCGCACTAGGATCCGATCACTGTTGCCACCAAATTTAAATGAGTCAGGTGCAGCATATCCGGGTTTTTCAATAAATGTGTTCAACATGCTCAAATATTAAGTAAATGCGTCCTTTGCTCGACACCTTCACAATTACTTCTTCTGTAGCAGCAGACGCCTCATGATGACTGAATACATGCTTTTCGACCGCATTACCAGGTGAATTAAGAAGTTTTTTATTTGTTGGAGTCGGACGGTTATATCAAATGGAAGTCGTTGACGCGAAGAACGCTTGGCAGCTTTGAAATGTCTAAATTGTGGCCTCAATATTAAATAGAAAGTAATCAAATTTAAACTGATTCAGTGGCAAAACTGCAATTAAAAGGCAGGGAATCTTAACGGTCACGCACCTCTGGGATGTCCACTATTGGTGAGTGTTGCGCTATCAGCCACCAACCAGCTCCACTTGTCCGCCTCAGTGGAACAGCGACTATGATGGTTGGCTAGGGAACCGAAGGTTATATCACGTCCTCGGCGGTCGCATTTCCATAGGACCGGAACGGTAGAAGACCGTGTTTCCGTGCGACATCAGTGAACCTTAAAGAACGACATATGATCAAAATTTTTGCAGCCCTCCACTACGACCTCTCTGGAATTTATATCTTGCTTTGGGCACGTAAAACTTCAGATATCATGATCACTAACCAGTTTCAATCTGTGAGTGTGCGGGCAGCACTCGCAGTTATAGCACGTATGAAGCACACGTGTTGACTAACGTGGAATAACTGATAATACACAACTGGTAATATGCGTAAATTGTCTAAAACCGACTTGCTAAATTGGACGTGCTGATGGCGCTGTTAATGAACTTCGGGTGAATTCTGTAACGGTGACTTTGTTTCATTAGTTCGGACATTGCTTTGTTAAGGAATAAAGAGACCGAGAATAATTTTTGGTGAGGCGAGATGTGGACCCGCGCACCGAAAATGCAAAGGCGACCGTCGTTAAAACTTGGCTATTCACGCCAGCTAGCAATGCATAGCACAGCATGCATTGCTAGCTGGCGTGAATAGCCGAGTGTTAACCTTACATAGAAGAGCATAGAAAAGGTTTGAAACAGAAAGGAAGCGTAAAAATGAGGGAAAGGGGAGACTGTGTACACTAAGAGAAATGAGAAAAGAATAGAAAGAATGTGAAAAAGAGACATAGACAGACAAGGAAGTGAATAGAGAAAGAGAGACCAAAGAAGCTGACACACATAAAGATAAATAGAAAATAGCGCAAGCATGCTGATTTGCAGTGTAGTGCAGTATAGTATCAAGGGGTGGGATAAAGAGGCTGAAGAGGGTGCAAGCCTCGCCAAGCCACGAGCAGCTGGAGCCCAGCGGCGCTGCCGCAGCTTAGCTTTGCGCTACTTGATGTAGGTGACTCTCTGTTCTTTTTATGGCGGGGGGGGGGGGGCTATTAGTTCTTGTTTTTTTGTGTTTTCTCACATTGTCGTTACTCTTCATTTCTCTCCTGCTCATGTAATCTAAAACACTTTATCCCAACTAGTAATCCCCGGCAGGAATTGAGTCTTCTGGTCCGCATAAACAATTCCAAGTGCGATGCACTTGTAGACAAAAAGTTTTGTGAGCGCAAAATTTAATCTTGAAGTGATTAAGATTACACAACTATTACGCATCGAAATATTGCAGGTAACCGAATTAGAAAAGAAGTGAAAAACAAGAAGTGTCAAATGGTAATTTTGAAGTAGAATCTAGGGAGAGAAAAACAAGGGGGAGAGCACCGTCCCTGTTGCCAACCCCCGTTACGGGAACGAGCGAGAAACTCGGCGACACATTGAACAAAACCATGTAACACAATACACAAATAAATAAATGAATAAATAAATAAATAAATAAAGCAGGGCGAAAGGTTTTCACCTCTAGTTACGGAGTTTCAACCAAAACAGCCACGGAGCTTAGACGCTACGCTTTTTGAGGGTGCAACCAACCCATTCTCAGAATTTTCTTCAGTGTTTTGTCGCTAGGAGCACTCCCACGCTCCAGGCATTGAGAATGCGCTCGCCACGTGGACGCCACGCAAGATGTTTACCGAGAACGGCAGTGCTGACGAAGAGCAGACTACGCAATCAGGGCTAAAAGAGCAGAGGAAGAACGACCACGTTGATTGATCAACCCTACGAAGGCCTCTCGATACAGAAAGAAAAAAAAGGTGTAGTCAGTTGCGTCGCTTGGAAACACACGGTAACACTGTTCTTCCGCGTTGCCGAAGTACAGACTTCCGCCTTTAGAACAAAACAAAAATACCCCGAAGACTGTGGCATGTTTAGGATACTGTATTCCGACATATATGGGCATGCCGAAGAGCCGTTGTGTTTTATTATGTCCTTGATAGGCACCTAAGAGTGTCAACATTGGTGACTGACCCCAAATATCTCTATGTCACTGAATGGTTCTAAAGGTCGAAGTGAATTAATTGCAGATATTTGTTTCCGAAGAAAATTATAGGTGTAGAGGAATGTTGATGACATGATCGCCAATAATACTTTCCTAGAATTTGATACTCCTCGAGAAAGACTGCAACAAAAAGACATCAGTGTTTTATTTAAATAACCTTGAGGCAACCTGTCGTGTGGCACCAAAGTGGAAACCGGCTAAATTAGAGGGCTTCCAACGGTTTCGCGACTTGGAACACGCCGCAGCCTTTTTTTTTTCTTTCTTCTTGTTTTTTCTCAGCGAGTGACCGTGACATGACCCTACTGTAAAAATAAAATTAAACAGAACGCAGCAGCCAACCGTAACAATGCAGGATACAGTCCATGGTGACAGCTTGAAAAACAAGCGATACACCGGTTTGCAGCCCATTCCGTCGTGGAGGCCCAAAAATGCTGCGAATAAGAGAAGCACCGGTACAGCGTGTAAACACACTTCCCCAATATTCACTTAGAGTGGGTCTGGCCCCAGTCTGTATAGCGCAGCTATACCTGCGGTGAGCGTCATCAGCGGCATCGTAACCTGCAAAGCAAACGAGGACGCAAAGCAGACGATGACGTGTTTATAAAACTGTATACACAAAAATGGGACTGGGAGGAACATTTCAATGATTCAGTGCAGATTTTAGTGCCGTATTACGAGTATATTGATTGCGAAGCATTTCTTAGCAAACTTCAGTGACTTTCAGCGTATCTATCTATCTATCTATCTATCTATCTATCTATCTATCTATCTATCTATCTATCTATCTATCTATCTATCTATCTATCTATCTATCTATCTATCTATCTATCTATGTATCTGTCTATCTATCTATCTATCTATCTATCTATCTATCTATCTATCTATCTATCTATCTATCTATCTATCTATCTATCTATCTATCTATCTATCTAGCCGCCTACGACTTTCAGCTCTCCTGGCCGTTTCGATGATGGTATCGATACCAAACTTGGTATGGTACAACATGACTGTATGAAGAGCTTATTCGACTAGTCATAACATGAAAATCCTGATATGTATGTCATGAATGTCATGATTTACATTTCATGATGCTGTAGCTCTTGCGGTGGTTTCGTTCACATGGCATGTTGCAAAACCGGTATGGAATGACATGGTTGCACACAAGCGACAGATTCTAACATGTAAATCACGACATGCGTGTCTTGTAACATGACTACATGCCCCGCTAATGATGCGCTCACGGCCGTTTCGCTTGCGTCACATATACCAAATTGGGTAATCGAGTACGTGAATAGATGACGAAGGTATTTAAATGGTGCAAACATGATAATCAAGAGATGCGTGTCATGTAACAACATGACTACATACCACGCTCATGATGAGCTGGCGGCCGTTTCACTAGCTTCACTGATACCAAATTAGGTATTGCGGGAAGTGAATGGATGGAAAAGTTGGATACTCGTGCAAACATGATAAACATGAGATACGTTTCATGTAACAACATGACTACATGATACGCTCATGATGCGATCACGGCCGTTTCGCTAGCAGCACATGTACCAAACTCGGTATTACCTGACGCGAACGGACGACATAGGCAAATGACAAATCCAAACTAAGGTCCCTAGATGAAACAAGTTTCCAAGGTAGCGACACCCTCCCTTTTCCTCCTCGCTTATTTGCCTGAAGCGCCCCCTAGAAGGTTTAAAACTTTCATCCAAAAGCGAATGTTTGGGTTCTGTTGCTACGGTGAATAGATGTAAATGAAACAAAATGGAACGAAATAAGACGTAGAATAAACAGTTACCTTTATGAACATAAACGGCACAACACAAGAGCAAGCGGGATGTGCGTTACTCAACCGGCAACGTTGGGCAGTTCTATACTTTACACCACTAGCCATGGCGTCTCGCGTAGTACCGCGGCCATGGAACATTTTAGTTCCATGGCCGCGGTATTTCGTCCAGTTCTAACTAGTCCACTTCTCCGATTGTGTTTTGTTCGTGCTGTGACACAGTGAACGTGCTTCTTGCTGGATCCTGTAAGTGGCCACAGGGCGTGACGTTGTGACGATTGATTACAACCGGCTTTGCACACGCAAGAAAAAAAAAACTACGACCAGACTGGTACGAACACTCGTCCAGCAGCACTGCGATGACGTTTTTTTAAATGTGCCCATTTGGACAATCGTGATGCCAAGTGATTCTGATGCGCTGCTGGGAACTTCCTGAAAAGTGAGAGTTCTACTGGTGAGGTGTCTCGAAGCAGCGCGTTTCGGCTCAAGCGGGAACTGGTCAAGAGTGAAATGTTTCTGAAGGTGCGTTGATTACAACCTACAGCTGTTCTGTATACGTGCATACCCACATGTATTTGTACCAACTGGCATGCACTAGACACGCATTAGACGCGCGCCTGGCGTTTCAATAAAAACCGACAAGTGAACTCGCTTCGCAGATCCGCGTCGACGTACGTTGACGGAGTTGTACGAAAACGAAAGCATTCGCGTGAAATGGTTCATAGTTGCACTTAATGGTGCGCTTCATCTCGGAAAGCACGAGGTAAGTTGAAGAGAGCGAAAACATCTCCTTATATATCATATAAAAAAAAACAAGAAGAGAGCGAAACCATTTTCTGTTGTTTACGGCAACGCAGAATTGCTGAAAAACGCAGATGTTGCATTGAACGAGCATGGCGAAACAATCTTGGTCGACTTAGCGCACACCGAAACGCTCCTCCTCTTCAGTTTATGTTCTGGCTACGATTTTGTCTTTGGTCACGGCGAGAATCCGGCTGGAGCCATATGCGCATGCGTACTCGTTTTGAACCTTTTGCATAATAATAAATAACACAACCAGCCATTTGCAAGATCACGTGCAAGTAATGCACCAATTACAGACGCGGATGGCAGAGAAAAAGAGGAGTAATCGAGAGAGTGAGGAGGACGGCTCGAGAACAATGAGTGACGCTAGCTTGTTTCATCTAGGGACCTTAATTCAAACATGGTAATCACGACCCGCGTGTCATGTAACAACATGACTACACGCCACACTGATGATGCGCTCACAACAATTTCGCTAGCTTCACATATGGCAAATTATGTATTATGTGACGCCAATGGATGACGAAGGTATGTGACTGGTGCAAACATGATAATTATGAGATGCGTGTCATGTGAGAACATGACTACATGCCACGGTCAAGGCGCCTATACATTTCGATGGTACGTGGTGCGCGTGCTCATCGGCGTTCTTTTCGTCGCGTCACGTTGGCGCGGCCACGCCAGGCGCCGGTCCTGCCGTATACTCGCAGCTGCGTGCCGCGCTGCGTTGCTTTGACGCATGCGCGTTTTGGCACGTCCGGTGTCTCTCCGTCATGAAAAGAGGGAGACGCAGTGTTGTCTGAGTAACGCACCGGCGCGAAATGTAGCATGCCGCATTTCGCACTGGTTATCGTCGGACTGCGCCGACGGACGCTGGTCGTGCCCGGCGTCAGACTATAGAGTGCTCGCGTTTTGCTAACGTTGCGTTGCTGTGCCCAGCGTGCGCGCGCGTCAACACTACATTGGAGTATAATATTGGGTCCTTTATAATGGGCTCACGGCCGTTTTGCTAGCTCCACATATACAAAATTTGGTGTTGCGTTACCGCTCGATGACAAAATATATGGCCGGTGCAAACATGATAATCCTACACGCGTGTCATGTAAGACATGACAACATACCATGCTCATAGCGTGCTCGTGGCCGTTTTGCTACCTACACATTTACTAATACTGGTATCACGTGACGTGAATAGATGACGAAGGCAAACGACACATGCAAACATAATAACCACGACACGAAGTCATGTACGGCATCATTTACCTCCACCTCGTAACGTTGGGCTGATTTTAAAGTGACTATATCAACATTTCGCATTAGTGCTTCGCATATCATCGATTCCCACTGTATATGGGAACCTGCCAATTTTTTTTTTTACATGCGGAGCATGTTATACTAGAGGCTAGTCATGCGCCGTCACCGACCGCAGCCTCCCCTCCTCCTCCGCCAGCCGTCTGTGCATCCCTTCCTCCTCTCAACACAGCGCGCGCTGCGCTCGCTTCTCCCCTCCGCGCGCCACGCGACCTTTAGTTTTACGTGCGCCGCCCTTCGTCGGTTGGTTTGTGCGGTCGCTCCACGTCCGATGTCGCAGGTAAAAATGTATGCTAACGAATCCGCAAACACACTTACTGACGTCCCTTCCATTAGCGTCAGCCAATGTGTTGGCAGAACCGCAAGAAATTTCGAAGACACTTTGTCCGTGGACAAGGCCGCGCTATGAAGAGCTCGCGATGCGGAACGCAAACGTCGGCGTCGAGCGCAAGATCCCCAGCTCCGAGAACGTGAAGCAGCAGCGAGACGTCAGCGTCAGCGCCTATCATGTGCCGCCAATGAGAAGTAAGTCGACGAAGCCGTGGAAGAATACCTGAAACAACGACCGCAACGATGACCCTTCGTGATAGTTGGCGACTTCAATGTCGACGTCATCAAGGACGATTGGCTGGTCGACTACATGGAGTCGCGGCACTCGCTGAAAGGAGCAATGCACGACGGCAAACATCATCCGACCATGGTTCGCGGGACGCGCATCGACCACGTCTTTGCAAACTTCGACCTTCGACCGCTGCAACCAGACCCACTTACCCTTCACTTTACGGACCATAAAGCCATCTTGCTCAAAATACCCAAAGCTTCTCATCAATAAACATCGTCTTTCGCAGCATACGTGCGTGCTTGTTCACTCGTGTTTACTCATAACACGCACGCATGTCGCAAATTACAAACCACATTTATCGCAGTTCAACATATATGCTCCGCATGCTAACCAGTGTTCCCACTCGGAAAACTGCGGTCATTTTTTTTCAAGTGTGAATACACTTTATAAGCGACCCCAAAGCATGCACCGCCGTCGGCGGCGTCCGCAGTCTTCTCTCTATCTTTAAAAGAAAGAGGACTTGGCGGGCCGCAGCGCGACGCTCTACGAATAAGCCACGGACGCGACGCTGATATCGGTGTCAGTAACGCGCACTGATCTCCACTAGGGTTGCTGGATGGCGCTTCGCCGCTGTCACGGCCTGGCGCGCGCACGGCCACCGGAAGTTCAATGGCTCGTCCCGGAAGTTGAGCGTCTGCTACGCTTCTCAACCGCTGATCAGCATTCCCATTGACGCATTTTGCATTTTGTTCTCACTTAATTGCATTTTGGTGATACACATCGCGTTCAGATCACAACTTATGCTATACCGAAACATGCGACGTTAATATGAAGCAGTTTATAATTGCGAAGGAGAACAAAAATGTCACTTAGGTATCGGTTCGAGAGGAGACGACGCAGCTCGAACGGGATTTATGCTGGCGAGTGGACTTTATGATTCGTGTTAGGATGCACGTCTTACAATAAATTAACAGTCATGAAGGGGCTTGTATTAGTCGAAAACAATAAATCAACAGCCGTGAAAGGCCTTGGATTATCGGAAAATCAACTAGCTAAGCGAGTTCGATAACAACGCGGAGGAAGCTGCCTGAAACAGAATAACCGATTTGATGTTTGCTACGTGCCGGCAAAAAAAAAAATCCTGAATTGGCTGTGCGCAGCTTGCTCCTGTTTTACCTTTGAAGGTTAGTACATCGGAACCCTTTACAATATGAATTCAAGCATATATGTGTAACCAGCAGGTCAAAGTAAATTCTTTTAAAACGCGCTTTCTCATCATTGCCTGACAAAAAGTATCGCCCTTTCTCTTGAAGGAAAATTTCTAGCTTATGAACACATTTATTGCTAGTTTTTAGGGACGCCCACCCATTGCGCACACGCAGTGCCTAATGCAAACTGGTCTATCCAGATTTAGATTTGCCTAGTGGTTACGGCTTCAATTGGACATTTTAGTGTAACCCTTAAAGAATGATAAAGGAGGACGCGTGGAACTGCTTCATTCCAATTGAGAGGCCTGCAATTGTACGAAAAACTCATTTACTCAGAACGTTTGTGCACGTGTCCTTGTTACTGACAATGCAGTGCCTGGAGATGGTTGGCAATAGTGCATGCAGGTTAATATTTAAGTATGCTTGCTGCCTCGCCATTGAAAACAAAACAGGCATACATGTACAAAGATGGATTTCACGTGTTTATTGTACTCGAAGCACTTAAGAACTGCCACGTCACGTCACTTCACTGGTGACTGAAAATAATCAACTCTGCAAGTCGCTTGAAGCACTTAAGAAATGCCACGTCACATCACTTCACTGGTGACTGAAAATAATCAAATTTGCAAGTCGCTTGCGGATGTTTGGTCCTGTTATCTTTGCAGTAGCTTGCTTCACGGCATGGTGCATCCTGATCTTCACGTAGCAGCCGATGACACATTTAACAAGACGCACAAAGTGGTTGGAGTCAACTGCTGATTCGAACATATGGCCATGCAGTTCCGGATAGAGCTTGTTCGTGCTCAGCACTCCCGAAAGTTCTGCCATAACCTTGGCTGTCACAGTGTCAGCTGCATTCTTTTTGGGAAGGCCTCCGTCGTGAACCTTCTCCTGCAGTCGAACAGCTTTTTCAGTCAGCTGACAGATGTACGTTGTCGATGACGACGGCTTGGAAAGACCTCCACGGTTTTTTCTGTTCAGGAGTGCCGAACCACATGTCTCGGCAATGGTGGCCGAGTAGCATACTGCGCAAGGTATTTTACGTTTGACCATTCGGCAAACGAACCCTGCGATGTAACCAACGACGTTTCCAAGGTACGGAGACAGTGCAGGGAGATCCTCAACTATTACATCCAGCTCGCTCTCGTCGGGTAGGTCTATGCCTTGCATGAGGTCTTGTGTGCCGCTTCACTTTGCTGTGGCCATGTCGAGCTCATCGTTGGAGCAAAACTGACTGCTCACGTACAGTATGCGCGTATTGTCAAGAGACTCACAGTTCCCTCGCCCACCCTTCACCTGGTTGTGTGTGACAAGTCGCTTGTATGCCGCCACAAATTGTGAGACTGTGGGATTGTTATTCCAGCCCCCTTTAGAACGCACAGCGGCAAAGAACAGTTCAATATGGTCTTGTGAAAGCTTGTAAGTAAGAAAGTAACGGAGTGGAGCATTGTCCGAGAGGAGGAGCGCGGATGCCAGACCGATGACACTTTCAATGGTCACCAGAAATCCTAGAAATGGAGTTCTTCTGGGCGTCCTGAAAATGGGAACACCTGATCCGTCAGTCAGCCCCCTAATGTACTCCTTGGCTTCTTCGAAGAAGTTCATCCAGGTTCCCTTGTTGCTAGGTCGGAGCGGCGCTTTGAAACCATTGGCCACTGGGTTGCGTGAATTGAGGAAATCAAACAGTTTATCGAACATTCGAATAAATTTCACAGTTCCTTCTGAATTTTTGAACTGTGGGAGTTGCAAGTCTTCACGACAAAAATCTATGGCGTCAGCCACACTAGTGCTTAAAGTCTGGACAGCAAGGTTGACTTTCATCTTCTGTTTCTGCCACTGAATGTGTGCAGCACGTAGTTTTGTTGCTGCATGCAGGCCTTCTTTTTCTTGAAGTTCTTGTAGCTGGACAATGTAGTCCCAGCTCACCGATGCGCCTGATGCGTCCCTGAGGCACCCAAGAGCAGAAAGAGCATTTCTAACTAACTTGACCATGTGACATGCGTCTAAAAGGCAGTACACCTTTTCTTGTGTTACAGGGTGAGGGAATGATGTTGACATCGCTGATGCATCTTCAACGGAAGCCCCCAGGTCTTTGAACATTGTAAAGTTACAACGGAGACCATCACATGTCAATGATGTCACGTGCACTCCTGTCTCATGCAACTTTGTCAGACAGAGCTTCACAATGTTCGCACGCTCTTTTCCTGAAAGACCATTGATCAAAAAATAGCCACACGGTACCTTCCAGTGGGAGTCCAGAGATACGAGCATGAAAACAAGGGCTTCAGACGCAACTGCGTTACTGTCATCGTCCACTTCATTGCCAATATCCACGTAGCCTCGAAATTTTTTGCCGTCCCACTCAAGGTGCTTTCTAATGGCCATTTCATCAACAACAAGGTTGCAGAGAAGCTGTTTGTTGTTCTTCTTAGCCTCATTGGCTTTTGCTCGGATGGCGTTGATTGCTTCGCTTGTGAATCCAGGTTCTCCGTTAATGGAGCTATACCATTTAGTTATAGTCGATGGATGTGGCAAGGAACATTGAAATGTTTCTCTGACATAGTTATATGCCTTTGTCGAGTAAAACTGTAGCGTGAGTGCAAATGCACGCAGTGCAGGAGAATATTTGTCTCGGCTTAACTTAACAGACGACTTGTCGCCTTCACTGGATGTTTGCTTGAGCAACCGTTTCGTAACTTCCAAGGGGATCCCCATGAAGCACCTTTCAAGCATTGCCGAGGCATCTTCTGAAATGAGCTGCTTGTGCTTGAGGTCATCAATTATTTCATTAAATGAGCTGACCTTCCTTCTTAACCGACGTTCTCGTTCAAGGCTGAGCTTCAGCTTTCTTTTCACTGTCGCCGCTGAATCTGTGCAAGCATCCAGTTTCCTCTTCAGTGTTTTTGGCGTGTCAAGGACTGCATAGCTGTGCTCGGCGACCTGAAAACAAAACAGTGAAAGTTAAAGCTGTTGAAAAAGACACCTTTCACAAAAACCACTCATCATATGACAGTCTTTGTAAATCAGGCATCTGTTCGTAGCTTACGTGGTTTAACGCAGAAAATAAGCAACCAGGTGCACAGGGGAGTTTAGAAATTAACTTTGTCCCCTTCATTTACCGGTGCACTCGAGAAATGCCACATCAGACAGGAATTTCAATATTTTCCCTGGATTAGAAAAACTGGTGCTGCAGCCATGAATAAAACCAATGTTCTGCTATGACTACAGAACATACCAGGACTACTAACTTGATTCAAATTGGATGCTATCCTAGTGTGCGTAATGTATACAAAGTTATCGTGTTGGTTACCACGAGATTACAAGAAAGTGGCCTGACTAACATCGGACTAGTTACATTCAACCGAGGACGGACCAAGTAGCTGCACTCGGGCAGCGTAGTACAAAAAAAGGCAACTTGCATGGGCTGAGTTCTCTTGCACCGTGGTTGGAGTGTTGTCGTTTGGCTGTTCCACTGGGGTCACATCCACAATGGCAGTTCTCTGCTTAGGCGGCTTTCTCTCAGCAGTCCTCTGAAACAGCCGTGTTTCATTCACAGTTATGCTAATTTATTACTGCGAGTGCAAAATGCTGTAAGTAAAAAAATATGCTGGCGTCAAGCATATTATAGCAGTCTAGCAGTTTCTGAATTATACCACTAGCATCTTAGACAGCTATCATAGCACCACTGAGATATATAACGCAGATAGGAGCATTTCAGAAATTGAAAGAAAAAATTGGGCACTTAAAATTCAAGACCTCGCGCTTTGTAACGTAATGGACATGTTTTTCCAATTCCGTTTCATTGCTTACAGTACATGGTTTTCAGAGTAAGTGTGCCAAACAATTTCTCAACCACAGCTTCTCACAGCTACATGTAGATTTTATTGTGCTCCGAGCTAATTTGTAGGGCGTCATTTTTAAAGTGACTCAGCAGATGAACTACGAAAGAAGGTAGCGCCCATTCAGGCGATTTCAGTGTCTAATAAACGTAGCATGAACTAGTTATACGAACGCTAAACGAGCGAACTGCGATGGCCGAACAGTATGCTTTTTTTTTCCGGGCCGCTATACCAAAATGCCGAGATGTCGTACTATACCTTTTCCAGGTGCTTCGGGAAAGAAAACAAGGTGGGCACGGCGTCAGGCTGTAGCCGAGTTCGTGCGCCCGTTCTGTCAAAACAGTTGTCAGTAAAGTGGTCACTGCAGAGCCTGCTACCTGGGGATGGAGTCCATTTGTCCCTTCTTAAGTTTACCACCCAACGCCGGTATAAATCCGGCTTAGAGCGTGGGAACCTGCGTAACAAGAGCCACAGCTTAACAACGACACTGATATGACGTTTGCGTTTCGCTGCGTATCACGCACGTCGCGCAGATTATTGTAATACTTACAAGTGGAACGTCTTCCCAGACGACTTCTCTGGTCTGCTGGTGCAGTTGACGGCGCAACAAGCAGGCATATTTAGCGGAATGCGCGCGAAACGAGCCCATACGTAGCACGCACTATGCTGGAACGGCGGCCATTTGTCCGACTTCCGGGACAAGCGCTCGAACTTCCGGCGGCCGCGAGCCGGAGAGCTCGAAGCGCCATCCAGCAACCCTAGTGGAGATCAGTGGTAACGCGCCTTATACCCCCTCCCCCTTCGCTCGCTCCTCCGCTCTCCTCGCTCGCTGCAGCTGCGCGCGCACCCCTCTCTCTCGCGCGCCCGCCTTCTCTCTCAGTCTCCCGTCGAGAGCGGGTCGTGAGGGGGAGTAAAGTTAAAATCCGTTGGCATTCGCCAGTGAGTTAACGTAAACTCCCCCGTGTGATCAAATTGCGATTCCCAGGAACCATTACACCATAAAGGCACCATAGTGTGATTAATAAATATAATAGTGCGAATTATTAAATACCCTTCATAGCATCACCCCGTGTATTCGCACTTAACCATGTTCATCCTCGGGGAAATGCTTGGGAGTTTTTTTTTTTTTTTCTCGGGGACCTAAACAGCGCGTGTGCGGCTGCAGACTGACCCACGTCGTCACGGATGCTATGTTTACTTTTTAAAAAACTGGTGTGCTGAGCAAGTGGTGCTGATTAAAAAATTGAATAAAAAGAAAGGTGGCTTTGAAAACTGAATCACAACTGTATTTTACCTACGACTTCCTGCATCTGTTCTGTCTCCTAATAAAGAAAGTGGCCCTTATTTCAGCAAAGAAAGTGGAAAAAGTGTTAATAAACTGAAGTACTATTTTTTGGTGCGGCAGCAGCCTTGTGCTTCCGTCCTGCAGCTTCCACATTGCTATCAACAAAAGGGAAGTATACTGCTAATAGTACTGACATCTGGGCTTCAACGCTACAAAACCAAGATATAATTTTGAGAGAAGCCGCAGTGCAGTGTTCCGGTAATTTCAACTATCTGGTGTTCATTAATGAGCACTGATGTCGCACAGTATACGCACCGTGCACGTACTATCTTTTCGCCTCCATCGAATTACGGCAGCCGCGACTTGTATCGAACTCCAGATCTCCGGGTCAGCAGGCGAACAGCATAACTGCTACACCAGCGCAGCCCACTATCAAGAAAAGCTGTCACCGATTACTGTATATATATAGAGAGAACAGGGTGAAAGGCGGGGAGTTTAACCAAGTTTCATGTGTTCACAGCACATGTACACGTATGAGCCCTGTAGGCAACCCTGCGCTGGAGAAGCGGGCAGGGGAAGAAAAGGAAGAGGGCAGGGGAAGAGAAGAGGGAAGTTAATGATTAAGCCGAGGCGTAATGAATTTTCGTTTCACATCAGATACGATGAATCAGACCGGTGTCTTTGAGAAAAGGCATTGGCGCTTTCGTTGCCTTTCGGAGCTGGGATGGGCAGCGCCGTCATTCCCATGTGGTGTAGGAACATGGCACGGTATAGGACCTTCGTGTGGTATGGGATCATGGCGCTTTATTGGAACATGGCACGATATTGGACCATGACGCGGTATTATATCAGTGCACGGTATTGGACCATGACACGGTATTGTACGACAGTGCGGTATTGGAACACGGCATCGTATTAAACCACGGCACGCAGTGCTGAACCATGACTTGTCGTAGAGCACGAAGTGCAATAACTGCGCCGTCGATGAGACTACGGGGCACCTTTTGTTGCCGTCCGGCATACGCAAACGAGAAGCTTCACCTCCGAGTGTAATAGCACCACCCTTACGCGTACCAGGTTGCTTGCGAAATGCAGCTGGTAATAATTTTTTCAAAGATCCTGTACGTAAGCTTGCCGTATATTGAAAAGAAATGTAATCAATTCAACAACACAATAGTAACTCTTGGTTTTTACTCTCTTTTCCGTCGCTAGGAGGCCGACCTGGCTATCGGCGACATCACCATAACGAGGGAACGGCTGGAGTACGTCGATTTCACCACACCCTTTTTGCAGGTCAGTGTTACGCTCCCACATCGCATGGCGTCTACCGCATGGCTGCTAATAATGTCTCTGCTTCAGCCTTAATACCGAATAAAAATAACACCTAATAATTTTTTGCTCGCTTGAAAGCAAAAAGCATGTCTCAAATGACAGGCAGGGTGAGTTAAGGCACAACTGAGTTTGAATAAATATCTAATTGTTTGCCTGGAGTACACAGGTGTTACACCAAAGTGAAGCCGCCATTTGAGTCAATAATGTTCATAGAGATGTTTCTGACTTGTGGTATGAAACGTATACGTGAAAACCAACCTTCTGCTCAATCACAATATTTTCTTTCTCAACGAGAAAGTATAAAGAGCAATTGTTTAGTGACACCAACTCTTTTTTCCATATTCAATATATATAGCATTCGAAACCATTACTCGTGGCTCTCCGTACGGGTAGAGAAATTTGGTCAGTGACAAGGATTTTAGCGGGCGCCAACGATGCCACAAAGGGAGTCTTGTTTTTTAGGGGCGAATCTTCTTATGGCGTGGGTCATGTGTCCTGGGCGTATGTATAGTAGTAGTAGTAGGTTGCCACCTCTAGTTTAGGCCTTGTAATGTCCGCTAGATGGCGGTACTTGTATATGACAAA
Organism: Rhipicephalus microplus; assembly: GCF_043290135.1. Taxonomy (NCBI): domain Eukaryota; kingdom Metazoa; phylum Arthropoda; class Arachnida; order Ixodida; family Ixodidae; genus Rhipicephalus; species Rhipicephalus microplus. Next base: position 131,127,676 of record NC_134704.1, read on the forward strand.
TGCATGATGAAAAGATGCAAGATGTCGATACTTAGAGTGTTCAATAGATGGGCGGGTGGACAGACAGACAGGCATACAGACAGACGGATGGACGCGCGGATGGATGGATAGATGGACAGACGCAACGACGGGTGCGTGGACCAAGAGATAGAGAGACAGACGGCCGCACGGACGGATGGACGAACACCCGTATGGACGCACGGACGACAGGTGTTCGCACAGACGGACGCACGGACAGAGACACAGACAGACGCATGGACGAACACAAGCAAGAACAAACAGACGGGTGTAAGCATGGGTGAACTTGATTGATTGATTTGTGCTGTTTAACGTCCCAAAACCCCCATATGATTATGAGAGACGCCGTAGTGGAGGGCTCCGAAAATTTTGACCACCTGGGGTTCTTTCACGTGCACCCAAATCTGGGTACACGGGCCTACAACATTTCCGCCTCCATCGGAAATGCAGCCGCCACAGCCGGGATTTGATCCCGCGACCTGCGGGTCAGCAGCCGAGTACCTTAACCACTAGACCACCGTGGCGGGGCAAGCATGGGTGGACTGAACGACACTTTGCCCCAGTCATCACCATTTACTCCTTGGATACACTGTGATTTTTTTATTTTGTCTATTGTTTAGGAGACACTGGTGCTTTTATATAGTTTCGGCTATTCATTCCTTTTGACAGTTAGGAGAACTATTGAAAGTCACAGCCACGAAAAATACACCGTCTTCCACTTAAGGGAACCATGAGAAGCATGCGAGGCAGTGCATCCATGGTTCAAAATAAAGTTCATTCCACCACGAACGCCTTGCCCAATGTTAATGCGTTCTTGCAAGCTAAACACACCATGAATTCACCCTAGTTTCTGTTGCTGTTATTCGTACCAAAGTGATGTTAGAGCCCGCCATGCGCATTCGTCGCCACGCCTCGCGAGAGCACGTGGGTTCATCGCGCTTCTGCGCAATCTTGTTTCCCGACGTCATCACATGAATGCTAAAAGATTGCGAGGGGAAGCGGCCGCAGTGCCTTAGTCAAGCGCTTAACAGGCCGGACCGCACTTGCGTGGGAGCGCATTGCGGTGGTGCTTGTGGTAGCTGTTGCGCATGCGTAGTGAGTGTGGTCACGCCATTGTACTCCGCCATAAGCTGTTTCGCCTCACACCTAAAACATCACTCCCAAAACAGCTCACACTAGACGTTCAAGTCACAGCAATTTACCGGAAAGGCAGAGTGGTATTAAACACAACCCACATTACTGCCAAAGCACATAACGTTACTGTCCACATAAAACGTAGTCGGAAGGACGGCAGTAAGCTGTCAAATATCGACGCACATAAAGTTCACTCGCGTAGCAAGCCTACAAATGCGCACAACGTGCCCTCACAGTTACAGACAGTAAACATGACGCGATATTCTTTTCCTAAAGCGTATGCGTAAAATTAACTTTCATGGGGGTTATTAAGCCCTCCTGTAAACGTTGTCGAAGAATATCAGTCGGTCTAAGACTTTTTTTAGTTCGGATAGTGCCCACTTTTCTTCCGTCACAGGGCGCTTTCTGTGCGTCACGTGAACATTGTTTTGACGGTTATCAGCAACCATGCTATAACCTTAACCTCTCGCCTTGTTCCGGTATTTCACACAGAATGGCCTCGGTGTTCTGTACCGCAATGTCGACCATGACTTTCACGACCAATCCGCGTTCCTTCGTCCTTGGACGGGTGAGCTCTGGCTCTGCACGGCCAGCGCAGCTCTGGCTTCGTCCCTCGCGCTGGCAATCGCTTCGAGGCTCAGCGCCACCGAGTGGGTTCCCGCCGCCTCATCAAGATCGGCGGCCATGGCGAGACGCTCCACTTCCTGTGGCGCTTACCGGAAGGCACCCCGTCGGGTGCAGACGCTGCGAAATCGGTTCACGCTAGTCGACAGCCTCTGGTTCATACTCGGTTCACTGCTGCAGCAGGGCACAGAGGTCTTTCCCAGGCAAGTGGCATTCTCTGCGGTGAACATGGCTTTCAATGTTCGAAAACACGGGTATGAGAAGTATTCGGCAGCGCAGACATGCGTATGCTAGTATGACTGTCAGTATTATAGGGTGTGTTAATACATGTTCAGGACGGTGAAGCGCTAGAAAAAAACACAGGACAAGGGCCTTGTCCTGTGTTTTTTACAAGTCCCCGTTATTTCTAGCGCTTCACAGTCATGATTTGCTAGTCTTCAGTGGAAATCAATAGAGTAAGTCTGAATATTATAGACAAAGAAGAAGTGGCTTACTTGAACGCAGTTAAACAAACTTGTTAAGGAGTAATAGCAGCAAGTACAGCGGAAAACATGCTTTGGCAGTGTGCTAGAGTTACGCATTACTTTTAAGCAGTAGAGCTAAGCACAGGTTTGCTTAGGAATCGCATCAATGCGGCGAAGCTATACTCTGTTTTTGCCTTGGACAAGCACAGTATGTTGCCGGTCCACATCCACATAATGTCGCCAACGGGCGATAAACTTCGCTTACGATAACTAGTGTCAATCCAGTTTGTTGCAGCCGAAAGTCGGGAAATCCGAAAGTGGGGCCAGGCATAAGCTTCGCCACAGTGCACGGTTGTTAGCTTCGTTCTGGAGACAGACGCGCAACGTTGATGCGTAAACGTAGCAGTAACTCGACATCGTTGGCGGACCCACGTGACAAGCAGTGGCACATTGGCCATAGTTCTCTTCACATCGGTGGAGTCAAATATAAAATTACCGAGGAGAGCGGCTGTTAGCGAGTTATCATTCGCATATCCACATTAGGCAGCCAGTATAAAACTAATTGCCGAGGTCCATTTTTTGATTGCGATATTTGGTAAAAACCATATGAAATGAAACTGGTAACAGGCGACTTTCGCATGCACGAACTAGGTCGACTCGAAAGAGTGAAAAGGAAACGAAGGAAAAACTGGAGGACAGAGCAAGAACCGGATGGGACCAAGCGCTGAAAGCAGGGCTTGGTCCCGTATGGTTCATTCTGTGTCCTAGTTATTTTTGGATTGTTTCACACTGATGTATCCTTACTAAAGAGCTTAAACCCACACTCTTTCAAAGCGACTACGTGACGCAAAACAGACCCTAACACAACTTCTGTGAACAATCCAGGGCACTCGCAACCCGAATCATGGCTGTCGTCTGGTGGCTCTTCGCCTTGGTGCTGATCACATCCTACACTGCCAGCCTTGCGTCGCAGATAATCGCTCAGCACCTGCAGGCCCCTCTCATACAAAGCATCGGGGATCTCTCAAAGCAGTCCAAGATCAACTACGGCTGCGTCACCAAGAGCGTCGCGAGAGGGCTTTTAAAGGTGCGCTATAACTTAAGGCAATGGTTTATTGCTGCTACTTAGAAATAAAGGTACAAGAGGCTACATGCTTCTGTTAGACACATACATATCTAACTAGGGAATTGTAAGGACAACAGAAAGGCGGAAACCATGGAGGCTCATCTTTCCGTCACCACTTGTAGGCGTCTCTTTTTTTTTCGCTCCTGTCACGTAAGCCCACAAGTGGGAATCAAAAAAGCTTCCCGTTGGTCACCCTAAAATGCTGAAATTTCGGAATGAGAATAAAATGATGACAGACAAGAGGAGGCAAAGCAGAAAAACATTATGCAGCTGAAATCAACGTGAAAGCTGTAGAAAGTGCAGCACAGCGATTCGCCTGCCTCCCAGAGAAGCTTGCGATGTCCGGCTCGCGCCCGTTGCCATTCTAAAGAAGCAGCCTGCTCGACGTTCATTTCAGGAAAAAAAACCTTTATTTGCGATGTGGCTCTCAATCCACCTTTTTTACTTTGTCCTCACCTTCACATCACTCCCCCTCATTGTCACAAAGGTTTCCCATCTCTTGTTATTTTATTACCATGCATAAATATGCTATGCATTATTCATATTCAAGAAACACGGAGCCGAATCACAAAGCAAGACAAAACAACGAGAGTGATGACTAAAAACTAGTAGCTTTATTCAAGCGAAGCAGAAAAGGAAAAGCAAGAAAGGAGAACAAAACATTCGCTGTTCTTATATGAACTCTAGCCAACTATCCCAAGTTTCCCTTTTGCTATTAAGCTTTAACCTTTCTCCTTCGCTTCCTCCACACCTTAAGATCTCTCTTCCTTACACTTACTTTCATTTTCCACCCCATTGCTATAATGTACTGCGTACAGCTACGATATGGTACACCATTACGTTCGTTCTTTCCCTCAACCTCATGCCCGCGCGCTTCCTTCTCACCCTTCCTTCTCTTGCCCACCCTATGTTATACGATAATACACATGGATATGCTACTATGGTTGCTTCGCTCTGCTCCACCTTCTCTTCTTTTCGTTTCATTCCTTTTCAAATCTCTTCTTCTCATTCTCGCTCCCTTTTGCCGTCTTCATGCTGTACTATACATGGTCATGCTGTACATGAATGTGTCACATCTGTGAACATGGTTAACAATAAATGTGGTTTTGTTCATCTGCGTATAAATGAACCTTAAATTAAGTCTTAGTGCAAGCGTCGCAAACTTGATAACCCGCACTATCGGTGCACAATATTACTTTTATCGGTTGACGCGTTTAAAATGTACGGATGGCTTTGCCTGCGTGACAACAGAGAACTATGCCATTCTCTACCCTGTTTATTATTCTTTTTCATCGTCCTCATCCTTGCTGCCTGTCACGACTCGGCACCGAAGCACAAGTTCCTTCAGAATCTTGGCACGGAGCACTCGACTAGCATGTGCTGCGCAAAGAAAGGAATCTTGTGAAGTAAATGCTGTAGCTGGTTTGCTATGAAATTACTTTCCATGCAAACTTTTATGTTCACAGTGATGACGTATTTGAGGGGCAGCCGGCACAGTGATCTCGAATCTTAAGTCTCATCCGTGGATCAAGCTTCAGTTTTTTTTTTCACCGTACTACATACAGTTGACCAGCTGGTGAACTTCACTGACGGCGCAGTTCTTAAATAGAAAAAAAAAGGCAGAAGTCACCGTTGCTTTTAAAAGCACTTGACGTACAAGCGAAGCTTAATTGCGTGATGTCATACGCAGCTGTGCTATGTTTTACTCTCTTTCCACTTTCTCTCCTCCTTACCCTCATTTTTTCCAGTCGTCTTTATTTACAATATACGTATGCAATATATATATGTATAGCGGTTAGAGCATCCGCCTTGCATGCAAAAGATCCGTGGTTCAAATCCCGGTGCCGCGCAGTTCCCAACCAGATTTAAAAACAATCCGCGTGATGATGGAACTGCATTGAGAGGCCTGGGGTGCGGTCTCACCGGTAACCACCGCCGGGAACGCACTCCTTCACCAGAGAATGATTGGTTATCCTGGTGCAGTATCTGGCCACTACCTTCCCACATGCATACGTCAAATAACTCACGGCTCTCAGCCTCCAGCACCTGCGAAGCAACTGACCACGGCGGCGGTCAGATCTGCAACGCAGCAGAGGGTGCTCTGGATCCGGACAGGCCGCCATTGGAACCTGAACTTGGCAACTTCCTCGCTAGATAAAGTTCTAGCATTAGCTAGAACCTTATCTAGCGAGGAAGTCTAGCTGTACTATTCGAGGAGCTAGAGGGTGTTAAATGAGATATAATAGGGCTCAGTGATGTTAGGAGGACAGATGAGGCATATACGATGCTACAGAAAAGGCACGTCCTTTGCTATTGGGGCTTGGCTGCCAGAAAATAACCGGGAGTAGGGTTCCTAATTCAAAGAAACATAGCTGGCAACATAGAGGAATACTATAGCATTAATAAAAGGGTGGTGGGTATCGTAATTAAACTGAATAAGAGATATAAGATGAAGGTAGTACAGGCTTACGCGCCTACATCCAGCTATGATGAGGCTTCAGTTGAAGGCTTCTATGAAGACGTGAAATCGGCAATAAGTAAGGTAAAAACGCAGTATACTATACTGATGGGAGACTTTAATGCAAAGGTAGGGAAGAAGCAGGCTGGAGACCAGGCAGTATGAGATTATGGTATCGGTACTAGGAACGCCAGAGGAGAGCTACTAGTAGAATTCGCAGAACGCAATAATTTACGGATTTTGAATACCTTCTACCGAAAACAAGGAAACCGCAAGTGGACATGAAGGAGCCCTAATGGCGAAAATAAGAATGAAATAGACTTTATAATGAGTGCACACCCAGGCATCGTGCAAGATGTGGAAGTGCTTGGCAAGGTACAATGCAGTGACCATAGAATGGTATAATCTCGAATTCGCCTAAACTTAAAGAAGGAATGACCGAAACTGATACGCAAGAAACCAATCAATGAGCTAGCACTGAGAGTGAAAGTACAGGAATTCAGAGTATCACTTCAGAACAGGTACTCCGCTCTTAGTGAGGAAACCAACCTTAGCGTAGATACAATGAATGATAATCTGATGAGTATCATTACGGAGTGTGCCGTAAAAGTTGGAGGCAGGGTACTAAGACAGAACAATGGCAAGCTTTACCAGGAAACGAAGAATGTCATTAAGAAGCGTCAAATCATGAAAGTCTCAAGTACAACAGACAAAATAGAACTGGCAGAGCTTTCGAAGTTCATTATTAGGCGTAAGGTATGGGATGTGAGAAGTTATAACTTGGAGAGAATTGAACACACTCAGAAAAACCGAGGGAGCGTCAAAGCAGTGAAGAGGAAACTTGGGATAGGCAAAAATTGTATGTATGCGCTTAGGGACGAAGAAGGCAAAATAACTACCAATATGGATAGGATAGTTAAAATAGCGGAGGAGTTTTAAAGAGATCTGTACAGTAGCCGGGACAACCGCGACCTTAATACTATAAGAACAAGCAGTAACCCAGACGACAACCCAACAGTAATGATAGAAGAAGTCAGAAAAGCTTTGCAGAGCATTCAAAGAGGCAAAGCTGCTGGTGAGGATCAGGTAACATCAGATCTGCTGAAGATGGAGGACAGATTGTGTTAGAAAAACTAGCCACCCTGTTTAGGAGGTGCCTTCTGACGGGAAGAGTACCAGAGTCTTGGAAAAATGCTAACATCGTCTTAATACATAAGAAAGGAGATGACAAAAACTTGAAACTTACAGGCCGATCAGCTTGCTCTCTGTAGTATAAAACCTATTTAGAAAGATAATTGTTAACAGAGTAAAGAAAATATTAGAATTCAATCAACCGAAGGAACAAGCAGGATTTCGAACAGGCTACTCAACAATCGACCACATTCATACTATCAATCAGGTAATATAGAAATGCTCAGAATATAGCCAACCACTATACATAGCCTTCATAGATTACGAGAACGCGTTTCATTCAGTCGAAAGATCAGCAGTAATGCAGACACTGCGGAATCAGGGCGTAGATGAAGCATATATAAACATCCTGGAAGAAATCTGCAGGGGATCAACTGCTACCATAGAGCTTCATAAAGAAGGCAACAGAATACCAATCAAGAAGGGTGTAAGGCAGGGTGACACAATCTCCCCAATGCTATTTACCGCGTGCTTACAAGAGGTTTTCAAAAGCCTGGAATGGGAACAGTTAGGGGTAAGAGTTAATGCAGAGTACCTTAGTAACCAGCGCTTTACGATGACATTGCATTGTTGCGTAACTCAGGGGACGAATTGCAACTCATGATTGAGAAGTTAGAAAAGGAGAGCAAAAAGGTGGGTCTAAAATTATTCTGCCGAAAACGGAAGTAATTTACAACAACCTCGGAGGAGAGCAGCGCTTCCAGGTAGGTAATAGTGCACTAGAAGTTGTAAAAGACTATGTCTACCTAGGGCAGGTAATAACCGCGGGGCGGAACCACGAGACTGAAGTAACTAGAAGAATAAGAATTGAGTGGAGCACATTTAGCAAGCAGTTTCAAATTATGACAGATAGATTGCCACTATATCTTAAGAGGAAGGTATATAACAGCTGTATCTTGCCGGCACTTAGCTACGGAGCAGAAACCTGGAGACTTACAAAGAGGGTTCAGCTTAAATTGAGGACGACGCAGCGAGCAATGGAAAGAAAAATGGTGGGTGCAACCTTAAGCGACAAGACGATAGCAGAGTGGATTAGGGAACAAACGGGGGTTAAGGATATCATAGTTGAAATCAAGAAGAGAAAACGGACATAGGCCGGGCATGTAGCGTGTAGACAGGATAACCACTGGTCATTAAGGGTAACTAACTGGATTCCCAGAGAAGGCAAGCGAGTTAGGGGGAGACAGAAGGTTAGGTGGGCAGATGAGATTAAGAAGTTTGCGGGTATAAATTGGTAGCAGCAAGCACAGGACCGGGTTAACTGGCAGAACATGGAAGAGGCCTTTGTCCTGCAGTGGACGTAGTCAGGCTGATGTAGATGATGATGATGATGATGATGTATGCTTACGCAGCAAGAACGTAAGGTTACAACCCCGCTATTTCCACTTCGTCATTCAAGCCAAATATTGATGCCTAAATATAGTAGTGCAGCGGAATTTTCATTGACACTGATCAGCATTGTCATGTTCTAGCAACACCGACTGATCTTCAAGGCCAAAGGGCTGCCGCAGGGACGTCAGATGGTGGGGGCCTATTACGCCGCGAAAGCGGCGGAGAGCCACTGTTTCGTTCATGTTTTAGGAGAGCCAATGCTCCCGCTGTCGCAGCTTCTGCGGCTAGATTGGGCCGAATAAAAGATGTGGGAAAAAAATCTTACTGAGCTTGCTCACTAAGATAACTGGGCCCCCACCCTCTGATGTCACTGCGACAGCCTTTCGGCCTTGAAATTCAGTCGGTGTTGGTTCTAGCCACCGTGCCGCGCCTCTCGCACAGTTTTTGTAGAGCTCAAGGTGCGCGAGCCGGAGAGAACAAGCTCACGCTCCTATCGAACCAGACGCCAGCAAGCGCCGCCAATCCGCCTCGACTGTGGTCGAATAAAAAGAATGAGATCGAAACGACCACGTCGGCCACTTTCACGTCTGTCGAGGTTCGCGCTCCAGTAGAATGCACCTAGAGACTTCATCTGTGTGTCAAGATTCCTATATGCTTTCAGCTGACCTGTAGGCAAAATAAACACTCATGCCAATGTGAACGATATATTTAGTCTGAAAAGCCAAGAAACAAATGCCAGAGCCGAGATCACAAGACAAGTGTCCATGGGGTTTCCTGTGCGTTTCAGCCGGATAATGGATGTCGGCTAAATTATATATAGTGCTGCTCAATAAATTTGATAAAGCCTTTGAGGACACGTTCCTTATGCTCAGTACAAAATCACGTCTGCACAAACTGCACAAACCTCTAGCGGTGCACATACCTATATATTTAGATTGTTAGCCGAACTAAATTTCATTTCTTCAAACAGAGTTCCTAATCAAAGTTTTGGTTGCGTAATAGGCTTGCGTTCACTTTACAGTCACCGACTTTCACAGTGCCAGACTGACATTCTCAGATTTTTTTCCTATACAGTGATTACTTCTCCTATTCTTTGTATCAAGCGGCATTCCAAGGACAACTGAGCACACAGCAGCGGAATTCCGCTCCAACTATTTCAAACTTTTGTTCTCACTGGCGTCAATATTGTGAAGTAGCAACATTCTTTTGGCCATTATGTTACTTGCTTGCAGCTGCTATGTCTGGTTCACTTGAGTATCGACACTATGTCTGTTGTGCTTTGTCTGGCACGGTGAGGCAATAATTTGTTCAAGTGTTATGTCTTGGGCATCCCAAATATGTTTTGTTTGTTTGAGTTTCATTCGGATTGGCTGGCGGCGTTTCCTTGCAACGAAAGTAATGTCACTGCTTCAACCCAGGTTCTTAACTATTATCACATAATGACATCACAAGCTATAGCATGTAAGAGAGTATGCCATGTGCATTACCTAAACGAAAATATGTTTTGCCTTAGTAGTCGTAGGATTTTGGCAGTGACAAAAAAAAAACAAGCTCGGAGGATGCCTGAGCTTCGCTTTCAACAGTAAAACAAGATAGCATTGTCGGACGTTTCGCTTCACCTTCTTAATCACTAGTGTAAAAATAATGATAATATCGAAGTTTTTACGACCCAAACTCACAGTAATATTGTGTAAAACGTCGTAGCTCCGGGCAAAAGAAACTGTGACCATTTTGGTTTCTTTGACGTATCGCATGGTACACATGAAACTGTATCGTTCCGCCTCCATCAAAATATGAATGCCGTAGCTGGAATCGAACGCGCGACCTTCGTTTGAGTGGCAGAGCCCCGTAACCACTGCAGCACTGCTGCGGGCAATCACTAGGCTTGCTTTCTCCGTAAGCAGCCAAGCTGTGCTGCAAAGAAAGGAGCGTCTGTGCGCCTGTGAACTGGCTTTTTCAAACTATCCTAGATTTCCTGCCGCATATATTGTTCGGAAGGGCCACTGTGACATAATTCTGCCTTTTACTGGTGGATGCGGTAGCGATCACTCGACCTTGAGACAACACACGCACCTGCGCAGCTGCCCACGTTGCTACTGAATTTTTTTATAAATATACCTAATTAAGTCTATGTGTTTTGAGATTGACGGGTCTTTAAACCAGCCTTTCGTAAGAGAATTACCGCATTTGGAAGCCCAGCGGGATTCTACGCTTCTGCCATACAATATTACATGTGTTAATGACACTCCTCGCACGACACGGCGTCCGTAGACTGCTTTTATGAAGCATTTACGAGCACAGACGGACGTGGTTCTCTTGTAGAACACCTGCCCTTACACTCACACGGGGACTTTTTGGTCACAACCGATGAAGTCGACACCAAAATGCCTGTGGCAGGCGCTTTTTAGGTTTTTGTTTTAAAAAGAAGGAGTAGTGGTATAGAATTGATGTTGGTCTGGGAAATGAGTCAAACGAACACAATCCTCGAAGTCATTCTTCAATGGCTTTTTCTTTGACTGCCTGATTTATTTATTGATTGATTTACTTATTTATCGAATATTACTAGTGCCTTCAAAGCCATTTCATTGGTTTTAATTAATTAAAACGCATATTACACGCCTTATGAGAAGTGAACATGAAGACGTGATCATAACCTTACTACTACACCACAGTTTGGTCATACCTAGACAAAATCATGGAGTGCATGGTCAAACGCATCATTTAAATTTATTTTACCAATGTCCCTGGGTAAACGGTTCCAGGCTAAAAATGTAGCGGGTAATGACTTTTATACGCGGCACTTTTACAGGAACTTTAATATAGCACTTTTAGACGCTGCATTCACATAAATGAAATAATATAAATATTAAAACAGTCGGCATTCCATCCTCTATATGTAACAATGCAACCAGCTAAAGGTAATACAAGGACATTGAACAAGATAGACTTAGTGGCTTTATGCCAAAATTAAACACTCCTTTGTCCGTGCTCCCACCCCCCTCGTCTGTTTTTTTTCTCTATGCAGGAGTCAGCTGACCCTCACCTGCAGAGGGTGTGGTCAACGATGGAAACGTCCGGGCCACATGCTTTCTTCGACTCAGTATCTACCGCTGTGGTAAAAGTGCGCGAAGAAGGCTTCGCCGTGCTCATGGACTCGCAGACCATCGAGTACCTGGTGGCCCACGACTGCAGCGTCCTCCAGTTGCCGGGTCGTCTTGAAACTGGTGGATTCGGCTTTGCCATGCCTCAAGGTGAGGGTGCTTATTGTTAGTGAGGCTCGTAGAGGCAACGCTACTTGAAAAAAAAAAACTCTACTAAAAACTCTAATAACTCTGACAAGTCGCTAATTGAATACTTCATCCCTGAATAAATTTTTTACGTAAGGTCAAGGCGGACGTACTGATATCTAGTTTACAAAAAACCACACCCCAGTCGGAAGCTAGCAACCATAAACTGAAGTTGATTAAATCGTGGACTACTTTGTTCAGCCAGCTGAGTAGCAAGGACTTCGACGATTTCATGGATTTCAACATTCATTCGACTTTCCTCCAAAGGCACTGAGCCAAACCAACACTGTTGCTCATAGTACCAACACTCAAACTCTCACTCTTTTGCGACAGCGCTCCTACCGTGTCTCAGCAGCGGAACGTGATATCTTTGTGACGCAAGTGAACGATATGATTCAACACGATGTAGTCACGCCTTTCTCCTATTCTTGGCTTTCACCTGCAGTGTCGGGAGGAAAAAAAGATAGTTCCTTTAGATTTCACGTAAGTTACCGGCGTTTCAAGAAAGTTACTCGAAAAGATCTCTGCCATCTTCCTCGAATCGATGACGCCATCGATTACCTACAAGAGGCTGAATACGTTTCATCGTTGGCTTGCGTTTATGTTATTGGCGAGTGCCCATGGCAGAATGTGACCGTGTTCAAACAGTGTTCTTTTATGACGAACGGCTTATACGAATTCCATTATTCCGATTCGGTCTTTGCAATGAACTTGTAATGTTCTAGCAAACGATGAACAGCATTTAGGTGGCCTAAAGTGGCACATATGTTCACGTTATCTTGGTGACATCGTCGTCTTTTCCCCAGACTTTCCCACCTACGTCAACCGTTTGCGCACGACTCTTCGTTGTCTTACAAAGGAAAAACTTCAGCTAAACGCGAAGACATGCCGCTTCGGAGCTCGCCGACTCACTATATACCTTTTTACTCAAGGCGTCCTGGTCACCGCCATAGACCTTTCTGGGCTGTTGTTAGTGCGCGTGACCCCCGAAAAGTTCACCGCCGAGGCTTTGACGTCGGCTTTTGTACTCTCGTGCAACATCCCGGAAAGGAGGAAATCCTCCTCTCCGTAAAAAAAGGTCCATACTTAGCCATGTAGTGTCAAAGAATGGTATACTTCTGAACCCGGACAAACATCTTGTGGTCAGCGAGTGTCACAAAACGAGTGCTCAAAAACGGCGTGCCGCCAAATTTTCGCGACGAAACACCGGAGTGACGCCGCGAGGTCAACGATAAAAACAGATAACAAACATCCAAAGACTCCCCGAGCGCGCGATTCTCTCCCTCGGAAGCGTAGGTTCGCCGACGAAACCTCCTCGCATCGGCGGCCGAGCAAGTCCTGGAATTTTCTAGATGTAAAGGGGTGTGGTGATGCCGGGTTGAGTCATCCGTCGCGGACGGCCCCCGTATCGTCTCGCCCTTTCCCCCAGCCTTCGCTGCGCATCGCGCCGACGAAATGATGAGAACTTTCTGGAATCTCGCGTGGAAGGTATTTAATCGAGCAGCCGAGATGAGAGATCAGGAGAAGAAGGAAGTTAACGCCAGAGCGCGTAGGGTATTCCGCCGTGTAGTCGACGAAGGTTTTGTCCGTAGTGACAAAGCAGGAGACGAAGAGGATTTCCACTTGAGTGGTGAAGGCTCAAGCTACAGGCAAGAGCGTGTGTCTACCGCTATTGAGCGAAGACGCGTGGTAACAGCTGCGTGTGTGAAGCCGACGGGTTTCCGGCGAAGAAGATTGAAGCATGGAGAGTGGCCAAGTGAAGACGCGAGGTTTCCTAGAAGAGAAACTTAAGGGGCAGTCGAGGTTTCCTGGAAGAGAAACTTCGGGGGCAGCGGAACGACAACAACGCTGGACTTTGAGTGAGTGATTCTCGGAAGAGTATCATCCAGATTTTGTTCCAAGAACTTTGGACTAAATAGGTTTTCTATCTCTTTAGTCTTTAGGTGTTTTGGTTGTTCAATGCATGCGACTGCATTGTAGTGCATATTGTTGTCTGTGTCCGTTGTTTCGAGTGTGGCTGATTGTACTGTGTAGTACGTTGTTTGATTGGTGACATATTGTATTCAACTATTGTGGAGTGTGCATACTTGTGTATTGTTTTTGATCTGCCATTTTTGAGAATATAATTTTGTTTTGCTTATCAACTCTCGGCTCTGACTTGTTCTTTGGGCCACAGCCGGCGTCCGCTGGCGCGCCAAAAAGGACCACTTCTAAATTGTCCACGCTTTCGTGGTGCGGTTCGGGAGGCCGATACTTCGGCCCTTGGAATTAGCCCGGCGATTGCCTCCCGAATTAACGGGACCTGTGGCAGCGAGATTCCAAAGCCAACAACGCTCCATAAACAGAGGGTTCCGTGGGCTTGTGCTCTTATTTTCGACACTTCCCGTGCAACTTTGCATCAGTAATTGCACCATGGACGAAACTACTCGCTGGCTCTCCTAACCTTTCCAACTGAACCCACGCACGTGACGACGCCTTCAACACACATCGCCACCTTCTTACACCACCGCCAATTCTGCGTCACTACGACCCATCTGCTCCGATCGAAGTACACACTGACGCAAGCGGTGTCGGTCTTGGCGCAGTACTCGCGCAGCGTAAGCCCGGAATTACGGAATAGATCGTCTCATATGCTAGCCGTGTCCTCACAAGAGCAAAAATCAGCTACTCAGTCCCCGAGAAAAAGTGTCTCACCATTTTGTGGGCATTAGCCATGTTTCGTCCTGACTTGTGCGGCCAGACTTTCGACGTGGTAACCGACCAATAATCACGTTGTTGGTTAGCGTCCCTATAAGATCCCACTGGTTACATTGGACGTTGGATTTTTCGCCGTCAGAAATTTCACATTCGCGCCGTCTACCAATCTGGCCGGAAACATGCCGACGCGGACGCGCTCTATTAATCAACATTGCCATCTAGGGAAGACTCGCAGTCAAAAGCAGATTTTCCCATCACTGCCCTCTCCGTCACAAGCATGCCATCTGAGCAGCGAAAGAACCCGCGAATTACCTCGCTCTTACACATCTATTCTGACACTTCCACGCCTGCGCACCCACGTGCTTTTCGTTGCCATGCAGTACATTGTGATAAGAGACGCACTATTATACAGAAGAAACTACAAGGCGGATCGTTGCGAATGCCTCTTGTGATACCAAAACACATGTGATTTGACGTATGTGTGTATCTTTACGCTGATCCGCAACGTACTCACGCTTGCGCGTTCCAGACGTACCAACGGCTTCGCCAGCGTTACTACTGGCGTGGAATGTGCACCTTCAACCGGAAATACATTCGATCCTGTCCATTGTGCCAACAACACGAGGTATTTGCCCATTCACATGGATTACTGCAGTCTCTACCATGCGCTGCATGCCCTTTTGACCGTTTCAGCATCGATCTGTATAGACCACTCCCTTACTCCGCGGCTGGTAATCGATGGGTAATCGTCGCCGTGGACAATCTTACGAGATACGAAGAAACAGCTTCTCTGCCTTCTGCTAGTTCCCAAAATGTAGCCAATTTCAACTTACGACGGTTCGTGCTACGTCATGGTACAACGCGCCAACTATTCAGCGACAAAGGGCGGGTGTTTCTACCTAAAATTCTTCAAAAAATCCTCCGCTCGTGACGCCTGGTTCAACGCACCTCTACAGCCCATCCGAAGACGATGGGTCTAACTGAGCGCTTCAACTGAACGCGGGGAGACATGCTCGCGATTTACGTCAATTCTGACCAGCCTAACTGTGATGCGGTGCTCTTGTTTAGAAGTCATGCAATGGTTATGCGTATATTACCGCGACGCAGTTAACAACAGGCTCTTCACCTTTCATTCTTCTGTATGGCCATGAACTATGTGCTACTCTTGACACCATTTTGCCGTATCGCCATGACGCTTCCGAATTAAGCCATGTTTTTCAAATTGTACAGCACGCTGAAGAGTACCATCAGTTGGTGCGTCCATTCCCCTTGAACGAACAAGCCACCGAAAAAAGTCACAGCTTTGCTGCAAAAGTGAAGCAATGAACGTGATAGCAACAAATTGGAAGGTCACGCGCAGAATGGCCAGCAGATTGAAACCTGCCCCGCGTTTTTCACGCACATATGACGCACGAAACGTACTCACAGGCACACAGATGAATGCGGATAAGCGTCAAAGTTGTTACTTCGCTGTGTCTGAAAAGCGCGCCCTTTTCGCAAATGGAGGCTGTGCAACGATTGCAGTGACCTTTGTGTACCTTGTAACTACAACAGAATCATTCCAGTCAAGCCCAACGCCAGCCAAGACGTATGATCCCCTCCACCGGGAGATAAGGGTGCTCGATAGATTGTTCACTCCCCTCCTCTCTGCAGGCTAAAATACGCGTGAGAAATGAGAGCCACCGCGTGCTCAAGGCGCCATCTTGCTGATGAAGGAAAGAGGAAGCAACAAAAGGGAGAAGGCAGGGAGGTCAACCAGAAAAACGCGATAGCCCACCCCTCCCCCCGCGCCCCGAGATGCCCGCCAGCAGATGCAAGTGGTAGATATAAACATCCTGCCATTTGAGCGTTCAATGACGTACCACTCGGTGGCTCATTGGTTAACGCCTCGCAATCACGACGCGGAGGTCCCACGATCGATTCCGCGCGCCGGAGTATTCTTTATGGATTTTTCGTTTCTTGTGTTTGCATATATATAGATACGTATATCTATACCATGCATGACATCGACACCGACGCCCACGTCGACGGCGGTGGTGAAATACAGCCGAGACTGTCCATATAATTGCTATCGCAATGAAAGAAATTCACGAACGCGACCAGCAAGTCCTGGCTTTCGCCGTGGGCTCATTTGTCTTGCTCCGAGTGCCTTTCTAGGTCCTTATTATGCCGTGTAACCGCGCTCGCACAAAAAAATCTGTAAATAAGCCTGTCAAACATCAACAGACACGAGCCGCCTTGATTGCGAGACAGTGCGCGTCAGTCTCCTCAAGCCGTATCACTACCCCTTCCATCTGTCGTCCCCATGACTCTCCAGGCGTCGCCAGGATGTTGTAAGGAGGAAGAAGAGCGATATGCCACAGTGGGCTATGATTTTAGCCTAAACGCTGAGCGTGAACTGCTGTGATTATGCCGCTAATATATGAAATAAGATTAAGATAACGCGAAGTTGTCTTGTCACTTCTTGAATATATATTCAAGAAAACTTAGCGGTTGTCTTACCGGACTTCGTCGCTAGTATACACACACACACACACACACATGTATATATATATATATATATATATATATATATATATATATATATATATATATATATATATATATATATATATATATATATATATATATATATATATATATATATATATATATGCACGGGAAGACAACCGGCATACAAATCACAGCGCGGATCACAGCAGTTGATTGATTGATTTGTGGGGTTTAACGTCCCAAAACCACCATTTGATTATGAGACGCCGTAGTGGAGGGCTCCGGAAATTTTGACCACCTGCGGTTCTTTAACGTGCACCCAAATGTGAGGACACGGGCCTACAACATTTCCGCCTCCATCGGAAATGCAGCCGCCGCAGCCGGGAATCGAACCCGCGACCTGCGGGTCAGCAGCCGAGCACCTTAGCCACTAGAGGATCACAGCAGTTCGCGCTCGGCTTTTCAGGCTAAGAACGCAGCCCACTAGCTCTTCTTGATTGATTGATATGTGGGGTTTAACGTCCCAAAACCACCATATGATTGTGAGAGACGCCGTAGGGGAGGACTCCGGAAATTTCGACTTCCTGGGCTTTTTGAACGTGCACCCAAATCTGAGCACACGTGCCTACAACAATTCCGCCTCACTAGCTCTTCTTCCTCCTTACTATATATATACATACATATATAGTAAGGATGATGAAGAGCGATATGCCTTATGCAGTGGGCTACGTTCTTAGACTGTAAAGCCGAGCGCGAACTGCTGTGATCCGCGCTGTGATTTGTATGCCGGTTGTCTTCCCGTATATATATATAAATAATATATATATATATATATATATATATATATATATATATATATATATATATATCTGTGTGTGTGTGTACGCACACCTTGCAACGTGGTTTGCCACAAGGGTGGCAACAGAATAGGCAGGAGTAATTAGTAAATATGAAGTCGGCATATAGTGCAAGTTTATCGACCGACGATACAGTACACGTGGCAATTCAGAAATTATGTTTTGAGACTGTCGCTCTGGATGACAATGTTGTGGTGCCTTCGAATGATGTGGTTAACGTTTGATGCTGATGCAGAAGGTGTTAATATTAGTTTTGTAAATGGTCGCTGATGAGCAGGCTTGTTGGAGAGAAACAGCTGACTCCTGTTTATTGCACTAGCACGTGTATTGGCGCCGTCAATTGTCTGAGGAGGGTACTTTTGTGTTATTTGCCCATCACTGAGATTGTCACAATTATCTCGGATGTCACATTGTGCGGAGCACAACCTTTTAGAACGGAGCGCCTGTCTGTGTGGTATGCTTGTCTTGTGCCTCACGTGGCTACTTACAAAGTGAAGGTATCGGTGTCTATGAGACGGCTTTCTGTAAAGCTTTGCCTTTAGGTTATCTCCTGATATTCGTGCCGTTACATACAGAAAGTGTATCTTATATGCTGAGTAGAGGGGCGAGAAGGAGGTTGACAAATAAAAAGAAAAAAGCTTGCCACGAAAGACAAAAGTTCAGTTTCCCCGTAAAGCCATATCAGAAAGGTATCGTCATTAAAGCGCTTACAGTAAAACGATTTTCGAGTGCACGTGGCAAGAAACTTGTCCTCCAATGTGCCCATAAATATATTGGTGTATTTCGATCCTATGGCCCTGCGTACTCAGAATGGCCATGCGTACTCAGCAATGCGGTGGCGTTGGTCCTCTACGTAGACGACTCTGCTCTCACGTTGTCAACAGTATACCACGTGACATGGCAAAAATTATTTAACGCAACATGAGTAGTTTATGTATTTGTTGCTTTAAGAGATGAATAAAACTTGAAATAAATAATGAGACGCAATAAAAAAATTGTGCACGTTTTTCTTACATTTTTTCCCGTGAAACGCTTTGAGATACGGGGCTAATGTGCCAGCGTTTCGCATGCGTTCGGGTCCCCGCGGTCAGCGCATTGGGCAGACGACCACCGTGGAACGCTCCTACGCGTTCGCGCACTCATTGTGCTCTACTCTACCGCGTCTAAGCCAGCGTTTCCAAACAATCCTGCAGAAACAGGTAGAAGACCACAAAATTACTCTGGTCAACAAAGCAACGCCGCTCGCGTGCACGGGGGCTGGGCTTGTTCGGGCACGTCATGCGCACGTCACCTCTTTGTCGGATGCCGGAGAGGGTGGGGAAGAGATTTTGCTTGCGAAGGCTACGCAGAGGAGCGGCAAAGGTTTCGAGCTCGCCTCCTCTCACCTTCGTTTCGCGCCGCTTCAAAAAAACCGTTTTGTCCGCTCGTGATGAACCGACTCGAAAAATTTTTGTGGCAAAACGTTCCTCATATGACACCCAACAACTTTCACTGTCTAACTAAAATTCGGTAAGGGCCCTGGTGAGTGGGCCTTTAAAAACAATGTCTTAACGGTTCTGCAGTGTCCTAATAGATTCCCTTTGATACGAGGTCAGGTTGTGTTTGAAAGAATTTTTCTGATTATATGCTTAAAGAATATCGTGTTGGACAGTTGAAATGTACATATCAAGGACTTGTCACATTGTACCGGTGGTTTCCAGTGTTTACTGGATGACACGCTGTTGGATGTGGATCGCTCATGAAAAATTTCGCGTAGCCTGATGTTACGCGTGAAGTCGTCAAGGTCCTTTATGAGCTGAAATTCATTGTACCCGCCAGTGTCCGGCCAAAAGTTGAAACCACCAAAAAGAAGAGACATTTCAGGGTTAGTAAATGTGATGTCCGAGATGTTGATAATGTTAGTGAATTGGTTTTCATTATCAATAGCCTGACCAGATATATTTGAAGCGCTGGTGGACGGGAGGGCTGGTATTGGTGGCGGTAGAACGTTATCACGAACCATCTTTCTAGATTTCTTCCTTTGGATTTCTAATCACTTTCTTTGCTCATATATTGCCTCATACCGTCCTATCGCACTTGCCAGTTGTGTGGGAAAAACGATGGAACGATTCATTCTAACACAAATGGAGTGGTATTTAGAGCACTACGAAATCTATCCAGTATTCAAGACCGGATTCAGGCGCGGCCATTCGTCAATCGACAACGTTATTGATCTGGTGACATATGTTCAACACCAGAAAGCCTGTAAGAGACTGTGCGCCGCCCTGTTTCTAGACGTTAGGGGGGCTTACGACAATGTCACCTATGAAGCCATCCTTAGTGCTTTGGAAACAGTAGGTCTTGGTGGCAAGATATATATGTGGGTGTATAGCTACTTACAGCTGAGATCATTTTACGTGATGACAGCGAATGGCCCAACACCTGATTGTTACAGCAGCCGAGGAGTTCCTCAGGGAGGAGTGCTAAGCCCTACACTTTTCAACCTAACTCTCATTAGTCTAGTCGAGCAGCTACCTAGCACTGTAGAACTTTTTGTTTACGCTGATGACATCTGCATTTGGACATCAGGTGTGACAAGGCCTCAGCTTCGCGCCCGCCTTCAGAAGGCTGCTACAACGACGTCATGCTACCTTCGTAAAGAAGGCCTCAAGGTGTCCTGCGGAAAATGTGCAGTGGTAGCGTTCACGCGGAAAGCAATGTCTGCTTGCAGCATATCGATTAATGAAGAACACATATCGTTCAGCAAAAGTCACAGGTTCTTGGTAGTCATAATAGGCAGAAACCTGTCGTGGACTCCACACGTAAACTATGTGAATAAGCGGCTGATCGCAACATGCCACATGTTCAAATTCCTTGCAGGAAAGAATTGGGGAGGGCCCATACCATCCATGCTACAACTGTACAGAGCGCTGTTTATCCGATTCTTACGGTACAGCTTACCTGCAATATCTAACACCGGCAAGACCAACCTGTGCGCAATTCAGAGCATTCAAGCCCAAGCACTCAAGATATGCCTTGGATTGCCCCGCAGTGCTTCAACGGCTGAAACCATTGCCATCGCTCAAGATCACTCGATAAAGACGCATATTATTACCAAGACAATGCGCATGCACCTCAGGCATTATGCCAGGACCCGTCCTTATTACCTGGCGAGCCTAGCTGCTGAAAGGCCCCGCACGACATACGGCACTACTGTCTACAAGTATCGTTCATCGTTTACTGAGACGTACGCACCTGAATCAAGGCCACTGCTTCCTCCTTGGAGCTTCAGCCGGCCGCGAGTTCACTTAATGATTCCAGGAATGAGGAGAAAATCGGACTTACTGACACATGCCCTGAAACAACTGAGTCTATTCCTACTGGAACAAAACTATAGTAACCACGTGCACATTTACTCGGATGGCTCTACTACGCCGTCTAGTTCAGGTGGAGCAGTGGTTATACCATTACAAGCGGTAACTCGGTGTTTTAAGACTTCACATGTTACAACGTCAACGACGGCAGAACTCGAGGCTCTGCGCAATGCACTGGAACTCATCAATTCAGAAGCAGGACCAGGTAAATGGGCTGTATTTTCTGACTCAAAACCAGTGTTACAGTGTCTGATATCAGTTCTCCGACGCAGATGCCACGACCAGTTGACCTATCCAACCGTGAAACTTCACCAATTTTTAATACAAAACGACCACGACGTCGTTTTTCAGTGGTTACCTGGGCATTGTGGTATAGGCGGCAATGATTCTGCAGATCATGCTGCTCGCACGTCACATAAAGAAGCGAACAGCGTTCCAATTCCGCTTTTAAGAGCGGATGCGGCGAGGCAGATTCGTCAACTGGCCCGCTGTCTCACACTGACTGAGTGGAACACACCAAGCATACGACGTAGAAGGCTGCACGAGCTCGACCCTTCACTACAACTCCGGCCTCCACCCAGCCTACATCGACGTGCAGCTTCGCTTCTCTATCGCCTTTGGCTGGGAGTTGCTTTCACGAAAGCTTATACCACGTTAATTGGAATTACTGACAGTGCGGCGTGCGATGTTAGCGGCACCGACGAAAATATCGAACACCGGCTGTGCCATTGTCCTCGATTTGCCTCAGATAGACAAGTACTTGCCAACGCAATGCGGCGACTGGATGATCGGCCTCTTTCTGTGCAGGTGCTATTACAGCAACGTCCACATGCCTCGACAGCTCACAAGGCAGTGAAAGCCCTGCTGTCTTTCCTGAAAAAGACAGGCTTGTGTGAACGCCTCTGACATGTGTTAGAGTTCTAGACGCTGCAGTGAAATTACTGTCAGTCTCTCCCCCATCCTTTTTTTCTTTTCCCTCTCTTCCCTCTTTCTCGTCTTTCTTGTCCCCTTCCCTAACCCCCCAGTGTAGCGTAGCCAACCGGATGTCTTTCTGGTTAACCTCACTGCCTTCTCCCTTTTGTTGCTTCCTTCCTTCCTTCCTTTGCTGATAATCTTGATGCAAAATACGTTTGTCAGGACTAATTGAATAAGCGCTTCGTAGCTGTCGTATATGGTTATTCAAGTTCTTTACCCGTGAGATGTAGTGTTTATTCACAATGTGGGTAAGGTCCAATGCGGGTAAGGTCCATAGTGCATGTCATTCCAACGTTCTAAGTTATGGCTGGACATTTTCGGCGTAGCTGCTTTGAAGAAAAGCCGAAGGCCTTTTGGTACTTTTTGTGAAGCCACGTCGGACAACAACGTAAACTCATGCATTTCACATCAAACACATTCTTAATCAAATTTCCTAATTTTTAGGAAATTACTGGAGTGTACAGCTACACTGGTAGGGCCTTTGTTCTGATATGTTCCTTTTTATGGGACTTCACACTGAATTAAATGTTCGTACTTTAGGCAGTGGCCTACTTAATTGACCATAGTACTTCCGCTCTCCACTATCTTCTTGTTAACTTGTATTTTATTTCGCATGTCTAGTTTTCTTTCTCTTTCCGCTCCGCTTAAGGTAGGGTAGCGAACCAGATACTACAAATCAGGTTGACGTCCCCGCCTTTTTCTCGTTTTATTCTCTCTCGTACTGTAGGTGAGAATGCGGAAGTCACATGTTAAATCACATTTCAACAGGCAGCTACAGAACTGAAGGACACTATGGTCCAAGTGCGAACTACAAGGCTAGGCGCAGTTATCATCTTAGTACCCCATTTTTAGAGAACCATTATTTCGCGGCTTGCTCTCTACGGTTACCTTATTTCTAACACTTGAAGGCGTTTCTGTTGCTTCTTCGTTCGCAAACCGCCAGCAGTGAGCAAGTTTGCAATAAATATTATGAAATCACAAGATGAACGGAAAAGGGTACGGCCATAAAAGATGGTCTGTACATGATGGACTCTCCAACGCACGCCGTAGTTATGCACAAGCGAGATTCCATTCCTTCTGTGCAAACTCGGAATGAAAGGGCCGTGCCACTTTTATTGAATGCTTTTGAACGCCCACTTTTATACCAAGCTCTATCATGGACACAAGGTATGGGCTATGATACTCTTATTTACCTATTGTTTTAACTCTTACTTTCGGCTCCTTACGCCATTAGAACGCGCTATAACTTATAGAAAAATAGATCGAGCTGACAGGCAGCCTACTTAAGCTCACAGCTCGTCCACAGATGGGGTCATTGGCCCTTCTCGCTCTGCCCGGCTTCGTTTAATAGACTTTCATGAACGGGCTGCTTCGCTTACCCGTCTGTATATAGCGTCATAATGCCTTCTGTCGGGTTCCCGGTGGAAGCGAATGTCCGGATATTCTCAAAGGCGCCGAAAGCAGTCCGCGCGAGCGAGTGCTCCACGGCATGTAACGAAGAGCGGTAATAAACTTTGTCTTCGCGGTTACCCTATTGTGCCGCGCGTCCATGCTGAAGACGACTTTAAAATACGAGGTCGTTATTCTGACCCTCTTTGCGTTGCGTATATTCCACTCCGCTCAAAAATACCGCCTCGGCATAGGCGATAATGGCTGGAAGCTGCTCGAGCCGTACGTAACGAGCGTTTGGAAAATATTGAGAAATCAACAAGAAACGGTCAAAGGAAATGGAACTTCGTTCGGGCTCGCATGGAACCGTTTGGGCTACCGCGTTCCTCACATAGTTTTATACCATGCGGTCTCAAGATTCCCTTTATTTTGTACGTTTTTGGAGCCCAAAGTACTTATTAAGGCGATCACCTTCGACAATATTCACATTCATTGGCGTTTCATGCTCAGTTCACGAAACGGTAGAAGGAAGACCTCCGTGAATGCTTCAAGACTGTGCCTATAGGTGATTACCCGAAGTATCCCTCTCGCATAGTATTCTGATCAAGAGCATTTTCTAACAGTTCCTTACCGCCTCCCTCTCAGCCACATTTATTAGGTATGGCACGTCTGTATATGTTCATACAGCTTCAAAACGCAGTTTGCGTGATGCCAGCGTTTTGGTGTGTATCGCGCAACAGCAACGTTTTCTCGCGTTCGGCCGATCTAGTTCAGGGCCAAACAAAGAGAAAATGGAAGATCTGCTTACTGCAAATGCCCCTAAAAAGTTGGTGCAAAACGGTCGTCGCGGAAACGGCACACTATGGCTGTTTTGCCCACCATCGTCGTCCGTTACTCTTTCTCTTCCTGTTTTTCCTGCACCGGTGTAGGGTAGCGGGCTAGAGCAGGCTATCACTCAGGCCAACCTCTCTGCCTTTCTGTAAATAAACTTGTCTCTTTTTTTCTTGTTCCTGGACGACAGAAGTGAGAATCGGAAGCAATTAACGGTTACATTCCAATTGACGGCGAACATTCCGACTTCCTAGTACAGTAAACTCGTCACAACTGAGTCAGAGTTTTTGGCTTTGTCGAAAAATATACGTCATAGAAGCATGCTTGAGTAATGTGCCTTGCGCCTTCCGGCGAAATGACTGTCTATCGCTTATTTACGTCTGTTATAACTCTTGGGCGAAAGTGCTATAGCGGTTCCCCGGTTCACAGTAGCAACATTTCTTAGGAAATATTGGCAGCGTTACCTTCAAGCAACAAATGTATACCTGTGCATGTCTGAATAAGAAAGGGCACAACCGAATAAAGTAGCGAGTAGAAAATGGGTCTTTTTGTCCCACAACAAAAATCGTCATCTATAATACGTTCCTTTATTTTCACTATCGCCGTGCTCCCGACACATTTTGGTAACGAACGACATGCGAGTTATCAGCGTTTTATAGCTTTCTAGATGGGAAAGTGATCAGCACCGAGTTTTCAAGAAAGGAAGTGCAAGCTAGCCGGATTACGATTATTGTTGTGGGATAAAAAGACACCCTTTTCGCTCGATATTTTTTGGCAGTGACGCATAAGTTTCAAAACTGAATTCTGAATGTCCTTGGATTGATTGATATGTGTGGTTTAACGTCCCAAAACCACCGTATGATTATGAGAGATGCCGTAGTGGAGGACTCCGGAAATTTTGACCACCTGGGGTTCTTTAACGTGCACCCAAATCTGAGCACACGGACCTAAAACATTTCCGCCTCCATCGGAAATGCAGCCGCTGCAGCCGGGATTCAAACCCGCGGCCTACGGGTCAGCAGCCGAGTACCTTAGCCACTAGACCACCGTGGCGGGGCCTGAATGTTCTTTGCACAAATCTGAGCTTTCAAGCGCAGCTCTACAAATAGATGTCAGATAACCTAATTTCTACACGAAGCACACAGGTTTGGTGTACTAAGCTTAGAATAATGTTCCAATGTCTAAATATCCAATGCTGCATTTTTCATTCATGTCGGTGCCCGTCAAAATTAGGAAAGCCTGAAGTGTGCACTATTATTTTATCTCGCGCAGCATGCCATTCTTTCACTTGCACTTTTGCAACTGATTGATTTCACCCGAAGCGCTACCCCCCCCCCCTTTTTTTTTATAGCATTAAGCAGTATGCAAGAAAGTATGCTGCTGATATTTAACTTTCTCCTTCCCAAATTACTCGGTGTGCTTGCCACCGAATACAGAAGTCAGGGTGTGTTATGCCACTAGGTGGACCTTTACGGGGGGTATGCGCATTCTCGGCGTTGTTGACGAGCACGCGCAATGTATTAAATGCGAAGCATTTCTTGGCGAACTTCAGCGACATTGAGCGTATCTATATATCTATCTATCTATCTATCTATCTATCTATCTATCTATCTATCTATCTATCTATCTATCTATCTATCTATCTATCTATCTATCTATCTATCTATCTATCTATCTATATCTATCTATCTATCTATCTATCTATCTAGCCAATTACGAGATTTAGCTCTCTTGCCGTTTAGATAGTGGTATCAATACGAAACTTGGTATGACATAACATGACTGTATGAAGAACACACTTGACTAGTCATAACATGAAAATCTTGACATGTATGTTATGAACATTTCATGGTCTTGCAGCCCTTGCGGTGGTTTCATTCCCATGCCATGTTGCAAAACTGGTATGGTATGGCATGATTGCATAAAGAACACAAGTGACAGACCCTGATATTAAAATCATGACATGCGTGTCATGTAACCCCATGACTAAATACCATGCTTATGATGCGCTCGGGCCCGTTTAACTAGCACCACATATAACGAATTTGGTATTACGGGGCGTGAAGGGATGACGAAGTTATAGTACTGGTGCAAACATGATAAGATGTTGAAGAATGACGAAATACATGACTGGTGCAAACATTATAATCCTGACGTGCGTGTCGTGTAAGAACAAGACAACATACCACGTTCACAGAGTGCTCGCGGCCGTTTCCTAGCTCCACATATGCTACATTTGGTATTACGTGACGTGAATACGTGATTAGATAACGAAGGCAAACGACTCATCCAAACACGACAGTCATGACACGGAAGTCGTGTTATGCATTTATTCACCTCTACCTCAACACGCTGCGCTGATTTTAAAGTGGCATATCAACATTTCTCATTCGTGCTTTGCGTACCATCGATTCCCACGGTGCGTGGGATATGCCAATTTTTACTTGTCTCAATTTTTTTGCCAATATGTGATGACACGGGTGGACCGCGTGAGAACTATCGTCGAAAGATTACAAATCTCTCTTCCAAACAAACGGGCCAATGCAAACCTCCGAAACTCTCTTTCATCGCGTGGTGGGCAGTTTTGAAGTCCAAGGGCCACTAATTGCAATATTTGGGATCTCCACTAGAGGCACTGTTTAGACAGGAAAAAAAAATGCCATTGCAGTTTTCTTGTCTGAGCAACGCCCACCTACTACCGAGAAAGAGCAATTTTCTTCTGTCGTGTCAATCAGGAATTAATGCGCAGTATACTCTCACAATGGGACGACACTGTAATTATTTATTAATGTGAAATTTACTTGTTACCATAATGCATTGTTCGGCAACAGCTAAATTGCGTTTCTTCACTCTCAGTCAAATAGTTCATACTTCATTTTTGTACATGCAGTGGCATCAAGCTGACTTCTGCCGATTTTAACAGCAGAGGGGGTGTGGGGTTGAGTCTATAAGAACCTAAATGCCCATGTTGCATGACACGCTCCAGTTGCCATGCAGACTGGCACTATAGGAGTGGCTGTCTTTGTCGTGGACGAAGCCACAGCCACACAGTGAAACGGGAAAGGACGGTGCAGTGAGAGTTGGGCCTGAAATCACGGTGGGTGTGTTAGGGGCTGCCGCACACCCTGTACCATGCATCTCTACTCTATAAGTGACGCATACACAGACGCCCACACCAAATAACAATTTATCTCAGCAAGTAACACAGTAAACCCAAGCGAACCGCAGCTCCGCTGTTTCTGCGGAGTTTACATTGGTTTGAAGTGGGATAATTGGTTGCCACGCCTTCTTTCTCGCTTGGAGGAGAATAAGAAAGAGAAGCGCTTATCTGTGTCCTCTATGAGTGTGTGTATTTTTGCTCTTGTTTCATCATGAACCTTTACCAACACGCCCATCTGGCAGTCGTAGAATAAAGCAATCAAATCATCTTCATTTCGAAAAAAACAATAGTGACTGCTCAGGCCAGTCACATCCTGTTCTTTTGTTCTGGTGCTCTTCTCCTCGCAGGATCCCCGTTGAGGCATTTGTTCACCAACAAAATTCTACAGCTTCAGGAGAACGGCACACTGCATGCCTTGCGTCAGCGGTGGTGGTCCTCGACGGCCGACGTCGACGCGGGCGCCGACCGCCGCTGTAACCCGACAGCAGACGGCAGCAGCTCAGCGGCCGGAAGCGCAAGCGGGAGCAGAAGTGGCAACAAAGATTCCGTGGGCACCCGTGGTCTCCTGTTAGTCCTGGGCATTGGTTGCCTCATCTCACTGGTGGTGGTAATCGCCGAGTGCCTCTGGAGCTTTCGATGTTCGTCGAAGAGGAGAAACCAGGTTGGCTGACGGATTGTTTCGTGGGCGGAAACGAAATAGTTGGGAGTTTTAGAATATAGTGCGCCGCGAGCCCCTGCAGCGTGGTCGCTGCCACTGCTCATGCGTCGTGCGTGAGACCGCTGTTTGCGTTCGCGTCCCGCCCGCAGAAAATTCGAAATTGCAGGCGACGTGTGCGGCCCGCAAACGCTAATGTCGAGGCTATGTGTTGTTTCCATGCACTTGAGTTTGTGGGGCAGCTATAGTCTCTATATTGTTCCCTAGGAGGGGCAAACGTTATTCTGAAACTCATTTGGTGAATGCTATACCCGCCACGTCCTCAGCGCCTGCAAACGTTATTCTAAAACTCCCTAGTGTCGAAATATCAGGAAATGAGTAATGTAGTTATTAAACCCACCCGCACCACTCTCATGCACTATTTTCGCGTCTGTGCTTTGGTGGTATTGTTGCATAAGCAAGTTCATGAATACGCAGTGATAAAAGTGAATTAAAACTTTGATAAGCGTTGTGCGCTCTTCAGGAGTACATTGATTATAAAATTGCTGGAGTTACCGAGTTTTAGCAACATTGGATTTCTCAGTATTCAATGTAGAACACATGGCTTCTCAGTTTACTCTCTGTGTCACATATTTTGTACTTCCCGATAGTGGACACAACATTGAATAGGCCCCTTTAATTCTCCACATTTATGTCAACCCCTCGATAGTTCCTCGTCGTTACAATTTCCCCTACTCTCACTGCACAATAGGCCATGACGTGGGCACCAATATGTTAACTTACACTGATACTTGCTGTGTAATCAAAGCTGAATCCATTTTTCACTACAAATTTAGGTAAATGTGCGTCAGAAAATCGTTTCATATATGCAACTTTAAAAA
The DNA here is from genome assembly GCF_043290135.1 of Rhipicephalus microplus. Taxonomy (NCBI): domain Eukaryota; kingdom Metazoa; phylum Arthropoda; class Arachnida; order Ixodida; family Ixodidae; genus Rhipicephalus; species Rhipicephalus microplus. The sequence goes on from NC_134704.1 coordinate 131,156,601, forward strand.
GAAGGAACGGGGCGCAATTCCAACCAAAATTTTTGATAGCAATCTCACGTGCACGCAACCCATTATGTGGCTCATGCTTGCACTTTCGTAATGATTATGCACTTAAAGAACACGATCTCATATGTCTGGCGAAAAAAAAAGAAAATTCTCCACCGCCAACATTTTTACAAACAGTGTGCAAGAATATATATATCTAGGCCGAATAACACGGGTGCATTTGGAAGTTTTTTCGAGTGAGGGGACTGGAAAAAGGGGTTCAACCATATTTGGGTATTGTCGTGCGTACATGTATATATACGCAAAAAACCTTGAAAATTTTTGAGTGCCCCCAACTTCTTGGCTACACCAATGCCGAATGATATATTGCTATGTAGCTCACATATCCAGCGTACTGACACAAAGAAAAATCCGAGACTTTATTTGGAGTGACAGATTGGTTATCAAGGAATGGAATATGTAGCTAAGAATGGCGTAGAGCGAAGAAATTAGGAATTAGAAAAGCAGAAAATTGAATCAGCTCATTAAAGGCAGCCTAAACTGTACATCATTGGAAAAGGCTCTTCGGCAGCAATAGATGTAAAGTAGGCTAAAGATGATGGTATATCTGACGAAATGTCTACATTTCCAACTTTTATAGATATTTAGAACATTGTAATTGGCTCTGAAAAACTCGTGACTGTGAGGCCTGCTTGGGAATGTATACAACACAACAATAATTGGTCGTGTATCAGCGATATGATATGAGTTCGAAAATCAGAAGTCGTATAGGTATTCTTACACTGACTCAATTATCTGTTATATAATAAAGATATTGACTGGCACTATTCAGAACAAATGATCACTTAAAACTATGGTGACATGGGTCAACAAATATAGTTATTTTGCGTATGAAAATACAGCCACTCATTTACTTCTGAAAAACAGCTGGGCCCCCTCATCTCGAGTGATCATACTGCCACCTACACGTAACTGCACGTAACTGCACGTAACTGCACGTAACCTACACGTAACTGGGACATGTTTATTTATACCAGGAGGACAGGGCGCGTACGTTGTATCCGAATTGCGAGGAGCACTTGACGTCATGGCGCGAGTTCTGTTGTGGGCTTCGTGGACAGATAGTTGAGATGTTTTTCATACATGTGGCTGGTGACGTATGTGTGGCGAGGCCATCAGTGTAACCTTCATAAACTCGAGATAGAATATCTGACCACCAACCTGTAATCATAGGCACGTGTCTTCGCCTTCCATTTATATGTGTGTTTTTTGGAGAACTTCAGTTGCCAGTCTGCGCCTGACTGTGCTTGCTGTCTTCTTTAGTGCCCGTCTTTTCGCGCAAAATGCCATTCACACAAGAAAAAAAGTTGCGTCAATAGAATTCAAATTTATAATATTGTGGTTCACAACAGAGGCCGCGGCACTCCTCAACTACGCCACAGTGATACCCTGAAGCCTTACAAACATGCATTTTATATCTGACGAAATTCTCTCACAGGGGTCTTAGTCGGCGGGGTTGTGTTGGAATCGGGGAGCGGTAAAATTAAGTATTTCATCGTTACAGTGGCCTTTTGAATTTGCCCCTGAAACGAGTCATTCTCAATCGTCCATCCCATTAGGCGCACCTAAAATAGAAGTGCAGTTTTGTCAACGAAGAAACCACTAGGTGGCGACCCTAGACCCATTCTCAACCGCACTTATAACGTTCATCAACATTCAAATAGCTCTACGACGCGCCTTTCCCACCTGGCTGTGACACCACGTTCCCGTTTGCACTCCCCTCGATAAAAATCATGGCCGGGCTAGAGAGGAGACATCGTCGACGCACGTTGCGTTTCCCTCTAGTCCAACCGAAATGTTCAATAACACTTCAACAACATTGCTTATGAAAACTACGCAAGAGGCAAAGGCTGACAAAAATAGCGAACGCAGCGCTGTGTGTCTTAACTTCGTGCGTCCTTGTTTCGTTCTTGCTCTTTTTTGGGGTTAAGTTATCTCCTTTAAACTTGCCCAAGTTTCCACGCTTCACTTTAACAGGTCGCGGAATGGTGTCCTTAGCCCAAGTTTTGCGTTTAGCCAGTCATGTTCTGGCTGTTACATCACCTTTCCTAATTATACTCTCATCGTTAACTACTACGGATACCACAAAGGTTTGTTTATTTATTCAACATGGACGTTGCTCATTGGGATAAAGAAATACCACCAAGCGTCAAAGTGGGTGTATTTGTGATAAACAGTGCTACAACTGCCGAACACCAACAGGCATCGTACAAACTCTCATATCAAAGTAAAAGAAACGTTCTACTACCTTTGTAAGGCTACTAATTATTCTCGTTTTATACCAATTCCTATGACAGAGGAATAAACTACATATATTTTTCAACTTGTTCAATATATTTCGTTACTGACATCGACACACCTTTCTGTTCTAGGGTGCCAGATGGAGAAAAACACGGGGAAACATACCACCGAGCCTGTCTTTGCAGGAATCAAACCTCATCATCTTGGATCCTCCCAAGGAGTTTCAAGATAATCAAGAAAGCTGTCCAATGACGTCGTACAAATGCGAAACACTCACGTAGCAGCCGGTGCAGACAAACAGACTGGTGTTTAAAAAAAAGACAATGTGCGAATGTTGTTGACAGATATTTCGTGCTTTCTTGTCGACGCTTATTGTTGAAGGCCATCGTTAAACGAATTTGTACCAGAATTGTTAAACATTGAATGAATGGCATTTTATGCTGCAAATACAGCCTGTGTTACACATTTGCTCCCTTTGAGACAAACTCTCCGCTGTGATTTCTTCGGTTTATTTTGCACGCGACACTTGGTGCTCTAAGCGAAATGACCTGCTAACTGAAATTGATGGATTGGGTTTATTGAAGAGGATAACTGTGCCACGGACGGTGTCATTGCCACATATATGTTCTCTATTTTGTGTGTGAATGGATACCTGAATGTCTGTGCGTGCCCGTGGGTGCTGTCTATCTCTGTGAAACTCTGAATGGCACAAGAGTGGTATTGTATATAAAGTGAAATCGAATTTCTATGGAAGCAGTTTGTATATATTGAGGACAGTTCTTAATACAAACGTCTGTAAAATTATATGGTGCTGTGTATGGCGCAACAGGCGTATTCAGGTCCTTCGCCACCGTCACACAGACATGCTCACACATATTCACGCAAAGTCACACACAAGCACACAATTGAATGCTACGACATTTCATTAAAGAGGCCCTGCAACACTTTTTGAACATGGTCGAAAAACGCTGCCGATTGGTAGAAGATGCCCATGAGAACAAGCGAGCCAAATATTATAGCGCAGCACGCTGCCTGCAATTCACAATAAATTATCAAAGTCAGCTAAAACTACTTGCTCTTCTCTCGAGAAATGACGCAAGAAGCTCGAAAATCACTCGTAAAAGGCTTTCTATCAGCCAATGGCTGATTTGAACATGGCGCATTCGGTCATTACAAGGATCGCCATGGGAGGCTGCGGCTTCTCCACACGCGCACGTGATTGCACTGAAGAAGCCGTAAATTTGAGAAAAAAATTTAAATTCTCAGAGCCACTAGGTGCGCGTGACGTATTTTTTTGCCCATGCCATTCATGTCAGCTTAGCTTCCAGAGCTTTGGTCGGGATCAGAGAATAAAGAATGACATTGAAGCGTGCGACAAACCTTTGAAACTCGGCTCCTACTGGACAAATTCTTAAAACACCTTGCAGCGTTGGATTCATTGCGCAATAAGCCTTCACAGTGAATTCATTCGATGGTTACTTGAAAGAGTGTTTCAGGGCCCTTTTAGCGCGCCCTTTTTCCCTCATCAAAGTTGTATATTTCAGACACACATTACTCAGGAACTTGTTTATGTGATGATCTGAAATTTCGTAAACAGCATCATACAGCACATGAAATTTGTCATCCTGCATCTCTACTACGACAAGAAGGCTTTGAAAGTGCTAGGTCATTTCGCAAATTGTGAATCCTTGACAAATTTTTCTACAGATTAGGCTAATTCAGCTTAATATATTTGAGCTGATGAGCCCTCTATGTGAGATTGGTGCTCACACCTTGGGTGTGTTTTAATATGTTGTGAATGCAGCGTTCTCATAATACGATCTGCAAGTATACTCACACACCTGAAGCAATGCTACATTATTGTGCAAACTCTATGTGTCATTTGTTTCCGACAGCGAATTCGCATCAATGAATGTGCCGTTTTTCATAGCGAAAGTTCATCGGCGTTAGCACAGTGAATGTCTTTATGAGGCCGCTCAGGGTAAGGTGCACAACCTGAAGGAGTACGAAGAAGAGTTATGCACATCTTTCATATTGGTTAACGTGATTATTCGCTGCTACTCACTGCACTGCCGTCGTGGTCCAGTGGTTAAGGTACTCGGCTACTCGCCTGCAGGTCGCGGTATTGAATCCCAGCTGTGGCGGCCGCATTTTAGATGGAGGCGAAAAGGCTGTAGGCCTGTGTGCTCAGATTCGGGTGCACGTTAAAGAACCCCAGGTGGCCGATATTTTTGGAGCTTTGCGCTACGGCGTCTCTCATAATCACATGGGGGATTTGTGACGGTAAACCCAACGTATCAATCGTTGTTGATACTCATCTATATAGCCAATATTTTAAATGATCATTCATTGTTAAAGTGGAACATTTCTTTTAACTAGTTATATTTCTATACAAAAAAAACCCGCAACGTCCTGCTTGGTATATGTGCTCAACTGCAAATCTCATAAATTATTGCTAAAAGAGAACTTGTTACTTACGGTACCAACCAGATGTCCTAGCACTGATGCATTGCGATCAATCGTCGTCGTAATATCGGCAGAAGTATGCAGTTCTCGTTATCATCAATACAAACATAACATATACTTACAAAAAGTTGATTTTTGAAGACGCCTAATGTTTTTATTGTCAAAAGTCTTTATTTATGCCAAAATTTGCCTTCATTTTCGTGTGTTTCGTGTCTTTTGCCGACACTCCTAGGGAAAATACTTCAGATAATGATGAAAGAGTAGTTTAAAGTAAAAAAATATTAACTCATAGGCCGCCAATATATAATGTGCTCCATAATTTTTCCTTCATCACGGTGAGGTTGCTTTTTGTTTTTAAAGATGTGGTAAATGAACACAGACGATGCACGGACAAAAAACAAATGAGTACACGTGACGTAGAGCGCACATCTGTGCTATGCATTTGTTCATTCTGAATTCAATCATTTGCTTACATCTGGTTTCACTTAGTGCAGCTTCAAAGATGAATAAGCACCGACTTGTCCATTTTGAACCTTTTGTCCGTGTTTGTTTTTCTTTTCTCTATGAGTCGTCCGTATACCACGCTATGAGAAGACAAAAACAATACAGTCCCGACCTAACTAAGACTAAGTTTTAACCTCAGTAATGAACTAAACCTTGCTTTTGGGCAAATCACTTATTATTGTTAATGGTACTGAGCAACACAATGATCATGACTTCTTTGTTTTTTCCGCATTCTGGCTAGTACAGATCTCAAAATGATGAGTTCATCTAAGAAAAGGTTTCTGTAGTAGAAAGTGAGCGATATCGTAATTACACATCGGTAACCCTAAATTAGATACAGGAATGCAATACAAAACGACATTTAGTAGAGAGATGCTGTGATAATTGCTACAGACACCCAGGAATTTCTCACAATTTGCCAACGTGGATAGTTCCGCCATAGCAATAAGAAGAAATTTGATCAATGATGGCAATTTAATTTCCAATTCTCTTGCTTTGAATCTCTAAGTAGGACTACGATTCATTGATATTGAAATAAGCAGCAAGAATATGCATATAGCGAAAAAAATACCAGTAAAAATTGTTTTTTGCCGTGTCTATAGCAATACTTAATGCCAAATCAGATGCGACAAACTTTTCTAGATTGCCCCGGGTGATCAAATTTTCCAAAGCCCTCCACTATTCCGTCTCTCATAATCACATTTTGGTTTCTTAAGTTACACTTAGCAGGTAGTGTCTACCGACAAAATTGTAAACGCTGTATGTGCTTATCATTTGCTAACCTTTAGGAACACACAATCGTGATGAGCAAGCGTATACGAATCACAACTGATTGATACTCCTCTTCTGTGCCATCATTGTCTTTTGTATTTTGATTCATCATTTTTGATTGTTATTGTTTCTCATTTCTATTTGTGGTGCTTTCTGTTTCCGTGTAGCACGTTGCAAGAAAGCAAGAGAAGGAAAAAAAAATATAATGAGCATCGAGCATTAACGGGTTGAAACGCCAAACATTAGGGCTAAGTAACGCACGTATGATTTTGTGGTAATTGCGTAAGGTTTTTATATCGGCGTAATTTTGACTCGAGCATTGAAATAAGAGAGAACATCGCTTTCAGCCCCCGGATGAGCAGTAGCTTGAAGCAGTTATCACTAGGTATTAGGGTATTGCACATAGCAGTCACTACTTGATAAATAAAAATAAATAAATGAATCAATAGACAAGTAAATCAACAATCTTGTGTTTAATCCGTGAGTAGTGTAAAAATAATGCCGTTATGTGTAAGTGTTGCCAAATGAAGTATGGTGTTATGAACGTTGTCAGGACTCTTCGTGTAGCCCTGCGTAACAAAGCTATTCGCGACGTGCTGGTTTGACGCTTCAGCAGCGGCTCAATAGGCGTTCTAGATTTGAAAAAAACTAAATATAAGGCACACTAGGCATCGTTCACGCTCAGGTTTGTCTAATGGCGAATCTTCCTTTTAGCTAAGGAGGATCCACACAAAACCTCGAACAAGTGAGCGAATTTCAAGAAGCCATTCCCAAGATTCCACAAGTTCTCGTCATGCCTGAATTTTTCAGTGTTTAGACAAACTGTTCCGTCGGTCACCGCATCAGAGTGGCGGCTTCGAGTCAGTGTGGATGGAGTCTCGCTGTATAGTGACCTTAAAAGTGAGGTAACATTTACGTTTATTTGGCCAACATTAACCTTTAGTTAGGTAAAGTCGTGTCCCAACAAATAAGCTGTCCCTGTCTTATCGAATTTGGTACTACGTTCACTAAAAAGTTCACAGTGCTGCATGAAGAACATGTTCTCGAGAATAGGGCACCCACTCATGGTGATATTAACGCGTGCTATGAAAACCACGTCCCCACTTCCGCTACACGGCTCCCGCCAGGATCATGGGTTGTGTGTGATGCACTTTTGAACTGTCGGTAAAGTTTATATCGAATATACGCTCCAGTTTTGGTCGAGTTCATTCGAAATAATTTACATGAGAATGCGAACATGTGGATCATATTTTAAAAAGTACCAATGGTTCCTAGGGTAGAAGGAGAGGATTGAAAGTGTGGTTCTACCGGTATGTTACACTGCTACTCAAGTTGAGGTTACGTTCTTGTTTTCCCGTTTCAATGTTTCTTCCAGACCAACGTATTTGTCCTAACTCCATTGTTGTAATAAAGCACAACACCACTTTACCTTATCTGCTCGCGAGTAAGTAGTGTTATCATCACGGTTGTGCACTGTGCCTTGAAGCACGCGTCTCAAGGCTAAACAGTTCTTAAGGTGGGATGTCCATAAAATATATAAGCTTGTGAACTGTCTTCTCAACGTCATTTTCAGATAAAAAAATAAAGGCAATGTTCTGAGCTTTGTCTTGTGTGTCTTTACTTTGGAAAACGTTACCTGGTTGTTGTATTGATGACGAAATGTTAAAAATAAAACAAGTATTAGTAGACCTAGTTCTTGCTTTTTGAAAAAAAAAATTGAAAAAAGTAGGAGATAGACGAGAGGCCAACACAGACCAGAATTTGAAAATATGTGTTGCTATACATCAATCATATGAAATGAACCTGCAAATTACTGCATCATATTTTTTTCACGAAGATGTCTGTGCTCTGCAAAGAATACGTGCTGTACTTAGGAAGATGAAAGATTAAGTACAAGCTGACCCCTTCTTCCTTGAGCCTTTTTCTCATTATTGCTTTGCGCAAAACAACCACTTTTTGTGACTTGTACAGGAACAAGTTCACACACACACGCGCACACACGCACGCGCGAGGGCACTGGTGCACGTTGTGGATAAGCAGATTGTGGAGCTCTTACAATATTCTGTGAAGGCACAACACGTATTCGTCTTTATAGCTGGCCCCTTGGGCCTTTGAACACAATTTTGTATCGAACTGAACGGCTACTATTCAATTGAAAATATTTCAAGGTATAAGGTTGTGTAACATTTATATCTGTCTGGGCCCTTCGAAAAACCAATGTTGGTATGCACGTGGCCACGCTGAAGAGCTCGTTTCACTATTATTCTAGGGTCAGCGTTGTCGTCGTTGGTTCTGAGCAAAAAATTATATTGCTCATGACGAAAAAATTCAAAAAGATGCGAATAATATTGCTAAGGTCGGAGCCGGGCTGCAGTATGTGCCGGGGATGCTAAAAAGCTAGACGAGGTTGTATGGTGTGGCCTGAAAACAGCTTCTTTACTGCGACTGCCGAATCTCATCCTCACCCTGTAAATAAATCCACTCACCTTTTAATCAACCGTACCAGTTTTGTGGTAAAGGTGCTAGGTAATCAATCAAGCAACACGATGCTTCAAGCGCCTCACCTACGACAAAGCCGCCGCCTTGCTCGACTGCCCCCGTTAACACTGGCAGCTGAGATGTCTCACGGCGAAGAAGAAAACCGGATCCCCGCCGCTGCAGACCTTCCTCCAGTCCCAGCAGCGCTGCTAGTGCCAGGTTCATGTGCGGCTGGTTCCTCGTTGCGTCAGGATCTGGTAGTGGTTCGTACATACGGTGGCAAATCTGTCGAGGATGCGGACGCCTGGCTCACACACTACAAACGGGTGAGCAAATACGTCTAGTTGGACGCGGCGAACCAGCTGACGAATGTAGTAATTTTCTTAACAGAGGCAGCGTTCATATGGTACGAGAACCATGAACATGCCCTCACGTCATGAGATCGCTTCGTCTCCGAAATAAGAGCGTGCTTCGGATACTCCGTACCTGAAAGAAAGCAAGCAGGAGAAACGTTACTGCAGATATGTTAGATCCCAGGAGACACGTGCACGACCTATGTCGAGGCAATATTGATTTGATTGATCAATTTGTAGGGTTTTAACGTCCCAAAACCACGATATGGTTATAAAGACGCCGTAGGGAAGGACTCCGGAAATTTCGACCACCTGCGGTTCTTTAACGTGCACCCAAATCTGACCACACGTGCCTACAACATTGCCGCCTCTATCTGAAATGCAGCCGCCGCAACTGGTATTCAATCCCGCCATTTGGGGGTCAGTAGCCGAGTACCTTAGCCACTAGGCCACCGCCGAGGTCCCATGTCCAAGCAGTCTTGAACCTCTGGAAGATTGCAACCCTTCTATGCCAGAGGAGGACAAAGTTGGCCACCTGTTGAAGAGCATTGCTGAGGACGTGTATCAGCTCCTCATCAGCAAACAGAGCCTTGGCATGGTAATGGGCGTCATATAACACTGTCACACAATCGAGGCCCTGAAGATGCGACATATCACTCCCAAATTCCGTCGCCTACCGAATGTAACCACCGTGGCGAGTGTTGATGAATACACACCACTTGATCTCGCGTCGACAATACGCGAGATCGTTCGAGACAGGCTCACTCGACCCGCACGCCGAACGTCGTACAAAGCTACTCCCGCACCGCCTTCCTCTCGCCATGCCGTGTCGATTGCCACAGCAGGCGTCGATTACTAGAACTACAGGCCATCCTCACCACCAATTGATTGATTGATTGATTGATATGTGGGGTTTAACGTCCCGAAACCACCATATTATTATGAGAGACACCGTGGTGAAGGGCTCCGGAAATTTCAACCCCCTGGGGTTCTTTAACGTGCACCCAAACCTGAGCACACGGGCCTACAACATTTCCGACTGCATCGGAAATGCAGCCGCCACAGCCCCTCATCACAGAGGTCACAGCGCATTAACTACCCGCTGCCGAGGTACGAAGATCGATTCAGTTACCCCCGCCAGCCGGCCAACACCTATTACAACCCGAACGAAAATTTACCAATACCAACACCACATTTAGCCACTGTGTTCTACTGTTGTGGTATCGCCGGGCATATAGCTCAGTCCTGTCGTCGACTGAGAGAGCCGACCTCCCGATACGATTCCCCATCGGCGTTTTCGCCAGCGGTCACTGGTCACAACAATGGTCGTTGGCCCGCGTATTCCAGGAGTACCTCACGGCGGGGAAATCATCGTGGAAATTTTCCCGCTTCTGACTGTAGTTTGACGCCTCCATCTGGCCTACTGCATCGCTCGCCTTCACTGGGACGACGCCTGTCATCTCCACAGCCACCGGGAAACTAGCCAGCGTGACCGATGGAGGTGAGGTCGCACAACAGGATTTGCCTAAGATGCCTCCGCCAGTTATAATGTCAAAGAACAAGATACGTGTGAAAATGGATGGCTTTTGTACAAGTGCCTTGGTGGACACTGGTGCTACGATATCAGTTATGAGTCTTTCTATCAAAAGTGCATTGGCCGCAAAGTTATGTTTTCTTGGGGTGACTCAACATGATTTCGTAGGAACAGTGGGGAAGTACTTTATCCTGTCGGAGTTTGTGCCGCCAACGTCTTATTGGCAGGAAAGGTGTTCCCGGCAGAGTTTCTTGTGTTGCAACGTTGTATGTTATTCTCGGTCTTGAGTTTCTCCAAGTGGCGCTTTCGTGGATATGGAACTAGTGAACTTTCCGTCAGTCATGGCATTGTTCCTACCCTCGTTGATGAGGCACCGCAGGCTGCGAAGGACACTCTGATTATTTCCGATGAACTGACAGTGTCACCAAGGTCAATGAGGCCAGTTGCGGTATATGCCCCAGTATCTGCCACATCTTTTCACGCCATCATTGAATGTGCCATCGCTGGACACGCTAAGAACGGCACACTCGTCCCTCGTTGTTTGGTAGCTGTTGATGAAGAAGCAAACTTTCTGTGGGCACTGAACTGTTCACCAATGCCGGTTGTGCCCCCTCGAGGAGTGAAGTGCGGCGTCTTCGGAGACTTCATTGAAGATTCTATTGTGGTCATTAACAACGATGAAAGCAAAAAAAGTTGCCTCCGGCAAGCGCAGTTGCTTTTACGAGTCGCACATCTTAGGCATGATTAGCGCCACTTTGCAGTCACACGAGCAGCAGACGTTACGCCATCTGTTGAAACGACATGCTTCTGTGTTTGACTTTTGCCAAGAAGAGAATCACTACGTTTACCATGTTATCGTGCTCAGCATAGGATTGACACCAGCACTTCCCATATGATCCGACAGAAACCTTACCGAGGGCCGTCATCAGAACTAACAGTTCTTGTCGACTGGATTCAAGATATGCTGAAGAAAGGTGCCATTGAAGAGTTGTTTAGCCCGTGGGATGCACCGGGCATCTTGGTTAAAAAGAAAGATGATGCCTGGCAGTTTCACGTTAATTACAGAAGACTCAATGGCCTTACCAAAAAAAAGATGTCTATCCGCTGCCTAGGATGGACGATGTTATTGACTGCTTACACTCGGCTTCGTACTTCTCTTGAATAGACCTATGATCAGAATATTAGCAGATACCTATACACCCTTCAGCCAAGATGAAGACCACATTCGTGACGCCTGATGGACTGTACCAATTTAATGTGATGCCGTTCGGGCTGCGCTGCGCTCCCGCCACCTTTGAAAGATTCATGTACTCTGTCATTCGTGGTCTTAAATGGGAGGTGTGTCTATGCTGCCTGGACGACGTCGTCATTTTTTGGCGTACGTTTAAAGAGCATTACGCCCGTTTAAGCCTTGTTTTAGACTGTGTTGGAAACGCTGGCTTGACTTTGAACTCTAAGAAGTGCCAGTTTGGTGAACGACAAGCATTAGTCTTTGGTCACCTAGTTGTAAAAGATGGTGTCAGGCCAGATTCCAGCAAAATCGAAGCAGTCAGCCCATTCAAACCACCCCAGACACTGGAGGAACTTCGCAGTGTCTTGGTTTACGCTCCGAGTTTCGTCACTTTGTGCCCCAATTAGCGGACGCAGTACACCCATTGACGAGCTTGTTGCGAAAAGACAGCCCATTCGAATAGGCTGTCTTTACCTCTGCGAAGTGTAGAGGCGACTCTATTCCTCCACAGCGTCCGCGATGAATTGGCGACCATGGTCACCGATGATAACTTGAGGTGGACCATGGCAAAAACAACAGAGCGTAACAATATAAGCTATCAAAATTTGTGTATGCAAATGAGGATATAACCCAGGCCGTCTTAGCGGCAAGCAGGAGTTCTGCTACAGAGCCATGCTATTTCTCGAAACTGACTCGGCAATAACACCATAGTAATGTCTGGTAGTGGAAGGATATTTCTTACCGCCGCAATATTGCGCAATAAAGCGTAGATTTGCACTAGTTGTCAGGACATGGCTGTCTGACAAAGTCAGGCAAGAGGTTTATTTTCAGGCAGTAAGGCTAAATAATGGGCCAGGCGTGCGAGGAAGATGGCTCACATGTGATCTGAGCACTTCCATTACTATATGCGTCTTTACCGGGTGGTCCCCTCCAATAGATATTGTCTCAGCGGCTCATGAACAACGTGGTAGTCCCAGACAAACTCGCAGAGCCATAGCTTGGACGCTTTTGAGAGGACGAATGCTGGTTATTGGTCAACATTGGCAATTTTTATCGCAAATAGCCGAGAAAAATTGTCGTTACATTTGCATCATTCCATGTAGTAAGGTCCCCCAGGTTTTTTTTCCCAGGATACTTGAATAAATTAGCAATGCCTGTCAGCCTCTTATGTAAATAGGCCCCTTGCGGGCCCCAGCAGAGGTCTCTGTCAGTGAATACGCCTAGAAATTGGTGCATCCTGGCATATGGTATGATTTTGGCGTCAGTAGATATAGCATATGGCCTGATTGGCTTTCGACTAGAAGCAAACATTGTGCATTTCGTTGGCGAAACCTTCAGACCCTGTTCTTTGAGATACACTGATACGAACGTCGTAGCTTTCTGAAGCCTTGCGCGTACCTAGAACATGCCCCGCCACGGTGGTCTAGTGGCCAAGGTACTCGGCTGCTGACCCGCAGGTCGCAGGATCAAATCTCGGCTGTGGCGGCTGCGTTTCCGATGAAGGTGGAAACATTGTAGGCCCGTGTACTCAGGTTTGGGTGCAAGTTAAAGAACCCCGGGTGGTCGAAATTTCTAGAGCCCTCCACTACGGCGTCTCTCATAATCATATCGTGGTTTCGGGACGTTAAACCCCACAAAGCAATCAATCATTACCTGGCACATGTCGTGAGCATATATAGGTAGGTTTACCTATTTGGTGGTCGTTCCACAAGACGAATAATAGCGTGGTTAATGAGGGTTGGACTCAAGACGCCACCTTGCGGAACTCCACGGTGTGTGGAGTGTTTGTTGGGAGATTGTATAATCTGCAGGGTTCATAACTAAGGTCCGCCTTTGTAAATAATGGCGTGTCCAACAATACAGTTGGCCACCTACAACCACGGAGTTCATGGCTTCCAGGATGTCATCATGAGAAACGTTGGCGTATGTTTCTTTCACATCGACGAACACGGCAACAAATATTCGTTTATATGTTTTTTGATGTAGGGCATACGTGACGAGATCAATAACATTGTTGATGTAGCATCAGTTACGGCGAAAAGCAGTCATGGCGTTTCGGTATATGTCGTAGAACTTAAGGTACTTTTCAAGTCTGGTCAGGATCATTCGCTCCATTACCTTTCCAACGCAGCTTGAAAGTTATTAAGCGTTTTACGAGGAAATTTTGGTGACCTCCTAAGACAGTCAGCTTCACATAAGGCCTGGGAGAGAATCCTCACGACTACAAGCCTGGAAGCCTAGCTGCGGGCCATCAAACGCGCCAACGAAGTGGCGACGAGGCATGGCCTAACTGCCCTCGCCACCTAGGAAATCGTCAGCTACCTCAATAAAGTTGTTTGCTACTACTGGCGATTGAAGTCGAAGTTGCACCCACATACTATATCATTTTCTGAGGCTCTAAGAAGGCCTGGCTTTTCGAAATGGACACACCCAATGTCTCTTCAAGATACGAGTACCGAAACGTCTGTTAACAAGGTAGATCTCCAGTGGCGTTGCTAAGCTTCAGGACTTGGGTTGATATCGTCACCGCATTCGGCAGGATGAAGCTGAGGCCGCATCAAGATGAAGGATGAATCGATGAAGCTGAGGCCGCATCAAGAGCAATGCGTGGCATTAATCAGATGCAATATTCCTGGAGTGTGGTGCTGGTGGAAAGAACAGCCGGTCAAATAAAACCAGTAGACGCGAATCGCATATAATAATGGCTATACTAGCTAAAATGCGCAACATAATTTTTTGCCTCTTTTAAAAAAATTTAGGTGCTAAGAAAGAACTACCCCATTTAGTATGAGCTACATTACACACAAGCGCGTGGCCGAGTACACTGCAAGGTTATGCAGTCATGCCAGTCAAGAGGTATTTTCGAGCTATCTGGAGGGAGTTAAGCTGCGCCTGCGAGCCCTCAAGCTCCCGCTTGCCTGATTACAGCCTATAGGTTATCATTGGTAGAGCTGATATCACCTCGGGGCAAAACAGGGGTCAGCGGGAAACTTATTCGAAGTTACGCGCTCTTGAAGGAATGGCCAAACCCTCCTTTGGTAACTAGAAAATATTTCACGATCAGCGCCGCTGTAAAACACTACAGTGTGCTTGACCACGTGATCCCGAGTTGTGGCCATGTCCTAGAAAGTCTGAATTCTAGCCAATGCTGAAGAGGGTAAAAAAATCATGCTCGTGACTGCTAATTAAAGAAGAAAATAAGTAATTCTTCCCCTCAATATCCTGTCCTCATGAACGTAAATTTTACCGTCCGAGGCACCATGATAAGCGCAACATATAAAGCGAAGAGAACCATCCTATACACGAAAAACTGCTGTGTCTTACAGATTTGAGAGTCAACATTTGAATTTTGTGTTGTGCGCAGTGCCTTGTTTCGATATTGCGCAACCAAATGCGCAGTGCATTTGTTTCGATATTGTGATACAGCCCCGCCGTGGTGGTGAAGTGGCTAAGGTACTCGGCTGCTGACCCGCAGGTGGCGGTATCAAATCCCGGCTGCAGCGTCTGCATTTACGATGGAGGCGGAAATGTTGTAGGCCCGTGTGCTCAGATTTGGGTGCACGTTAAAGAACCCCAGGTGGTCGCAATTTCCGGAACCCTCCACTGTGGTGTCACTCGTAATCATATGGTGGTTTTGAGACGTTAAACCCCACATATCAATCAAATATTGTCATACAATATCATTCAGCACATTCGACATCATCAACCTGCTGCCATGTGACTTCTATCTACACAGAGTGTTTTTATCAGTGCCGCAGCAGTAAAGCAGCGTCGCTGCTGTGCGGTGGCAGCAGCTGACGCACATGGTGGACAGTGGATGGTTTGCCTAGGGCACTGGTTGGCGTGGTCCGCTGCCTTCCGTTTCCTCGTAGGCATTTTTTTAGACCCTCATGTAGCCACATTGTAGTTATGGTAGGGAGTCGTATACTGTTGAATGTTGCTGCAGGAGCTGTGATACCAGCGAAGCCATCGATTTACGCAGGTTCCACGTCGATAACAGGTTTATTCATTGTGTGAATTCGTGCATATTTCTTATTTTAGGTCTGTGATTTGTCTCATAACCTTTGGTGTCGCATGTTATTGTGGTGTATTTTTAAACAACGTACAGCGGCCCATCTTTTAAAGCTGAACGCGCGAGTGTCTACCAGCAAGTCTGAGCGCCGCTTCGTGGCGTCCAGGTGCCTGGTCACCGGGACAGTGTGGCGAAAAAGAACAGCTTAGGACTGTTCATTGCGCGCATGCACGTATTCTCGTTCATTCCACCGCCGTGCTTCTTTATACCGCGCTATTCGACAGAGCCGTCGGCATTCGCACATTCAGGCTTTAAAAACGGGTGGCTGTACAGCTTCATCGATCCTACACGTTTTAGAATGCTTGCGCTTCTCTTTACTTTCACTCCAACTTCATTTCCTTGCGTGCAGCCCCACCTGCTTGTGCCATCAGCTTGACTTCGCAATACATAAAAACCTGGAAGTGTTAAATCGTGCTCGTCGAGAGCTTTGCTATTTGTTTTGTCTCTGAAGACGAAGGCGCTCTGTTTACGAGCTCCCGATAACGGCTTGAACGCGATATTATTTCTTTCTTTGAAACAGCAGTGCTGGCGTGCTGTCAATGGAGAATATTGTTCTCTGTACTAACAGTGGTGCCCACACATGACCTTGGGTTTCATGTAAACCTTCTCGGCTTGTGAATCGCTTAGAACCAGCAGGCAAAAAAGTACGAAGCACATCTTGCCTACAGTGAGTACTGTCTATTTACGTGGCGTCGCTGCATGTGCACAGAATGCACACGTTAAAAAAAGTAACGAGGTGAAACTAGCCACTTTTCTAATCTAAAAATGAACAGTACAGAAAAGTTCTTGTTTAAGCTTCTTGTTGGCGCAGCACCATCTTTTGGGGGCCCTGGGCGCACCTCCCACAGGTGGCCTCCCAGAATGAGTGCCGCTGGGTTTCTCCGCGGCCGTCCCAATCAAAAAAAATAATGTTCGCGCGCCTCGTACGCCCGGCTGCCGCTATGCGCACTCACTGAGAATTACAACATGGTAGATGGCTGCAGAAAGGAAAAAGAACGGCAATAATATTTATTGAAGACGATAGTCTTTCTTGGGACCTTCGACGCAAAAACTTTGATCTGTCTGTCTGTCTGTCTGTACATTTGTCTGCACATTTCTACACAGTTACCGCGAACTGGGTACTGTAAACAGCAATAGCTGATACCCTGAATGGCGGACGTCATCCGTAGCGCCCGCCAATGTTGCTCAAGAATCAGGGGTCATACGTGTGCGATTGTCAATTAAAAAGCAATTATTGCGCATATCTGAGGTACCACCACAACACGTATATATTCTACATGTTCGTCTTTTACTAGAAAAGGCATACATAAGTAATTCTAAGGACCATAGCGCTTATCACGCTGCGCTGACCATGCAACGCCTGCACGAAGAAGCGAGTGTTTCCAACTCTTTGCTAAGACGACACGGTGGTGGCACCTACCCGTCGCCTAGCATTCTACACCTTATCACCTCTGAGACGGGTGCGCACGCCCATCTGAGGGCCACGCGCTTTGTTTTCCAAATAAAACTGCCAGATGGCGCTCATGTCTCACGTGTGACCTGACTTGATACGCTCGTTCGCCTCCGCTGCACGCTCGAGGCACTCTAACGAGCACCTCCGGAATACCATTCACCGATTTTCTTGTGCGGAACACCAAATAGTTGTTCTGTTCACTCTCCACACGCAAGACTATCGTCTTTCGACGACATTTGCAGATTACATGCAGATACAGGACCAATTTTTGTTGTTTGGTTTGAGTACAGGGAAAACACGAACACAGAGGACAGAGGGAGAGAACATGCGGCAACTGCCACGTATAGGGGCACAACGCGTGCCTGCTTCTGCGGGAAAGGAAGGAATAGAAGAAATAAGGGAAGAAAGAAGGAGAGAGAAGAGGACAGTTAAGAAAAAACTGGCAGATCACGCGTACAGTGGGAATCGATGATAGGCGAACCCGAATCAGAAAGGTTTATTTGAAATAAGCAGAACGTTACGAGGTGGAGGTAAGTGATGTCGTACATGACTTCCGTGTCATGATTATCATGTTTATATGTGTCGTTTACCTTCGTCATCTATTCACGACACGTGATGCCCACTTTAGTATATGTGGAGCTAGCGAAACGGCCGCGAGCACGCTATGAGCGTTGTATGGGCTCATGTTCTTACATGACACGCGTGTCAGCAAAACGGCCGCGAGTGTATCATGAAGGGCCCAGTTTACTCCAATGTAGGATTGACGCGCGCGCACACTGGGCACTTAGATGCTACGTTAGCAAAACGCGAGAACTCTATAATCTGACGCCAAGCGCGACCGGCACGACCTGTGTCCGCCGGTGTGGCCCGACGGCAACCGGCGCGAAATGCGACATGCTGCATTACGCGCCTATGCGTTACCCAGACAACACTGCGTCTTCCTCTTTTCGTGACGGAAGGACGCCGGACACGCTGAAACGCGCATGCGTCAAAGCAACGCAGCGCGGGCGCGCCTGCGAGTCAGTATTATCATGTCAGTAATACCAGCGCCTGGCGTGGCAACGCCGGCGTGATGCGACGAAATGAACGCGAGCACGCGCACCGCGTCACGTTGAAATGTATAGGCGCCTTTACAGTGGCATATAGTCATGTTGTAATATCACACGCATCTGATTACTATCATGTTTGCACCACTCACATACCTTTGTCATCCATTACTTTCACGTAATACTAAATTTGGCATATGGGATACTAGCGAAACGGCCGCGAGCGCATCATGAGTGCGGCATGTAGTCACGCTGTTACATGACACGCACCTCATGTTATCATGTTTGCCTCATTACCATACCTTCGTCATCCATTCACTTCCCGTAATACCAAATTGGATATAATTGAAGCTAGCGAAACGGCCGCCAGCGCATCACGAGCATGGAATGTAGTCAAGTTGTTACATGACACGCATCTCATGATTATCATGTTTGCACTACTCATATCGTCGTCATCCATTTACGTACCGTAGTTCCGAATTTAGTATATGCGACGCTAGCGAAACGGCCGCGAGTGCATCATGAGCGTGGCGTGTAGTCATGTTGGTACATGACACGCATGTCATGATTTTCATGTTAGGGTCTGTCGCTTGTGTTCGCCATGCTATCATATAATATTATACCAGTTTTGCAACATGCCATGTGAGCGAAACCACCGCAAAAGCAGCAGGACCATGAAATGTAAGTCATGACATTTATGACATACATTTAATGATTTTCATGTTATGACTTATCAAATATGTTCTTCATACAGTCATGTTTTGCCATACGAAGTTTAGTATCGATACCATTATCAAAGTGACCAGGAGAGCTAAAAGCCGTAGGTGGCTCGAGAGATAGATAGATAGATAGATAGATAGATAGATAGATAGATAGATAGATAGATAGATAGATAGATAGATAGATAGATAGATAGATAGATAGATAGATAGATAGATAGATGACTACATTCTACGACTACATTATACGGTCATCATGACTACATTCTACGGTCATGATGCACTCACAGCCATTTCGCTAGCTTCACATGTACCGAGCTCGGTATTACGTGACGCGAACGGACGACAAAGGTAAATGACACACCCAAACATGATAATCACGACATGCGTGTCGTGTAGCATGAATACATGCCGCACTGATGATGCGTTCACGGCCATTTTGCTAGCTTCACATTTTTCAAATTTAGTATTACGTGACGCCAATGAATGACGAAGGTATGTAACTGCGAGTGGTTCTTAATAAAGAGAGAAAGGAAGAGAAAAGTGAGCCCCGTTATTGTCTGCTTCAGTGAGCGAGACCGCCACAGGGCTCACAGGGGATGGGGGTGAGGAGGGATAAAAAAGGGTAGAAGTAAAGGTATAGAAAAGAGGAAGAAGAAGCAACAACAAACTGAGGGAATAGGAGAGACAGGAAAGATGGAAGCACGGTCACTGGAGTCCGAGGACAAGGTACACTTGCGAGAGATGTTGTCGGCGTCTGTAGATGGCGTAGAGCAGGTCCAGTAAGCCAGAGCTTCACTGTCGTCGAAGGTCGTCGGCGGCAGGAGGTGACAGTGGTGGTGGTGGTAAAAAACATTTCTTTCAGAGAAAGTCTACTAGAGAGTGCCGACGTGGCCCATCGGCGTGCTAGAGTGGCCAAACCTTATTCCGGGACGCCAGTGGAGCTGGAAGCTGCCCGTGCGCGCTCCACCAAGGAGCGTTGCGCAGCCAAGGTAGAGCAGCTGAGCAGGTGCTCCTCCCAAGCCTCTCTAGTTGGGATAGGAAAAGGCGATGAGAAAGGGACGGGATTAACTGGGCACGATGCTACGACGTGATATGTGTCGGCGAGGACATGACAAGTCGAGCAGATGCCATTGATTTCCGGCAAAAAGTGCCTGGCGACCGCCGGACTAATAAAGGTTTTAGTCTGCAGGCGGCGTAGCAGTCGTTCGTCCGCTTTCTCCAAACCGCGTGCGGGGTCCGGGTAGAGGCGGCGCGAAGCCCGGTAATAAGCCAAAATTTCGCGAAAGCGCGTCAGGTTGGTATTGCCAGATTCCGTCTCGGGACATGGAGGGGCAACGGCCCGGACAGGAGAAGAGCGGGCAGCGGCATTTGCCGCCTCGTTGCCGGGCAGGCCCGAGTGGCCTGGCGTCCGTACTATACGAATGGGATGAGGGTTAAAGCGCCAAGAGGCTGCCTGTAGTAGGCTAGCCGCCAGCGGGGCAATGGAACCCTGAAGGTACTGAGAACAGGCCGAGCGCGAGTCCGTCAGAATGGTGCGTGAGGCAGGGTGAGAGGCAGCCAAAGCTATGGCAACCTCTTCAGCGTGCGTTACTGTGTCTGCTCGAAAGGAGAGGCCATCGACGTGTTTGCCCTCTGTAATCACGGCAGCCGTGAAGTGACCCGAGGGGGAGGGACCCAAGACGTCCACGTAGAAAACACCAGGACGATCGGAGTGTCGCGTATGAAGGGCCGCGGCGCGTGCTAGTCTACGGCCAGGATGGAGGTCGGGGTTCATATTACGGGGTAGAGGTTCCACCCATAGCTTTTCACGCCAGAGCTCTGGTACCGGCTGCAGAGGGTCTTGGTCAGATATCGGGTTAAGGCCAAGTCTGTGTAGAAGACGGCGCCCTGAAGGCGTCTGCGACAGTCGATTGATTTGGTTAACGCGATGAGCTTCGCGCATCTCTGCAAAGATGTTGTGTACCCCCAGAGCCGCGAATCGGCTGTTGGAAGTTGCAATAGGTAGGTCCAATAGGGCGAGCCCAGTCGGCCAGAGCTACGGTGACGCCGAAGGTCGCAAGCGCGCGGAGCGCTCGGGCGCACAACCGGTCGGCACGAAATCCAGCGAGCGAGTCGGTATGTAACTGGTGGAAACATGACTATCACGAGAAGCATGTCATGCGACAACATGACTACATGCCACAGTCAAGACGTCAATACATTTCGACGTGACGTGGTGCGCGTGCACGCCGGCGTTCATTTCATCGCGTCACGCGGCGTTGCCACGCCAGGCTCTGGTCCTGCCGTATACTCGCAGGCGCACGCCGCGCCGCGTTGCTTTGACGCATGCGCTTTTCAGCGCTTCCAGCGTCCCTCCATCGTGAAAAGAGGGAGACGCAGTGTTGTCTGGGTAACGCGTCGGCGTGAAATGAAGCATGTCGCATTTCGCACCGGTTGCCGTCGGGCCGCGCCGATGGACGCTGGTTGCGCCGGTTGCGCCTGGCGTCAGACTATTGAGCGCTGGGCACAGCAACGTAGCTTTACTGTGCCCAACGTGCGTGTGCATCAACGCTACTTTGGAGTATATTGGGCACTTTATGATGCGCTCGCGGCCGTTTTGCTAGCTCCACATATACCAAATTTGGTGTTACGTTACGTCAATGGATGACGAAATATATGACTGGTGCAAACATGATGATCCTGACATGCGTATCATGTAAGAACATGACAACATACCACACTCATAGCGTGCTCGCGGCTGTTTCGCTATCTCCGCATGTACTAAGTTTGGCATCACTTGTCGTGAATAGATGACGGTCACCGACACGTCCTGACATGGTAATAATGACAAGGAAGTCATGTACGGCATAATTTACCTTCATCTCGTAACGCTGCGCTTAATTTAAAGTGAGATATCAACATTTCTCAATCTTACTTCGCATATCATCGATTCCCACTGTACGTGGGATCTGCCTCTTTTTTTTAATCGCTATCGCGTTATCCTCGGTTTCCGAAGCTACTCGACTATCAGAAGGTCGCCAACTGGATCATCTCCTTACAACGAAAGAACGAATGCTACAAAAATTTCGTCCCAGCGGTGGCCGGCAGCACCGTTACTTCTTTTTACCGACTTCCTCTCTTCTGTTTTTATCTGTTACAACTGTTTTGCTGTGGAGAGATTGAGATCTATATTACCTCACATACTTCATATCCATAGGTTGTGCAGCAGAAAAGAAAATGACGAATGGTGCCAGGAAAGGTTCTTTTCCTCCCGCGCAGTAAATGTGAGAGATCCCTATGGATGAAGCTCAGCAGGGTTAAAGTACTCGACAGGAGACGTTGAATGATTACGAGCAAACTGTATGACATTCGAATAGAATAATTAGAAATGTGAAGGCTAATTTGCACTTAATAGTGGGTGCAATCAAGAAGTCCACGCTCTTCTATACACACTCGGCCTTAGAGCCCAGGGCACTGCGTGGAAGTACGCAGCACAGAGCCTCGCCGTTCTACCACACCGTGGTTTCAGCACAGCCTTCCCCGCAACGCCCCGACGTGCGGTGTTTACAATCGAAGAACACAAGGGGTAGAGAGAAAGAAAAACAAGGAAGGTAGGAAACAGTTTGGCCCAGCGCGAACGGAGTTGCCTCTTTCCTTGCTGCTGACACCCGCCTCGAACTGCCCTCTGATCCCCGCCCGTGGCTCGTATTTCCACGCGCAGCCACTGTCTCGAGGCTCTTGTATTCTTGCGCGCGCATACATAATCTCAAGTGCTCTGACATTTGGTGTGTGTTTGAGGGGGGGGCAGCCAATTTTTCAATTTTTATATAGAACAAGACCACGAGTTCTGGCCCTCAAAACGGTTTATTCGCCGACCCTCAGGAGAACATGACTTCTCGTCGGCGCCATCAATTCCTGGTCCCAAGACCATGACGCTCTGCGGCGTAACTCAAGCCCGGCCTTAAACGTTCCCCTTGAGAGTATGACTGAGCTCTGCGTTCGTTCAGCTGCCCTAAAGAATACAGCCGATATATTGCATCGGCAAAGCCTGTGCTCGTGCACTCTCTGTCCCATGATGCCACGCTCAGCGGCTCAGCTGATGCCCCGCTTTTCAGTGCCTAAACTGAACAATCAGCGAAAAAGAAAAAAAGACGAAAACAAATAATAGCAGAGTGCAACAAGTTGAAATAGCAAGGCAATGTACAGTTCGCTTTCCCAGCAGTTACCACTCCCATAAAACGTTCACACGCACACCTTTCTATTTCTACTCACAGTATATATGCAAACACATCATTCCGAATATCACAACTCCAAGCTGTATATGCCAAGAGCTTATTCAGTGTGGTCTTCAGTAAGAAGTCTTCCAGGAAAATTTTCGCTCATTCCTGAAGATGTATCTGAAGTCATGCTCTAAGTAATTTCTTTAATATGAGGGGTCATCTGTCCAAACTTGGTAGTTTCTTACTTAATTTTATAACTTGACTTTGCGTAACTTACGCACTCCAAAAGAATATGACGAACATTTTCATCTCGGCGATGACAGTAGCCGGGCGACCAGCTAGATCGATGTATTTTGTGCAGGAAGCTGTTTGAGCATACTACTTCCAGTCGATTTCTGCGCATTGATTGATTTGTGGGGTTTAACGTCCCAAAACCACTATTTGATTATGAGAGACGCCGTAGTGGAGGGCTCCGGAAATTTTGACCACCTGGCGTTCTTTAACGGGCACCCAAATCTGAGTACACGGGCCTACAACATTTCCGCCTTCATCGGAAATGCAGCCGCTGCAGCCTGGATTTGATCCCGCGACCTGCGGGTCAGCAGCTGAGTACCTTAGCCACTGGACCACCGTGGCGGGGCCGACTTCTGCGCAGTAACATCTCCAGAGGTCGTGGGAGATCTGTCACTGTGGAAAATTTTTTGCGCGGATCAACTTCATAGAGTGGTGTCTTACGACTCTCAAGCTACTTATTTATAGCACAGTGGTTAGCTCTTTGTGTTATGATATTTCGAATACCCAACCCAGACATAAGGATTGCGCAATCCCGTTTTTTTTTTTGTCGAAGGCTTTTTTTAGTGAGTCTTTGTACCTCATCACTACCCCTTATTTGAATGTGGCTGGGTATCCATTGAAATGTGATGCTGTGACCTTGCGCTGAGGCATATCCCACAGTTTCTGCAATACATTGTGCGATTTTTGATCTCGCATGCTAGACTATCTCGTTTTGTTTTGAGTGCCTCAAACTTCTGCGCCAGACGTCTCATCGAAGACTGTCACCAGGTGCTAAGGACCCACCATGCCCCAGAGTGAAGTACTGCCGTAAATCTGATAAAAATTGTCATGCCCCCTGCGAACATGCGTAATCAAGGTTTTGAGACAATTCACTCAATCGTCATTAAGAGTTCATGTCATGACCATTGGAGGACGAAGCTTCTATCAGACTTGTATATGTTACAGAAAGTAAGGAATTAGAAGTACAATTAGCTCCCTTGAAATGAAACTTATTACAATGGTCACCTAATTACAATGGTCACTTAAATGTCACTTAATTACAATGGTCACCTATTGCAATGGTCACCTAAAGAAAAGGGACTATAGGCAATTACATAAATATAGTATATTGTTTTTGCGTTACCTTCTTAAAATTTTATTGTTGTAAATCAATACCACACGTTTATTCGAACGACAACCAACTATGGTGGCTTGCATTTATGGTTAAGAGACGGCTGCACACTTGCAGGTGGGGCTTGTTGTGTAATCTTACTTGTGTTTAAGCCCCAATAGGGGTGTTTATTCAAAGTTGTTGATTCCTTCATATCTCCCTATCAAGAGGTCAAAGGCTACACTGAAAATGAATTGTAGCATTACCATTTTTAGTGCAGTGTCAAACGAAACTCGAAAACATTTTCAACACTACTAAATAAGGACGTAAGGGAGACTACAACACAATGCGCTAAAAGTTTGGCAGCTTGGGCTAGTTGGTATGGCATGACGATGGTTATAGCGCGAGAACAAAACGACGACACAGAGACAAGAAGGACACGAAAGACACGAGCGCTCGTGTCTTTCGCGTCCTTCCTGTCGCTCGTGTCTTTCGTGTCCTTCTTGTCTCTGTGTCGTCGTTTTGTTCTCGCGCTATAACCATCGATAATGCGCTAGATTCAAGAAGTTGGTTGTTGAAGTTAGCGCATTCTTTTGTAGTCTCCATTACTTCCTTGTTCACTAGGGCTGAAGTTGTTTTTAAGTGCTACACTAAACGCTTTGTCTACGAGTGCCATGAAGCAAAGGGCGGTATCATAAGCCACAGAACGCCTTGCTTACCAGGTTCTAGTTGCACAGTGCTTCATTGGTGGTGCATGTCCTCTACGAAGCGTCGCCCTTTACTTTTGGGCAAGGTGTTTAAAAAGTTGAAAAAATTGGTTCTGCAGAACCCCCCCCCCCCCCCCCCGTTTTTGTCAGAGTGGGTTTCACGCAGAGCGGTCACGTAATTTTTCGAAGGAAAACAACTGTAAGAAAACTACTAACATGTTCATCCATCAAAGTACTTTACTAGTGGTAATCCATGACAATCAAACCAAATAAAAAACTTTAATCAGGAAACAGCTTGTTAAAAACGCTGACGAATCAAAGAATGAGCAACATACTACATGAAGGGCTGACTCATTTTCACTGAGCTGTTTGCTGATTGAAAATGTTCCAACAACTAGCCAATAAGCTTATTAGTAACTGAATTACCCACAACGTTAGTATTTCTAAAATTATAGGATTTTGATACGTCCCAAAACAACTATATGATTATGAGAGACGCCGTAGTGGAGGGCTCCGAAAATTTACACCACCTGGGGTTCTTTAACGTGCACCCAAATCTGAGCACACGGGCCTACACATTTCCGCCTCCATCGGAAATGCAGCCGCCGCAGCCGGGATTCGAACCCACGCCCTGCGGGTCAGCAGCCGAGTACTTTAGCCACTAGACCACCGCAGCGGGGTGTCGCTGGGTTCCTACTTCTACTGTTTTCGTAGAACCCTTTATCCCGGACGCCTCGGCCTCAAAGCACCTTAGCTCACCTGTGTGTCTCCGTCTTAAGCCAGTTCGGAAGATTTGATTTAAAGAAAGCACTCTGCACAGCTTCACCACCAGATTGCTTCTGATCCACAAGAGAGGCTTGTGCCCGACATTGTTGCTGCTGTAATTAGGCTTATGCCTACGACGCCGCGTTATTGGGGCCGTTTTGAAGCTTGTCAATACTTTTAATGGAATATAAAGCTCCCTAAATCCACACAGAACACGAATAGTGAGAAATATTTTTTCATTGTGTGAATATCTAAACCCAAGCTTCTTTAAGCTTCATGGGAAGCAGCCTAGAACTCGAGGTACGTCGAGGACGCGCGAGTGTATGGCCTTGTGTACATTAACGAATGTTTGCAAGATGAACGATTTACGAGCAATGACGCTATTGTGGTAAACAAGTGCCCAAGGCGATTCTTACTTTTACGAACGTCACGACTCCGTTATGTAAGTTAAAACGACACAAGGCTAGTGGTGTAAAGGATATTTTGTTCACCAGTCCACCAATTAGACCAACAAACCTATCCGGCATATAGCAGGCTGACATCGCACGCGTGCATATGAGTTGCGTCAAATCTCTACAGAAGCCAGCGTTTTGCCCGTATTCTCTGGTGGACATCAACATATTTGCAGTTAAAAAAGCCCTCATTGTAGAAAACACTATGGCATCGAGTGCTGAAGCCCGTTGCTGAAGCTACCATGCCACAGGCACTGCTTTTTATTTTGTCTTTTAACTACGCTCCAAGGGCGTGTGTAAGCAGACAGATCGGAAAACTTTTAGCAATGTCCCGTAGACAAACACACCTGTTTTCCATGTGCCAGCTGTGTACTGGCTCCCTTCTCTCGGATACTACAATGTAAAGAAACTTGCGCTATACCAGTACAAACTCTGTGGATCCGAGAAATCTGTCCATGAGAGCACAATCTTTACCCTACAGAAAAACGTATCAATATCCTCTACACCAGCGTTTCTACATCGACATCTACTCGCGCCCACGAAGTACGAAGCCCACGGAACGGCTTTCAGCTCTCCCATAGTAGAGTACGAAGTACTCTAAATCGTTAACCACATTTTTTAAACAAACAGATCGGAGGGTGTGTGTGTGCGTGGCGTTCAAAATGTATATGCATAAGCATTGGCAATCACGATTTTATGATTTCAACTGTGATACGATTTTGGCCGTAAAAAAACGAAAAATTATCACAGAGTACGTGAGTTGAAGGTCAAGACGTGTATTTCATTTTCATCTTTATTTTATTTTTGTGAACGAAGATACCATAGGTGTGCATCGCTTCACTCTCTCCGCGGAGGTAGCGCAACATGTGGTGACTATTTGTTAATGTTCTGCTTTTAATTAAAGAAAATGAAAGTGAGGTTGGTTAACTTGGATTTGCGATCATCGATACTGTGGTGCGAGTGTGCTTGAGGTATTTAACTAAGGAGCGGCATTGTTTATCACACACTACCACCACTTCTCTTCTTCCACGCCTAGCATATACATTGTGGATTGGATTTAAATTATTTGGTTATTATTATAGGTTTGATTATTCGATCATAATGCTCAATTTGTCATATTTTATTGCAGTTTTTTCTAAACCTATGTTTTTTATGCGCTTAATTGAGAATTTCTAGCGATAAACGACATAAAAGGCCTGCCAATATATGCTTGTAAAGCCGAGCCATTATTTTAGGAGGACACCAAAATGCCAATTAAGTCTGAAATTGGCAATTATTTTGCATTGTGTATGCATTAAATATCAGTATTGCAGGTTGCAGGATTCAAATGAGCTTGCGTACTCGGGAATGTCGGGTGTAAGGCACTACATTTTAACGCAAGGATCGGAATAATGTTCAATATTTATCCGTGCTCCTATTGTCCCCACGCAACGCCGCTTTGGTCAGAGTGGCGTTGGCGGCTGGGTTTATGCTCGTGGTGCTGTAGTTGATGTGGTGCAACGAACTCAGTCCTATACTGTTCGACAGCGAATCATCCGGTGTCTTCTGCGGGTTGTCCTTGGAACCCTTGCAGGAAATCACCAACTTCAGTTCCTTCCACAGCTCCATCCAGACTGAGTCCTGTCAGGAAAAATGAATGAAACGTTGGGGTGTTGAATAAGTTACAATTCATAAGCACTGTGTACCACTATTACTAATATATGCATAAATGACTGGACCTATTGTCCCGAAATCCCGATATAATTATTAGGGATGCTGTACTAGAGAGATCTAAAAATTAGGACCACCTGGGGTTTTATCCTGTACCTGAATCGAAACTACTCGGGTCTCAATCATTTTCGCGTACATTGAAAATACGGCCGTGGAGGCTGAGATGCTACCAATTCGACAACCGCTACTACTACTGCTACTAGCTACTGTTACGAATATCAGTACCATTAATACAATAATAATAATAATAATAATAATAATAATAATAATAATAATAATAATAATAATAATAATAATAATAATAATAATAATAATAATAATAATAATAATAATCATGAACAATAATTATAAAAGCGGTATTATTAGTAGTAGTAGTGGTAGTATTTGCTGTTGTTAAAGTCATGTGCACTGATATTCCTCTTATACACCCCGCCAAGCATCACGTCCTTATCAGGCAGCTCAAATGACATCTCTTCGTTCCTTTAAAAATATTCTGGCAGTATACGTGTCTCCGTTCCGACAAGCACATTTAGTTGTTTTTTTTAAATACTTGTACTTCTTCTGAATTACCCAGCGCCTAAAGTAGCATGTCCGGCGAATAGCCAGACGACCATATACAGTATTTTCCTTAAAACTTTTCTCTCTAGTTCCATACGAAAAACTGCTCGTGTTTTGCCTGTGTTCGAATGTCTGTAAAAAGACGCCTTTAATTTTCAGCTTGTTTCTCTTTGCTCACAACAGAAATTTTTTCTCAGCTCTTTGCACTGTACTATGTTTTATTGCGAACAGCTCCTCCATTGCGCATAAACATGAATTTTTTTTGGGGTGATTGAACTATTTAGGATATTGCTAGCGCACATTTTGACGCCCGTGCTTCAAAGAGAGTAGAAAAAAAATCGCTCACTTTCCCATCAAAAAAGTCTTCGACTTAACGAGCCCCTCAGGGCGTGTGTTTAAAATTACGCACTAAGGGTTATCATATGTTCCTTAACTAATGGCATCGTTATTATTGCTTGCGTACAATCAGAGCTTTGCTGCACGGAACTTTAGCTTTAATTCTGTTTTTGTCATCGCAAGTTGCAACAATTAAAAAAAAGCATCTAAGCAGACAGGAATTCAGCGGGCTATGTAAGCTTCAAAAGATGAATAGGTTCTTGAACGCTGGTATTGCTGGAGCGTAAGTTTGGACCAGCAAACAGCTGCAACCTTGAAGGGAAGTCCGCTTGTCTGTACGTCGGCTTAAACGACTGAACGAAATAAACAAATAAAAATATGTTGCACACCTCTGTCTATATCAAGACCCTTTGGCTTTGAGGGATGCACACTTTCATGTAAAACAATCAGACTTCACACAGCAATCACTCACCTAATTTCTCTACGTGATCGGGTTATCGGAATTAGTAATAGACACATTAACACACCAAAATTAAGCAGACTACGCGTTCCCAATGCACGTTCTAGTGTTAGTTTTACACTTTCTTGTTTATTTGTTTATTGCTTCTTATCTCTTTTTTTGCTGTTGTTTTACGTCATGGTCTACTTTTTGAAGAAAGTAATCCTACAATAACTCTGGGGAAGTAATGGTGTGTAAAGTTCTGTATTACAAATGCATCGTATTGCATGCTTACAATAAGTCTGTGTGTTTTCGTTCGCTGGCAATGGACTTTCTTTATAAATGTAATGTGATGTAGTACGCGTTGCAGGTACAGGGGCCCTGCCAGGCGTTTGTCACCTGTAGCTTTTGTATACCTTTCTTGAAAACTCTCTTGAATATGAAATAAACATTCATTCATTCATGAATTAGGTAAAAAATAATTAGTAATTACATTTCCAATTATTTATTAATTGAATCTTACTTCCTGAAATTGTGAGGTTCAAGCTCACCCGTTCCCCGTAGGGCATTTTCTTGATCTTCCAGAAAAACTCTAGGGTGACGATGACAACGGCCCCGGCGCAGCCGAATATCAACGCCAGGAACACTCCACCCACGTTCGAAAGGCCCATCTCATTGGTGGCCGAAGCGGCTGTATCCAAGGGACAGGCGTCCTTGCCCTCAACGCGCCACCAGCGGCGTTTCAGCATTTCCAGATCTCCTCTTTCCTGCAGCCGGATGATGTACGAGGATAGCACCGAGCGCACCGGTGAGCCTGCAAAAATGGTTGCATGTCAAGGCCCCAAACACTTGGGTCGTAGCCGTGTAAAACAAACGGTCAGCAAGCTGAACCACTTGAAAGGAACTGGATTAAAAAAAAAAGTTGATGTTAAAATACTGAATGTTACAACAAGAATAGAGGTGTGCTAATATCAAAATTTTCGAATACGAATGCATAGCATAGAATACATGGTGTTCATGTGATGTCACTTCCGCCATTGCTCCCTCTCCCGCCGTGGCCGGGTACCTACCTGGGTACCTTCAACATTTCGCGTGCTGCAGCTTGGTTTGTTAAGGGCTCGTTATCGGTTGCTCTTCGCGATGTTGCAAGGGAAGCAGTACAGTTTTTTGTTGTCGTAATTTAACGAGCTCTTCGGATCAGGAAGGCCTCGCTTGTTCACTCGAGACAAGGCCAGAAAATTAAGATGTGTTACACGTCGACATCACCAGGATTTCCATTACCAGCAATTACACTGCATATTACCGCTGCCCGCCACTACCAACAAGATTAAATTCGCTCGCTTTCACTACAAATTGCGTGGACCAAGAACAAGAGACAGCTCAAGAACTCTCGAGCCGCAATTCGAAGAGAGGATGAGCGACCTAAGGAAGCTTCCATATAAAACAAGTCATTGTTTAGAGAGGCCACCTTGCAAAATGTATAATAATATTAATAATTTTATTATAGTGTTCAAGCCTACGACACTAATGTACCTCATGCTGCGCGGCTCCCAAGTGTTTTAAATCATGCTGATGTTGATGCTTTTTTGATCTGAAATTGTGAAAAAAGCCGAGAGAAAAAAATAAAAGGAAACATTGCGAGGCAGAGAATTCGCAGGGTGCGTACCACGGTAATCTCAGCACTTATTTTTTTTTTTCGCGTATGTTTTGACGCTTTTTTTACCCTGTATTTTTCTTTCATTTCTATGCGGTAATGTACAGTGGGGTCTCTGAAAATGATTTGAGACTGTTTTAGGGAGTCAATCAGCAAATGTTTGAAAAGAAATGAACCCAGTAACTCGAATATATTAGGGTGCTGACCTACTGCGGTCTCACTTGCGCCATACTACAAACGGTTTGTAAATGAAGCATGTTTCATATGCGTTTTCACAGTTTGTTTCAATTAAATACCCGAATATCCGCGATTGTAATCACGGATTCAATCATCACCTTGCACGCTGATTGTGCACGCAGTGGTCGCGGACAAGCTTGTATGTAATCAGGGTAAGCTATCTCTCTTTAAATGAGAAGCATCTCTTTGCGAACTTCGCCAACTTTAAGCGTATCTATCTATCTATCTATCTATCTATCTATCTATCTATCTATCTATCTATCTATCTATCTATCTATCTATCTATCTATCTATCTATCTATCTATCTATCTATCTATCTATCTATCTATCTTTCTATCTAGCCGCCAACGAATTTTACCTCTCCTGGCCGTTTCGATAATGGTATTGATACCAAACTTGGTATGGCATAACAAGACACTATGAAGAACATATTTGACTAGTCCTAAATTAAAATCATGACTTGTATGTCATGAATGTCATGATTTACATTTCATGATACTGCAGCTATTGCAGTGGTTTTTCTCACATGGCATGTTGCAAAACTAGTATGGTATGGCATAATTCCATGGCAAATACAAGCGACAGACCCTAACGTGAAAATCATGACATGCGTGTCATGTAACGACGTGATTACATGCCACGCTAATGATGCAGTCGCAGCCGTTTCGCTAGCATCACATATACTAAACTTCGTACTACAGTTCGTGAATAGATGACGAAGGTATGTGACTGGTGCAAACATAATAATCATGACATGCTTGTCATGCGAGAACATGGCTACATGTCATGTTCATAACGTGCTTGCTGCCATTTTTCTAGCTCCACATATGCTAAGTTTGTTATCACGTGACGTGAATAGATGACGAGGGTAAATGATACATCTAAACATGATAATCATGACAGGGAAGTCATGTATGGCATCATTTATTTCCACCTCGTAACGTTGGGCTGATTTTAAACTGGCATATCGACATTTCTCATTCATGCTTTGCATACCATCGATTCTCACTGTACGTGGGATCTGCCAATTTTTTAAAGGTACGTGCTTGTTTATAGCACTTACGCGTAATGAAGTTACATCCGAAGATGCAAATATCATCGCGTTTTTTAAAGCATTTTGTGTTATTCTACGCAAGCAAAACACGCCGGTGCTTTTCGGAAAATCGCGATGTCCGTTCTCAATTCTAGCTAATGAATTTCGGCAAAGAGAACACCCCGACGCTCTGCTCCTTTTTCGAGGTTTGCTAAATCAGCTTGCCTCGCCAACAGCAGATTAAGTTTCGCACTGAATACGCGCGCATACCTTTGTGTTCACTGTTGCCCTCTCCCCCTCCTTTGTTGAAATGGAGGAGACGGTATGAAACTTAAACTCGCTAGCACTAAAGAAATTCTGTTCTATAGCGTTGAGGAAGACAAGCTCGCTTGTCGAAACATCGACTCCACAGAACCCCTCTTTACGGATTCTTTCAGCATGAGCTTATATGTTCCGCTTCTTGCCAATTTTCGTATTTCTTCTAGTGATGTGTTCATTTACACTAGTCGTGATTAGAAAGGATATGCTTCATTGTGTAGCAGGGACGTTGGTGTGACATCGCTTTCAGCTTGGTTCTCAGTCTCCCATTTTTCGTTGATGACCTGAAATTAACACTTATCTTTAGAGAAGACGTCGCTTATGAAAAGCGCAATGATCATGCTCTCGTTGTTGTCGCCTTGTTCCTTGTGCTGGACCCAAACATGTGCTTACTCCGCTTAGCGACATAGATTACTAACTCCTACTATCCCAATCTAGGCCTCAATGAGGTCACTGCGAGTAATTTCTTCCGAGGGATTACTCAAACGGTGTTATTTTTACTCAAAAAATGGGAAGCACTCTATTGACCCTTAGCTGCTTGTATGGCCCTACTCAGGCGAATGTAGGGCCATACAAGCATGAATAATTATATATAAGCTAGAGAGAGCGCTAGGAAGTTGCCGTTTTGAGTGCGAAGAAACGACAAATGAGCCAATGAAAAACCCGAAGTTAGTTTTTATTTTAATGACACGCATCACTTCACCAAAATATTTCGGCCAGAATAAGCGTCAAGCAGCGCTTTAGAATACAGCAAGAAATAAGCAGCCCAGGAAAACCTGACTAAATTTTTTACCTCGCAGCCCATCGCTTACTGCTGCTACATCTGCAAATATTGCCCTGCTCGCTGTGTTCTTATTGACAATGATCGGTTGCTCCACTCCCGAACGAAGAACTATTGATCTCGTTTTAGTCATGTACAATAGCGTGCGAATTTCCCAGGTAAGCGTAGAGCTATAAACGCCCCTTACACCCACATCGTGCAGTTGTGCACATGCAAAGCATTGTGCTCCGGAATGAAATAAATCACGCATACTTTTACTCATTGTCAGTCACTCGTTGCTCCATTGTGTCCTGCCTTCTAGGATAGACAATTTCTGAGCAATTCCAGAACCCACCGCGGGCGCCGGAACCCGGCGGGAAAAGTGCGCCTACGTCGAGCGCTGTGGCTGTTCGTCGCCCACTGTGCGTTGGAACCTTGGGAGCACCAAACGAAAAAAAATAGCGCCACCGCCTGTTGATCATTAATAAACTGCAAATACTGCGCATTTCTTAACACGCTTGCATGTATCTCTTGGCATGAAATGCGAAATGAATGATGCAGTCAGTGTGTAGATACTTTACAGTGAATGTATGTCGGATGGAACGCTTTAGTGGCATGCGAGTTTTCACGTGCCAATACATCCACTTCAAACGTGCTATTGTAAGCCGTGTGAGCTGGAACACGGAATCCAAATTGCTCAACGGCTGCTTCTTCACAGGTATAACAATTAATTGACATTCACTTGGTTTATTCAAACTACAGAGAGGTGTTTTGTGAGCTGTTCAGTCGGAGTTAAGCGCAATCTTTTTTTGTCCGCATGAACATAGGACAGGCTGGCCTATATTGTATCAACAAGCGCCTCAGCGAGCATGGTAATTCGTCGAGTGGAGCCGTCTCGCTGCGCGCAGCTGCGTAAATCATTCCGATGTAATCTTTTCTTCGAAAACATGCAAATTTTTGCCATCACCCTAGATAGAATACAGGAAAAATTTAGGAGGCACATCGTGTCACAACTAATGTCACACTTTATGCAGTCTGCAGTTGTCCCTTAGAGGACAAGAAACTCTAATTTATTTGTTGACTATAAACGCTGGCTTTCGCGTTTGGACTTTCTACGCCTCTCTGACACACGCTTCATCCCCCTTTTTGCATATATGTTTTTTTCATGCCTGTGGTAAACATTGAGTTATTAGTGGGCGCAAGATGGTGTGTGTATTCTCTTTTTTGAACCTTTATTGAAGTGTTATTTGAACATCTAGTTGTTGTAACAATGATAGTTAGTAGACACAGTTCATTCGTTACGTATATGGCGCGCAACGTACATGCTCCTCAGAGAGCTTATGTGATTTCACAAAATGCCGACTGTGATTTCTAGTGTAATATTATAAATATCAGAAGCTCATGTCTTATTCGAGGAAAGCGTCGATCGCCGTCGATTCCAAATGCATCTGTGAATAAGAAATTACTCTTGCACTTCGTAGGTTGCGGATATATAACCTTTTTTTATTTTCGTTTTGCTGTTACGCACTGGAGCAAATAAAAAGAACTGCTTCTTAGTCGATTAGCTGGTCGAGCAGTGCGACCGATGGAAATCGCGAACACTCCGTCAACGTTAAACACTAATGTTTGGGATTGAATTAAGCATGTTGAGAAAAGGAACGAGCCACCGTTTCAATGGCGAAGCCCACCATCAGCCTTCTCTTACTTCGAACATACCCAAACTCACTCTACTCGTCCTGCCTCGACTCTACTACCGTTGTTCTTTATCTTTATGTCGGCACCGCATACAATTTTTAACATTCTTTGCACCGACGAATTGACTTAGCGATCTTTAATATTGTTTAGCAGGTTGTATCATCTTTCTACAAATTTTACAACATCCCCCGCCCTTTCCCCCCCTCTCCCCAGTGGCGCGTGACGCTGAGGAACACTAACCCACAGAGATTACAAGTGTCCGTACGAGTTCCAAGTCTCTGTCTGTGGGGTCACCCGGGCATGACCTTGAACTTGATTTTCCATCGCTGCTTTCGACGCTTGTTCCAGGCTCGTGCTTCTGAGCGGTTTGACCTTGCTGAGCTTGCGCTGTCTCTGAGCAGCCTTCTTAGGGATGAAAATTTGCTGTGAAGGCTGTTACATGAAGATCGTGGGTAGCCTCTCCTGGGGAACCTCTTCCGTGGCTTTCTCGTCTTAGCTGAATTTACCTTCTGAGCACCTGCCGTCTTCCTCCACCTCGGTTTGGGTTGCATCATTCGCTGCTGGGATTTGGTCTT
Source organism: Rhipicephalus microplus (assembly GCF_043290135.1). Classification (NCBI taxonomy): domain Eukaryota; kingdom Metazoa; phylum Arthropoda; class Arachnida; order Ixodida; family Ixodidae; genus Rhipicephalus; species Rhipicephalus microplus. The sequence continues at coordinate 131,192,352 of NC_134704.1, forward strand.
GGCATTGGGCATCGGCAGTGATGCAGCTCGCATGATCTACTTTCTTCTTTTCCTTGGTGTTCGTATTTTTCCCGAAGAGCTACATTCATGAACCTTACAGGCAGTAGGCTTCTGTTTGCTCTCGGCCTTTCCATTTCGTCTTCGATTTTCCCCCGCCTGTTGCTGTGGCTGTGATTTGATTCCTCCGGTAACATGTAAGCACGGTATTGAGGACTGCCTCACAATGGACATTGCCAACCTTTGTGAGTACTCATTTTTGGTATCTTCTGCAATGTATCCTGAATTTCCAAAGGCATCGTGCCATTGGATCGTAGAAGTCTCTTCGCCCACACAAACCCGAGTAGCCGCTCTCATGTTAAGTTGACGGGCATTGGACGTTGACGAGGGCTCCAAAGGCATCAAATAGGTGTCTAGAAGTTCAGATTGTTCTTCATTGGTGGTCTTTCATGTTGTATTCTCTGTAATCGGAACGTTGGTTTTCCTGCTTCCAACACATTTTTCCATCTGTCGTGGGGCTGAGCCGTTAACCTTTTTTGTGACAATATCGCTATCGATAAAGCATTTGCTAGATGCTTGCGCCACAGGCGAAGAGAACACTTCCACTTGCAATTTTGTTCTGATACTTCGCTTTATCCTCTCCAAGTGAGCCTGCCGAGCCTTTAGTGCATATTCAATCTTATATTCAGTTTTTACATTTGCCAGAATAATCTTACGCACATAAATGTCGGCTTCCTCCAGTTCGGCTTCTAAGTGGCCGAAATCCACTATATGTCTTCTATCAGTTTATCAATTCCATTGAGAATGTTAAACTGGTCGGTCAAAACGTGGTGAATATTCTGAAACTCACTTATTTGGGGGCATTCTAGATGCAGGAGACTTTCTATTCTGGCGATGGCTTTCATGGCGGTCTTTTGTACTTGACGATGCCTTTTGATTAGGGCCTCCACGATTCGGCCAAGTGTTGGGAAACGTAGAAAATCACTGGCCGGCCACGCACCAAGGCGCAGTAGGTATCTCTGTCCTATCCGTCACAAAGTATCGCGTGATTAAACTGCGGACATCGTCAACATGTGACGCTCCACGGTCTGGGTCACGGGCAGGGTTAGGCCTCGCACATGAGATTCACCCACCAGTGACTTCCACTAAAGTCCTGCAGGCTTCAGATGCAGTCCAGAAGTCGTAAAATTTCACTCCCTCTCACCTACCTCTATAGGCCCTTTCTCTCGGGTTTTACGGCACCAAAATGGTGAGAAAAGGACGCGCCACCGCCCCCATAGTGTAGCCCACTGTCGCCCTCCTCTTCATTTCTATGTTGTGATTTGATTTTAACCTAATGATAGTAGTGTCACTGGTGGTTTTCTACGCAACATTCAACAACGCAATATTAGGTTGCATTTACACAAATTTCCTTTGTCTAAGAAGACTTCGCATGACGCAAGCGGTGAGCTAAAACGTTTTTTCATGAACGCCTGTATGCTTTCCATGAACACATATTTTCAATGGACGCTCGCGCACCCGTTGATGGTGCTCGAGTGCTTAGAAATTGTCTATTTACTTGTTTAAGGACAAACAAAGGAGGGTTATTGTTTTGACAGCAATCTTGAGCGGGTTTTCTTGTCAAATGAAGTGTATGGTGATTCTATATTTCCTAAAAAACTGGGCGAGCTTGGCAGGGCTCACCAACAAGGGATTTTCCTTTTCGTCTTGCCAATCGTCAGTCAGCTTTCTTCGCTCTTGAGGAGGAGAGGTGCGGGACTGAAACGTTTATGCGAATAATGACAGTGCGGTTTGTCGCAATTTAGGTGACAGAGCAATACGGTGGTCAGTATTGCATGAAATTTTTGAAAGTGGTATCATGTACAAGAGTAAAGTGACAGATGAGCTAAATAAAGAAAATATTTGCATTGAACGCGAAGCAGCAACAGATGCCAACCGTAGCACTCGATACCTAAAAGAAGTAAAAACGTGGGTTATCATAATGTTGCGAAAAAACACAGTAGAATGACTTTGATGACGTGTCTATACTGGCTAATGCGAAAGCGTTACGCTGATGAACACGGACGAAATGCCCGACAAAGCCGAGCCCGTAATTGGCCTGAGTGCTTTCTACGGTATTCAAGGCACTCCAAGCTAGGTGATTACGCCCCTTTTTATTACCATAGCTGAGGTAATAAAAAAGGTTATCTCTCACGGTTTATAGCGGTCAGTGGGAAAAACAGCAAGAATGACAAATACTTCATGACACAGAAGGTCGTAAGAAGAGGTGAGTAGTATGGCCTAGGCCTAGCTGCTAGGCCTCTACTGCCATGTCCATCATCCTATGCTGCGAGACATATGCAGTGCACGTACCAGGTGGCGTTGCGATGCCATACCCCTTGTTGTCGAGTAGTCCTCCAATGGCCGTGAGATTGCAGTCCCGCTCTACCTCGTACTCGATCGACGAGAACTCCATGAGGTACGCGTAGTCACCTCGCTTCACTCTCTCCACGCCTTTCTTGTTGCTCTTGGTGAAGGCCGATGGTCTCACTGCGTTCATGGTCGTCCACATCCGCTTGATCAGTGGATTGTCCGAGTTCTGTGACGCACAAGAGCCATTGTAAGTGAGAATCATCGAGTCATAGGTAATTTGGCCCGACTTGAGTGCATTAAAAAGAAAATCTCATTATTATTTCCCGAAGTTACCATACTGCAAGAAGGTGAAATTAGGCGAAATTTATCACGGAAGCAACGGCTCAAGAATACTCGATGTACACGATATTCCTTCAAAAGTGCCCACTCATGGGCGTGCCTTTCGTTCTCAGACTACTGTATATTTACTTTTAATGAATATTAATTCCTATGTGCGCGGTTTGAGCTTACGCATACTCGCTGATATAGTTACTGTGATGCCAGTCATCTTTATTATTAGATAGGAAGCCTACAAAAGAGTAAGCGACAAAGATATATATAAACGTTTATTGTCGTTTACTCCTTCAGAACAACGTACAAAATCGACTGCAAACCTGTTGGGAATTATTTGAGGGAAAAATGGTTCCGCCTAACCCACGCATGGACATAGAATACTCGGACGAGTGCCAACTTTTAACTCGTCTGCTCTTTCGGCACCCGTCCATGTCTTTTTTGCCCATGTGAAGTTTGTGTGCAACCGTTTTTTTTTTCCTTTTAAGCGTGAAACAGCTCCCCCAGCAGTAAGTTTTATTTAACTTTTGCAATTAGAAATTCTGAACTTCGAGAAAGCTAGTAATAAAGCTACTGCTCATAATTCTTATACACAACGTGCAAATGGTCTAGTCAAACGCCAGCAGTACATACTTCCCTGAAAGGAGGACACTAGAGTAGGCATTCAAGATTCATAATATAGCGCTGTCAACAAGTTCGAAAGGAAGAATGTTATGGTGCTGCATACTCGCCTCAAAGAAGCGATACGTCGATCCGCCGTCGAGACACCCGTAAGAGATCTTTGTCTGCTTGGCGAGGTCATTGGCATTCTCAATGGGTGCTGTCATCCGCTGCGCCGTCAAGAAGGCCGCCAGGTTTGCAGTGTACGACGAGATCATGATGAGAGAAAAGAACCACCACATGCTCGATGCGATGCGCGTTGACGTGGCACTGCAAAAGAACTCGTGAGCTTTTAAAACACACCTATACGTCGCAGTAGTTCTGGTAATTGCAGCAATGCGCCAGACTGGTTGCTCCACGCTTAAGACAAAAAAGCAGCGCTGTATATTCATGGTATTTGGAATTCATAGTATTTGTATTTATACGTCACAACAGACAGAGTTCACATATAATTCATATAAAATTGATGTGCACTGACTACACACAGTGTCCAGTAATATTTCATACGAAAATGATGGTGCACATGACTTTCTTCAATCAAAATTAGTACCGTTATTATTCATTGTTGCTGCTCTCTTAATTCACTACCTGCGTCTATTGTTCTCCGACCACCCAAAGTTAGGTACTGCTTGTTCACGTCTTGATCTGGTAATTGTTAAAAAGAATAGTCCTAATAAACCTGAAGACATTGTGGAAAGTGTAGAATCTCATTGTTTTTAAGGGGAAACATGTAAATAGTCTGAAAACATATTATGTCGCAGTAAGCACTCACTTTCAGGCGCGCCCCGCCGCGGTGGTCTAGTGGCTAAGGTACTCGGCTGCTGACCCGCAAGTCGTGAGATCGAAACCCGGCGGTGGCGGCAGCATTTTCGATGGAGGAGAAAATGCTGTAGACCCGTTTGCTCAGATTTGGGCGCACATTAAAGAACCCCAGGTGGTCGAAAGTTCCGGAGTCCTCCACTACTGCCTTTCTCATAATCAAATGGTGGTTTTGGGACATTAAACCCCCCATATCAATTAACCACTTTCAGGTGCAGGAAAAACAGCCAACCGCGTCTGCCGTTAAAATAAGTGAGTGACAGTCCTAAACACGTGATGCGATGGTTAGAATAGGCAAGTCCTAGGAGGAATTCTGAAGGCTTTTTCCTAATTTGTTCAAGTGGAGTTTGTTCTGTTCACCAGTGGATGTTGCAGCTTTGCGTTTGCATAGAAACTAAAATATCAGTACTATAACTGGCTGTATATATATATATATATATATATATATATATATATATATATATATATATATATATATATATGGTGGGGTGATATTCAATGGATCCGGTGGAAAATGCAGTATAAAAAGAGGTCGACAAACGTGCGAAAAAACACTAGTTTTACTAACGTTTCGGCAGGTGGGCCTGCCTTCGTCGGAGTGAATGGTTACACATGGCACACAGGGCACATATATAAGCCGCTTCTTTGCGTATCACACGGCTAAGTCATTATCAGTAGTATAGGAAACAAGATTATATATCACCAAAGGTACGTGGCTATAGTGTATATACAGCTGAAAACGCGTATTATTATACAATAGTGAATTGGCACGTATTAGATACCCTACAACTTGTGTGGAATGAAACAGGTCAGCAAAGTAACAATCTGCGCACGCAGTAGCTCACTTGGTCATACGTTCTGCGGGATAAACACAGCCTAAAAACATTCAGTAAGCCTTTAAAAAAGAAAAAGAAGTTTAGAGAGATAAACAAAATCACAAAGCAGGCAGAGCAAAATGAATGCGAGTAAATGGTGAAGCGACAAAGGCCACCTACATTATGTAGGTAATATTTGACAATAGGCCAACATCGTGCGAAGAATATACACTTGTCAGTAAAACAAAAACAAAAAAAGCGATTTACTAAGGCAATATGCAAGTAAGCGTACCCGGGCTCTCGTTCATGCCGGCAGATAGTGTTTTGAATTTATGAATTAAAAATGACTCTTTTACTTCGCGTTCATGGTGTGATTTAAAACCCGATTCCAGTATTGTAGCTATCATGTTACTGAATGAATGACCTGCCTCGGCGACATGCCTTGAAATCGGTAAGTTTGGAAGGGCATGCACATGAGCTTTATGATTATTGAAACGGTATCGAAAAGCAGTTTCAGTATGACCTATGTATTGTACATGACAGATTGAGCATTCTAGCAAATATACGACATTTGCAGTATCACAAGTAAAACTGCCCTTAATTTTGAACTTGAAGTTCGTCGCAGTACTGGCTGCCAGTGTTGTTGTCGTCATGTGTGCACACACTTTACAGCGGGGCTTTTTACAAGGACGGCAACCAAGCGCCTGGTCGTTATTGCTCTGTCTGGTTTTAGAGGAAGTTAATAAATCTCGCAAATTTCTGCCTCGTCTGTACACAACACGTAGTGGTTCTGGAAACGCTTTTGCAAGGCGTTCGCTCTGCATAAGTATGTTGTGGTGTTTACGGAAAATTGATGCTACGTTAGGTGCCGATGCGTTATGGGTTAAAACCAGGTTAACCTGTGAATGACTTTTAGGATTTTTCTTGGGGATGCAGAGTGCTGTACGGTCTTGTGCGTCGGCACGCCTTACTGCGTCATCGACTAACTTGGGCGGATATTTCTGTTTAAGAAGTGCAGTGCGTAGCTGGTTACAGTTATTATCAAAGTCAGATTGCTCAGAGCAAATTCTCTTAAAGCGTAAGGCCTGGCTGTAAGGTATGCTGGATTTGCAGTGCCTTTTGTGGCTGCTTTGAAAGTGTAAATACCCCTGTCTATCAGTCGGCTTGCGGTACAGTTTAGTGCTCAATTTTGCATTATCGAGACAAACGGTTACATCGAGAAAGTTCATGGTCTCTGGTGAATATGTGTGCGAAAAGGATATGGAAGGGTGAGCATTATTAAAGTCCGAAATAAAAGACAAAAGTTCCTCCTCTCCATGTGGCCAAATCATGAAAATGTTGTCAATAAATCTTTTATAATAAAAAGGTTTTAGCGAACGACCCAACAAGAATTTGTTCTCAAGGGATCCCATAAATATATTTGCATAGCTTGGCCCGATCTTAGTGCCCATAGACGTACCACTTACTTGAACATAATGCACTCCATTGAATTCAAAGTTGTTGTACTGAAGAATCATTTCAAGCAGTACAGCTATAGTCGAGCTATCAATGGACTTGTCGAGAGCGGAGTGATCGTAAGCCTCAACCACGGACCTTATACCATCCAAGTGCGGTATGCTTGTGTAGAGAGACGCGACATCGAGAGTTACAAGAAGAGCGTTGTTAGGTATAATAAGGTTGGCAATATCAGAAAGGAAGTCGTTAGTATCTCGCAGAAATGACTGGAACGTAGGGGTTATCTGGTTTATCAGGCTATCTATGTAACGCGACAAGTTTTCTGTCACGGTACCTATGCCGGAAACAATTGGGCGACCAGGATTGTTGTGTTTATGGATTTTCGGCAACAAATAGAACCTACCAGCTGCCGGACTAAGAGGGATTAGAGAAGCTGCCCTATCATTTAGTTTTTTCTCCTTTATTAGTTTTCTTATTGTGCCGTCTAATATCGCTTTATAATCCTCAGTCGGATCGGCCTCGAGTCGCTTATAAAACGACCTATCACCAAGCTGACTGTTCGCTTCAGCAATATATTTGGTCGTGTCCATGATAACGATGGCACCTCCTTTGTCCGCAGGTTTTATTGTGATGTCGGTGCGTTTGCCAAGGTTTGCTATAGCTTTTCTTTCTAGGGTCGATAGGTTTCGACGAAAAGACTGGGGTTCATTATAAGCTTGAATGATATCTCGCTGCACTGCTTTAATAAATATGTCCAAGTGTTTGTCACGTTGTGACCCCGGTGTCCAACGTTTAGCCGAGGGTAAAGCGGTTGAATCGTCGGCGGGAGTCGGCTGATCGAAGAAATATTCGCGTAGTCTCATATTTCGTGCGAAGTTGTCTAAATCTTTGTATAACTGAAATTCATTATAGTTACCACTTGCTGGGCAGAAGCTTAAACCACGGGATAAAAGACTGAGTTCTTCTTTAGATAAGATAGCAGTTGAAATATTAATAATGTTGTCGGGTGCAGGTTTACATGTTCTTTCCTTGGCCGAAGATGGAGGCGTTGAGTTTCGAAGTTTTACACCATCTCTGAGCAATTTTTTGCGTTTCTGTGCGTTAAGCTTGGAACGTTTCTTTTGCTCATATGCTCTTAGGGACGATGATTCCTCTGGAGAAAGACTAAACTGATCGAGTAGTTGGCGCTCCCTGTTCATGAGCGATTTCACGGAAGATCGATAATGGTTTAATACAATGTGTACTAGCTCAAGTGAGGCGTTCTTTAAGGTGTCAAACCACTTCCTCGCGTCGCACTTCGATAGCTTTGATGTTGCTGGCTGTAGACAGAGACTTAAACCTCTAGGCGGAAAGGAAGCCGCTAAATATGCTTCTAGAGTAGACACATGTAGCTCGTAACGGACACGTTTCTCGACAAACTTCCTAATTATTTGAAACTGCTTAGAACACTTTGAACTCAGGATATTATTCGACAATGAGTGCTGCAGTCAATTATTCGGTTTTCTTTTTAAAACGTCTGAATATTTGCGTCGAAGTGGGTACCTGGAGCCCGTAAGGGAAACTGCCGTCTTTCGTGGGTCTTGTGGAGCCAAGCTAGCTGATGTTCCTGGTGCGGAATTCCTCTGGGCAGAGCAGGAGTAGCATTTCTCGTTCCGGGGCACACAAGGATGATCCGATGACCGCTGGTTGGCGGACGCTGTAGGCGTTGATTCGGCGAGCATGGCATTGCAGCGTGGCTCCTTCAAGGTGGGTTCGTTGCGAGAAGAACTTGCATGACCCTGGATACTTTTGGTCGGCCGGATAGCCCCAGGTTGCATTTGCAAGTCTTGGCGGTTTCTGGCGTAGTCCGGTGGCTTCTTTGTGGGGTAAGCCCCCGAAGGTGCTGGGGCGAAGATACAGCATCGCCCCAACCATTTGAAGTTGCTTCACTTGGGGAGTCGAAGCAAAGCTGGCGTATGTGACTTGCCATCAGCGCGACGCCCTCAAAGCTCACGTGCAGTATATCGGCTGCCAGTACTCGTCCAGGTGGCAGCCATTCGAACATGTGGTCCAGAAAAGATATCCCTAGAGCGTTCGCAGAAACTTCGTAATAGGCTGTTGAAATGGCTTGCTTCGCGGTTGAAACGATGGACAAATACTTGGTTATTATTTCTGCGACGTTGATTCGTGGCCCTTGGCAAGACAAGCGTGGCGTACAGACGGCTTATTTCGGGTCGCTCTTCACGGATTAGGTGTAGAAGGTCGCGATAACAACGAAAGGTTGCTTGAGCACTTCTTTTTGCCAAGTCGTTGCTCCCGACGTGTAGAACCAGAGTTCTTGTCGACGAAGGAACTAGGTCAAGCAGTGAAGGAACATCCCTGACCAAAGCGCCCGACTGCGTTATGAACGCCGGTGTTCCTTGTAGCAGGGGGTCGAAGTATTGGAACAGGTACTTTGTCTGTGAATCACCCAAGATAGCCGTGGTTATTCCGAACTTGGGATACTTCCAGGTGGTGCATTTCGACGTTGTCTTCCGGATATCCATAGCAGGAAAATATGGTGGGGTGATATTCAATGGATACGGTGGAAAATGCAGTATAAAAAGAGGTCGACAAACGTGCGAAAAAACACTAGTTTTACTAACGTTTCGGCAGGTGGGCCTGTTTTCGTCGGAGTGAATGGTTACACATGGCACACAGGGCACATATATAAGCCGCTTCTTTGCGTATCACACGGCTAAGTCATTATGAGTAGTATAGGAAACAAGATTATATATCACCAAAGGTACGTGGCTATAGTGTATATACAGCTGAAAACGCGTATCATTATACAATAGTGAATTGGCACGTATTAGCACCAAGTGAGCTACTGCGTGCACAGTTTGTTATTTTGCTGACCTGTTTCATTCCACACAAGTTGTAGGGTATCTAATACGTTCCAATTCACTATTGTACAATGATACGCGTTTTCAGAGTTCGCTCTTCCCAAGCTTTTGTTATCGTCCCAAAGCACCACACGATTCTCAGCGCAAACCGCGCCTGCAGTTTTCGAGAGGGTTCCGGACGGTAGTAGATCATTTCGATAAGATCGCGCCCACTGTGCGAATGGTACAGATTGTTCTGGAACGTACGCCGCCGCCAGCGGTAGCACTAGAACATTCGACGGCGGGAGTATAAATGCCGACGCGCTTCGCCGCTTGTCAGTTGTTGATCGAAGGCCGACGCTCCGTTCGCCGCTATCAGTCCGAGACTGCTATCTGTGCGAGACTGCTACTGTAATTGGACTTTCCGTTTACCGGGCACAGGTTCGCCTAAATAAACAGTTAAATCCCAACACGAAGTCTCCTGTCTTCGGCCACGTCACGACCCCGTGACAATATATATATATATATATATATATATATATATATATATATATATATATATAACGTCAGAGTACAGACAACACTAAAATACTTCATATAAAAATTGACGCTGACATTTTTGCCTCAAATGAGTGTTCATACTTGTTGCTGATGTCTCAATCCACTACCTACTTTCCCGTTTTCAGTGCCGTAACCTATCTATAATGTATGCATTTTTTGTCATTATTGCCCATATGCTAAAGGATTTATTCTATGCCGTAAAATTTCTAAAAAAACAGTGCTGGCGTGGTAACGTCACATGGTAAATATCACTCAATATTAGCACTTGTTTGCCCTTCTTTAGGTAGCAGTAGCAAACAATTGACTATCTTGCAGGCACTATTGGTTAGTGCTAACGAGTTCTGGTGATGTGCGGGCCAACTGTGTAGGCGTAGTCATGTGGATGTAAGGCAGCAACGTCTTGCTTATCCTTCCATATATTTTAACAAAACACAGACCAATACATAATTCGGGTGTGACAGGTCAAGAAAGGGTGTGTCGTAAAAAAAAATACGAAGGGAATCCTGATCGGTTGCGAGGTAGCAGCGGTGCGCACGGCGCTGACACGGTAGGAACGGGCACCGACGCGAGTGCTGGAAAAACGGTCTCAAGTGAAACTGTAGTAGCATTTACTAGAGTAAACGTTTGTTCGAAAAGCAGACATGCGAGGTAGTTTGGGTTTCGTGTAAGTTTCGTTGCAAATAACAACTGTTCGCTCGATGTGCGCTCGAACGTTGGGAGCGGTAGAGAGGGTGAAGCGAGCGAGATGACATGCGGCGAGCGGCGACAAGCTATAGGGAACAAAGTGACGTCAACGCACGCGCACTGCGAAGGAAGGCGTGACCTACTTGGCACCACTCCAGCAACTATGACCAACGGAGAGCAGTACGGATGGAGGGACAGCGTTACACAGGCTATTCAAAGAGCTGCTTTGCATATAAAGGGGGGAAGGACTAGTGGTCAATTTCGCTACATTAACCCCTTCAGCTGTGGCGGCTAGTTTGTGTACGTAACTTGTTCATGCTAGTTGTGTCCACTTGCGGCCAAGAAAGAGCAAGATGCGTAGCTAATAGGATGAACTAAACTGTCTGAAATGCTGTATGTCTTGACTTGACCTCAGCGTCCTGCGTATTAACACTGCAATCGGTTGCAGTGGCAGAACCTTAAAAATGCTCATTGTGTCAATCGACGTGCCATACTCGAAAACCAGCGTTTAAACATTTGTTGGGCTTTTATCGAAGAGAACACCACCATAAACTGATTTCGCGCACAGCAGGAGCCTACAACTTTATTTTGATTTGCCAAATTGCTTGATAATTACTACAAATTAATGAACATTACACGAAACAACACATTGGTTCAGTTTTTACGTAAAATGCACTGTTGAACAGCTTGGAATTATGCTATATATATGAGTGTGACACGTTCGTAGATAGTGCATCCTAAATCACACCTGAAAGTGTTATATTTTACCCTAGGGTTCTCTTACATAGGCGTGATCTCTGATCCCTGCTGCATGATGGCTCCCGTCGTGAACCAGAAACTGTTTGGTAGATTGAACTGGTTCACCAGGTCCCCTTCCTCAGGAACACACGGGTGTGGCGACACCCACTCATAGGGAGTGAAGCGGCCCATGATGAATATGAGCAGGGAGACGCCCAAGTAGCCGGTCAGCATGTACAGCCACACGTCGATGGAGAACGGGTGGAGAAAGGAGAACAGCGAAGGATCGCTCTTTTCCGTTTTCTTGAAGAGGATGCTGATGCCCGTGCTCATGAAGGGAATGGTGAAGTCTACCGCGGACTCCCGCTCGTACGTAATGGTCAGGTCCACGATGGCGGCGTCCGCCTTCTGCGCTTTGAGAAATTTACGCGATCACTGTGAACCCGAACCACTGAGACGGGCACTGGCCATCAGATACACGTTTTGATATAAACTCTTGTTTGCACAAACACACTGTTTTGATATCAGAACGTGGTCGTAATTGAAAACGCCTCAACGATGTCTTGCAATGTGGACACAGAAGTAAAAACAAGAGAAAAACGCAAAGACAGTACGAAAGAACGTTATACAAAAATGGGCGTGTCACCTTCCTTCGTGCTGTCTTTGAGTATCTTTTTTTTAAATTTTAGCTTATGTACGAACAAGCCTGCTTTCACTACTTCTCTATGGACGCAGATTTCGACAAATGAGGCTGACCTTTAATTACTTCTTTTTTAATAACCTACAGCTAATAACTCACTATAAGGAAGCCAAACAAGACGCAAGTACGTATACAAAGCACATGAAAGTTTAGAAAGGCATCCTATAATAAGCCGGTAAAACTTAAGAATGACATCGGTATTTTTAATTCCATCTACTGGCACAACGGGCTGCTTGCACCAGCTCAGGAAATCAGCGAAAAATTAGGGGACATAAATATTTGCCTTTAGAAATTGAACACGATAACGACTTCCTGTTCTTAGTGTGTACTTCAAACGCTTGGTGCATGAAACCTTTTCAAACTTGCTATGCACCTACTCCGTAGCGTGTGTGCCTTTCGTAGTGGGTGACTGGCTTTAAACAACACAGCTGTTATGATAATTATCATGTTCTGACGCCCGCGGGCAATGGGTGCCTGTTGCACGCTTTACTAGCAATATTTTATGTTGCATTCTGAGGCATGTGTAAAAGACGCATGCGTTTGTAAATTATAAAAACTACTTTCACTGCATTTCCAAGCAGATAAAGTTCTTTTGACTGTATTCACAAGCACAGTAGGACTGCCACAAATTGTCATTGTTCCATTGACCTTTACGTCATTGCTCATGTACATAATTTCTGGCAACAGGCAATAAAGCAAAAGAATACTGGTGGCCATGTGGTAGACATTGCTTTTCTGCGCAAACGACCCGCATCCGACCTCCACTCAGACCTAAACGATCCTACCCACTGTGACCCATCGTTTTTTTATCATTTCGCATCATTCTCGATCTCCCAGTCCCGTATAACATGATAATTTTTCGCTCACAGCAAATGACGCCTGTGCCGACGCCGAAATGTCTGCGAAACGAGCTCTTTAACACTATCGCATTAAAAAACACTTCTAAGAAATCGACGCTAGTCAGTTCGCTACTCTTTGTGTCACATTCATATTTTATTTTTGCTTTTCTTGGTAAACGTTCTATAGAGAGTGATAAAAATGAAGCTTTATCGTATTTTTAACTTAAGCTCCTGGAAGCACATGAAAACCACCTTTGCAAATAAGTTATGTGTGCAGGAGCAAGCAGAGTGAAGCATTACCTATCGCGTCAGCTGCCTAAGAAACGGTGAATAATTTACTTTTTAGTGAGAGCAGGAAGCAGACACGTTTAATTAGAAAAGTTGCAGGTATTTGCATCAGTTATATGTGGTAGAATTTTTCAAGTGTGTAAGCTCTGAAATATCCCACTGAAAAGTCGAGTCGTGTTTCACATAGTTACGTGAGCGGGTCAGTGAGCGCTGACGCAAAGCTCTTCTCCGGTGCACCAAGGCAGTTGTGTGCAGAGTTCAATCTGATAATGGGTTGAAAGCACAGGTAAAGATGGTAATTATTACCCTTTTTTATCGGCTGGTGTAACGAAGCAATGACTGCTCGTCGCGTAAAGGAAGAATATAGCGCTGATCTACTTTGCCTTGCATGCGTATTCATGCAAACCACGGTAAAACTTTGAAGCAGCATATCTCTGAGTAAATACATTGCAGAAGAATTCGTGCAAGTGTAGTTGTGCAAGAATGTGACTACCCTCAAGTTTTCAGAGCAGGCATACCCGCTCTGTTGCTATAAAATGAATTAATAATTCTTATTTAATTAGGCCTCGGACAGCGATGATTCATCCAACTTTGTATGTCCCTGGATACATAAGTTATTTCAAATTGTGGTGTTCATGTTCTACCATATATACACAAGAAATCAACATTTATAGTTGTTTTTGAAATAGCATACCCTGTCCAGTAGTTCTTTGATCATTCCATTCCACTCATTGTTGGCCTGCGGTTTTCCGTACGCACCATCGGGAGTGAGGTAGAACTCGTACTTGAACCCTATCTCTCTCGCCAGCATCTTGATAAGGTCGATGCAGTAGCCGTAGAAACGATCGTTTCCGGTCATGTTGCTTCCTTCTGGGTGTATCATCGTGTATGGCCGACTCTGTTAAAGCGGTGATTAGAAAAAAAAATAAAAAAAATAAAAAATGCAGTGTGAAATACTAAAATTTCAACGAGTTGCGAAGGATTCATTATGAAACTGCGGCGCACACACACCCAACTAAGACAAAATGCAACTGAAGCAGTGCTTGTTCTTTTTTTACTTCTGTTGTTCTTCGCTTCGTGCGTCCTTCAATTTCGTAGTGAGGGAATGTTTTCTGCAATAACCTCGCTACCGTCGGACACCATGTTCACCCTATAACCATACGTACGTCCACAATACTGCGGTGATTTTTGAGAATACCAGTTACCGCATTCCTTTTTCTTAATACAATAAAAGGCACACAAGCCTCTGGTGGCCGGAAGGGCGCACGCAACAAGCTTTTATTGCGATATCAAATATATAGGCAATGTCGGGTGGATTTCGCCGCCGTAGTCACTCACCGTATGTGTATACGTATCTATACATTTGTAAACGCAAGAAAGAAAAAAAAATCCAGAAAAATATTGACAGATCTCACATACTATCGATGATATGCGAAGCACGATTGTGGAAGGTTGATATGTCACTTTGAAAGCACACAATGTTACGAGGTGGACGTAAATTGTACCACACATAACCTACATGTCTTGGTTATCATGCTTTGATGTTTCATTTACCTTCCTTGCCGATTCACGTCACGTGGCACGAACTTTCTTACATATGGAGCTAGCAAAACGGCCGCGAGCGTGCTATGAGCATAGCTTAAAGCCATGTTTCACATGACACGCATGTCATGATTATCATGTTTGGATGTGTCATTTATCTTAGTTGTTCATTCACGTCGAGTATTAAAAAATTTGCACAAGTGGAGCTAGCACATGTGGAGCACATGTGGAGCCAGCGAAGCAGCCGTGAGCACGCTATATGAGCGTAGCATGTCGTGTTAATTTACATGACATGCATATCATTATTCTCATGTTGATGATGATGATGATGCTTCCACTATGGCTGTCGCCCACTCAGGTGGATTGGCCAAGAATAGAAGATATGAGATTTAAGGCCTTTCGAATGATACCTTTGGACGTGTCATTTACCTTTGTCGTCTTTTATGTCACGTGATACCAAATTTGGTATATGTAAATCTATTTAAACGATCACGAGTGCACCCATAGCGTGCCTAGTAGTTATGACTTACAAGACATGCATGTCATGATTTCCACCTTATAGCCTGTCATTCACGTTCGCCATGCAGTTGTCATACCACAACCAGTTTTAAAATTGTCATGTAAAAGAGACCACCGCAAAAGCAGCAAGACCATGAAATGTTAATTGTGACATACGTGTCATGATTTTCATGTTATGACTAGTCATTTATGCTCGTCATACAGTCAAGTTAAGCTATACCGAAATTGGTTTCGATACAGTTATCGAAACGGGCAAGAGAGATGAAAGTCTTAGGCAGCTAGCTAGCTAGGTAGATACGCTTAAACTTGCAGAAGCTCGCTAATAAGTGCTTCGCATATAAAGGACTCCGGTGCGCGTAATCGAACCTCCGACCTCCGAATCGTGGATGCGAGGCGTTAACTACAAAGCCACGAAGACGCGCCTCCTCCAAAGTTCAAACGGCAAGCTATTTATACCTACCACTTCCCCCTGGCGAGGGGCATCTCGGGGGAACTACTATTGTGTTTTCAGCATTACCAGCGAGATGGCGCAATGTGCGCTTGTCGCCTAAAGGTAGCATATACAGTACCTCTATTGTCGCCAGGTTGTCAACACGCGGTGCACGCTCTCATCTCCCACGCCTACTTAGGCCCCTGGAGAGGGGACGCTCCGCGAGCGCTATCTTATCTCGCGGCGGGGACAATCATACATTTACTGGAACAGTTCTGTTGTATTTACCGGGCGCACATTGGTCACTGCACTCGTAGCACAGTGTTCGTGTGACAGTGAAGTAACAACAAAGATGCTTATTCGCGTTCATCTGTACCTGCCAGGACGTTTCGCGCGTCATTTTTGTGTGAGAAACACAGGGCCCGTTTTGATCTGCTTGCTATTCTTCGTGCGACCTTCCAATTTGTTGCTATCTCGTTCACTGTTTCACCATTGAGGCAAAGCTTTGACATTTCTTGCTCACTGTCGCGCCCAAACACTCTATAAATGCTTCGACGTACAGCTACCGGAAACAACGTGCCATATATAATGCACTGCTTTCTATCTCTTCTGCGGAAACATTTCCATTGGAGGAAGGCGGGGAGAGAGGAACTGTTATGTGTAATTTATGTCTGCGTTTGGATTCCATCTTGTTCGCACAGCCACTATTCAACGCAAGTCTTTCTCGTTGACTACACTGCAACCGTATTTTCAATATGCGCAACCTAATCTCAGGACATGATTGACAGCATTTCACCTTCTCTGCAGAGAAAAAAGTAATTATTAGAGCGGTATATATGTATTGTAGCCTTTGTGTTCGCTTTGAGGAACACTAAATTCTTCGTCCACAAACTGTGGATGATTGCGTCAAATCTGGTTGGTTATAAAAAAGGAATTGAAGAACGGAAGACTTGCAGTAATAAAACCAGTAAAAATATCCTCTGAGGCGGGCCTATTTCAAAACAAGAACCTACGCAATGCTGTTTTTTTATTTGACAAGCGTAAACCTCAGAACAATCAAGAGAAATGGGAGGAAGACCATAATTAGACATTATACCATAAGCAAGCGTGGACTAAGTCTGCACTTCTGAAGTTCTTCATCACTGGCACACTTCGTTCTGTTGCTTCTTGTTATAGAATGTCAAAAAGGACTCTGGCCTTTTGTCTTTGGGGAGGGGTAAGACATCTTCTTGCAAAAAAATTTCTTCAGGTAAATCGTGGTGTCTACTCGTGGTACTGGCTAGTCCTCCGACGCGACCACGCTACCCTTAATGTTCTTAGCAACAACAATATTATAGGAAATGAAAATGAGAACAAACTCTAACATAAAAATTACCTGCGCTTAAAAATAAACGCCCCTGAAAGAAAATATTTTTGTGAAAAGAAATTGCATTACATGTATTGAACCACCATTACAACTGCATGTGGCTCATGCAACGCTAACAATAGCTTATGTCACCAAAATGCTTCACAATTAAAAACAGCAGGCGATGTCCACATCAAACTTTTCGTAGCTTCGCTGCGCACAATAGCACAGGTGACATCAGAATTATCAGAAAAACTAAATGGGGCAAAGTAATTTGCCTTTGTTTATAACGATAGCCGGTTCTCAAGGCTACAAGGATGGTGTATGGTAAAACTTTATTTCGTCAGAAAGCAACTGCAGACGATTCCGTGTTAGATGGCCATCGACGCAAGGTTGGCGGCGACCTGTGTGGCCCGCTCCAAGACGCTTACGACTGGGTCTGAGCTGGTCGACACGGCCTACCAGTGCTCAAGAGAAAAGCACGCATAATGTCTACGGACGATGGCACTATGCTACATTCCCAAAGTATGTGATCATATTGCCACGTTCCATTTCCCAAGTTTTTGTTATCAACCCAAACCACCACACGATTCTGAGCGCAAACCGCGCCTGCATTTTTCTAGAAGGTTCCGGACTGTAGTAGATCATTTCGATAAGATCACGCCCACTGTGCGAACGGTACAGATCGTTCTGGAACCTACGCCACCGCCAGCGATAACGCTAGAACATTCGACGGCAAGAGTATAAATGCCGACGTGCTTCGCCGCCTGTCAGTTGTTGATCGAAGGCCGACGCTGCGTTCGCCGCTATCAGTCCGAGACTGCTATCTGTGCAAGACTGCTGCTGTAATTAGACTTTAACTTTACCGGGCACAGGTTCGCCCAAATAAACAGTTAAATTACAACACGAAGTTTCCTGTCTTCGGCCACGTCACGACCTCGTGACATCTGGTGGAGGTGCTGCTTCGTTCATGTACCGGACGCTCCCGTCAAGCCGTGAACCCAGCCCCCGTCGCGGAGAAGACACCGACGCCAACCAAGAGCAGCGAACAAGCCGCCGACAGCAAGGTCTCCCACCGGAGTACGGCCATCTACAAGACAAGGCGCGGAAGACCAAGACCATGACCTCGACTGCAGCGACAATGACAACCGGAGCGTCCCAGCCCGCGATCGTCATTCATCAACCCAGGGAACCACCAACGTTTCATGGCTCATCGTTTGAAGACCCGGAAACCTGGCTAGAAACATACGACCGCGTGGCCGCCCTCAACCACTGGGACAACGAAGAAAAGCTCCGTCGTGTGTACTTCTACCTGGAAGACACCGCAAAGACCTGGCTAGAGAATCGGGCGTCCACGCTCCGAACGTGGGATGTCTTCTGCGGCGCATTTCTGCAAACGTTCGCGAGCGTCGCTCGCAAAGAGAGGGCCGCTGCTCTACTCGAGACCCGGGTTCAGCTACCAAATGAAAAGGTTGGAATTTTCACAGAGGAGATGACCCGCCTATTCCGTCACGCTGACCCAGACATGCCTGAGGAAAAGAAAGTTCGTTTCCTCATGCGAGGGGTCAAACAGGAGCTCTTCGCGGGACTGATGAGAAATCCACCGAACACCGTCCAAGAATTTGTATCCGAGGCGACCACTATCTAAAAAACCCTGGACATGCGAACCAGACAGTATAATCGTCGCCTGTCTCCAGAATGCGCTGCTGCTCGAGCCAGTGACTCCGACGACCTGCGTGAAACGATCCGAGCGATCGTGCGGGAAGAGCTGCGCAAACTGTTGCCTTCGGCGCAGCCTCAAGTGGATTCGATCGCGGACATTGTGCGAGAAGAAGTCCGGCAATCGCTTCAAATTCCCCACGCACCGCTGCCCGAGCCGGAAGCTATGAGCTACGCCGCTGCACTGCGCCACAACGCTCCTCCCCGTCCACGCCAAAACGCCGCCCCATCGCACTTCCGTCGACAGGCGCCACCGCCGCCACCACCCCCACCGACGTCATACCGTACGCCAGCAGCCCAGCGCAGTGCACCGAGGAAGACTGACGTCTGGCGCACCCTTGACCATCGTCCACTCTGCTACCACTGCGGCGAGGCCGGACACACATACCGCCGTTGCCATTACCGACAGATGGGACTGCGTGGCTTCGCCGTCAATGCACCGCGTCCACAGCCAGGAGAACGACCACGTGACATCGCCGACTACCTGACAGGAACTTGGTGGACACCACGAAGCCCTTCGCGTTCGCCGTCGCCCAGCCGCCGCACGTCACCGCACCACCGGCAGTACTCTGGCCCAACGCGGGGCCGGTCTCCTAGCCCGTATCCGGGAAACTAAGGGCAGCAACCGGTGGAGGTGCGGTTGCTGTGCGACGAACTACCAAAGATCCTCCGACGACGACGACGCCGCGACGGAGCTTTCCGAACACAACGCCAAACAGGCAAAGCCCTGACGGCGAAAGCTCACTTACCGAAGGTGGCCTGACGACGCAACATGGAAGCAGCGGAACAAGCCGACGCAGCCGTGACCCGACGCCACGCCGTAACTGTAATGCGAGACGGCGAACTAGCGACCTCGACGTTCTTATCGACGGCCACAGTGTGACCGCTCTCGTCGATACTGGAGCCGACTATTCTGTCATCAGTAAGTCGTTCGCCGCGAAGTTAAAGAAAGTTAGGACAGCTTGGAAAGGCCCTGAAATCCGCATAGCCGGAGGCCATCTCGTAACGCCTGCAGAAATCTGCACAGCGAGAGTCACCATTAACGGCCGTATTTATCCTACAGACTTCGTAGTCCTACAGCGTTGCTCAAGAGATGTCATCCTTGGCATGGACTTCTTATGCCTCCATGGTGCTGTCATCAACCTAAAAACAAAGTCGATAACGTTATCCACAGAAGAAGCACTACCGCCGCGCACGCCGTCAGAACACCATGCCTTGAATGTGCTGGAAGAACAAGTCACCATTCCGCCTCGCTCAAGCATCATTATTTCAGTCGGCGCTCCTAAATCACCTGACTTGGAAGGCGTCGTTGAAGGCAGTCAGCATCTGTTGGTCACCCGAAACATTTGCGTCGCAAGAGGAATTGCAGAGCTGCGGGGAGGCAAAGCAACGGTTATGCTCACGAATTTCAGCAATGAGTACAAACATGTGAACAAAGGAACAACGGTCGCATACATCGAAGGAATTGTCGAAGCCACCAGTGCTTTCGCCCTCGCCGATTCTGCGGAACCTGCTCAGAGGAACCAAGCCCCTCCCATAGCTTTCGACGTCAATTCCAGACTTCCGAACGATAAGCAAGACCAGCTCAAGGCCCTGCTCCTGCAATACGAAGATTGCTTTTCGTCGTCATCGAAAATTCGGCAGACCCCAATCACGAAACATCGCATCATAACCGAAGAAAATGCCAGACCACTCCGTCAGAGTCCGTACAGGGTTTCGACGCGAGAACGTGAGGCCATGAAGAGACAAGTTGATGAAATGCTGCGAGATGACATTATCCAGCCGTCCAAGAGTCCATGGGCATCCCCCGTGGTGTTAGTGAAGAAAAAGGATGGGACCCTACGTTTCTGCGTCGATTATCGCCGCCTGAACAAAATCACAAGAAAGGACGTGTATCCTCTCCCACGAATAGACGACGCACTTGATCGGCTCCATAACGCCAAGTACTTTTCGTCAATGGACCTCAAGACTGGCTATTGGCAAATCGAAGTCGACGAAAGAGACCGAGAGAAGACGGCGTTTATAACACCGGACGGCCTCTTCGAGTTTAAGGTGATGCCCTTCGGCCTTTGCTCAGCGCCTGCAACTTTTCAACGCGTTATGGATACAGTACTGGCAGGATTGAAGTGGCAGACTTGCCTTGTTTACTTGGACGACGTCGTCGTGTTTTCCTCGAGTTTCGACGAGCATCTTCGGCGCCTTGGAGCTGTAGTTCAAGCCATCAAGACTTCGGGACTCACACTGAAGCCAGAAAAGTGCAGATTTGCGTATGAGGAGCTCTTGTTTCTGGGGCACGTTATCAGCAAGTCTGGAGTTCGTCCCGATCCACGGAAAACAGCCGCCATCGCCAACTTCCCGCTGCCCACTGACAAGAAAGCCGTGCGCCGATTTCTGGGCCTGTGTGCCTATTATAGGCGGTTCGTGAAAAACTTCGCCCGCATCGCCGATCCTCTCACTAACCTTACCAAGGCCGACGTGGAGTTTAAGTGGGAAACGCCGCAGGAACACGCTTTCCAGGAGCTTAAACATCGCCTCCAGGCGCCTCCGTTACTTGCCCATTTCGACGAATTCGCCGAGACAGAAATACATACTGACGCAAGCAGCGTAGGTCTTGGCGCCGTTCTTGTGCAGAGGACTGACGGACTTGAAAGGGTTATTAGTTACGCCAGCCGATCGCTATCCAAAGCAGAAGCAAATTATTCCACAACAGAAAAGGAGTGCCTCGCTATCATCTGGGCTACGTCGAAATTTCGCCCCTACCTCTACGGCAGACCCTTCAAAGTTGTGAGCGACCACCACGCATTGTGTTGGCTAGCCACCTTGAAGGACCCTTCAGGTCGCCTCGCACGATGGAGCCTGAGACTTCAAGAATATGACATTACTGTCATTTACAAGTCCGGCAAAAAACACTCCGACGCCGACTGTCTCTCTCGTGCGCTTGTCGACCAACCGCTACCCGACGACCCGGATGACGACTACTTCTTAGGAACGATAACTACCGACGACTTCGCTGAACGACAGAGGGCCGACCCGGAACTTAAGACCCTAATAGAATACCTCGAAGGCAGGACCGCCGAAGTCCCGAAGGTATTCAAGCGCGCAC
The DNA here is from genome assembly GCF_043290135.1 of Rhipicephalus microplus. Classification (NCBI taxonomy): domain Eukaryota; kingdom Metazoa; phylum Arthropoda; class Arachnida; order Ixodida; family Ixodidae; genus Rhipicephalus; species Rhipicephalus microplus. The sequence goes on from NC_134704.1 coordinate 131,214,091, forward strand.
TTGCGTCGTTCTTTCTACGAAACGGTCTTCTACAAAAGAAAAACTTTTCACCGCTTCGAGCTAAGTACCTCCTTGTGGTGCCTTCAGCTCTGCGACCAGAACTCCTGCAGGCCCTGCACGACGATCCGACGGCAGGGCACCTCGGCGTTTCTCGCACGCTCGCGAGGATACAAGAAAGATACTACTGGCCACGTCTTACCACCGACGTCACTCGTTATGTGAGAACATGCCGGGACTGTCAGCGACGCAAGACACCGCCGACAAGGCCAGCGGGACTTCTGCAGCCAATTGATCCACCTTGCCGACCTTTCCAGCAGATTGGTATGGACCTACTGGGGCCGTTCCCGACGTCGGTTTTCGGAAACAAGTGGATCGTGGTAGCTACCGACTACCTCACCCGCTACGCCGAGACAAAAGCCTTGCCAAAAGGCAGTGCATCCGAGGTAGCTAAGTTCTTCGTGGAAAATATCGTCCTACGTCACGGCGCCCCGGAGGTCCTTATCACCGACAGAGGAACGGCATTCACTGCCGGCCTAACTCAAGCGATCTTGGCATACAGCCAAACAAACCACCGCCGGACGACAGCGTACCACCCACAGACCAACGGCCTCACCAAGCGGCTTAACAAGACGATCGCCGACATGCTGTCAATGTACGTCGATGTCGAACACAAGACGTGGGACGCCATTCTTCCGTATGTGACCTTCGCACACAACACGGCGGTGCAGGAGACGACGCAGATATCTCCATACAAATTGGTCTACGGAAGGAGCCCGGCAACGACGCTCGATGCCATGTTACCCAACGTCACCGACAAAGAAAACCTCGATGTGAGCGAGTACCTTCAACGCGCCGAAGAAGCCTGACAACTTGCTCGTCTCCGTATCAAGAATCAACAGACAACCGACAGCCACCGTTACAACCTTCGACGACGCTTCGTGGAATACCAGCCCGGTGAACGTGTTTGGGTGTGGACGCCAATACGCCGACGTGGACTAAGTGAAAAGCTTCTGCGACGGTACTTCGGACCGTCCAGGGTGGTTCGACGTCTCGGCCCACTTGATTACGAGGTTGTCCCCGACGGCATCACGAACTCTCAACGACGCCGATCGCGACCTGAAGTCGTCCATGTCGCGCGCCTCAAGCCGTTTCATGCGCGTTAACAAACTGAACCAGTTTTTTTTTTGTATTATTGTTGTATCGTAACTTATTCATTGTACTTTCTTGCATTATTATTGTACTTTAATCTTTAGTTAAAGCATCGGGACGATGCCTTTTTTGAGAGGGGGGCAATGCCACGTTCCATTTCCCAAGTTTTTGTTATCATCCCAAAACACCACACGATTCTCAGCGCAAACCGCGCCTGCAGTTTTCTAGAAAGTTCCGGACTGTAGTAGATCATTTCGATAAGATCACGCCCACTGTGCGAACGGTACAGATTGTTGTGGAACCTACGCCACCGCCAGCGATAACGCTAGAACATTCGACGGCAAGAGTATAAATGCCGACGCGCTTCGCCGCCTGTCAGTTGTTGATCAAAGGCCGACGCTGCGTTCGTCGCTATCAGTCCGAGACTGCTATCTGTGCAAGACTGCTGCTGTAATTAGACTTTCCCTTTACCGGGCACAGGTTCGCCCAAATAAACAGTTAAATTACAACACGAAGCTTCCTGTCTTCGGCCACGTCACGACCTCGTGACAATATGTTGCCACAGCCTGGCACCATTTGCATTGCGGCTTTCTCTCCTCCGGGTGCATTTTGATAAACACGTAAGGGTTGGGAAAAAATCGCGTCTGCAGTTTTTTTCAGACGCATTCCTGCGCCTTTGTCAACCACTTGTGTGGGGGCAAATAAAACCTCCGCTCTAGTTTATAATGATTCGTTATCTCATGAAAGGACACCAGCCAATCCCTCGCGGACCTCCCCAAAACTGGCAGCTCACCTACCCGGCTGACGAAACCTCGAGCATTCAGGTGAGCCGCCTCGTTCCCAGGGTTCCCAGAGTGTGCTGGTACCCAGCCAATTTCTATTTCTCAAAGTTCTAGTCTCATGGCTCAACGCGGAAATTATGTGGTGGTCGCCAATATTCTGCCCCTCGCAAGATTTCGGATGGCTGTCTTTGAATCACTGAGAATCAAGTCCGACTGCGAATTATATAGCTAGCGGTATTGCCGCTTCGTCTGCAGTCTCTGGAGAGCGCGTTTAGACCGATTCAGAGGCCAACAAGCGTCCCCGCCTGTCCACCACCACAATAACAAAAGCGTGTTTGTCATTATATTCCGCGACATCTGTATAGACTGCCGCGTTGTACTCGCCGTACTGAACGTGTAAAGCTCTGGCTCTTGCCTGCCTACGCTGCTTATGGTGAATCGGATGCAACGTTTTGGGCAATGGTTTTATAAACAGAGCCTTATGTAACTCTCGCGACACGTGAATTTTAGTCTCCCCAGTGGGAGCCTCCGCTCTAATTCCAATTCTTCCCAATATGATCTTGCCCGTTTTGTTTGTCGAAAGCCTAGCGTGCTGCATCACCAGATGCGCCTCCCATAAGTCGTCCAGGGTGTTGTACACCCCTAGTTTTAACAGCCTCTCTGTAGGTGCGTTGTTAGGACACCCAGGCGCAGCCTTGTAAGCTTTCCGAATGAAAGCCTCGACCTTGCCTTTTTCTGCAGAATCCAACTTCATATAAGGTGTCGCGTAAGTAATCCTGCTGAGCACAAATATCTGTACCAGCTTACAGAGTTCTTTTTATTTGATCCCTCTCTTACGGTTAGCGATCCTCCTGATTAGCCTGACAGTATAGCATTGACTGTTTCCTTTGATATCGTGCCCATACCACATTTGTTTCTGCAAACATTACCTGCAGTTAGAATGTGGCAGGCAGTATACATTTTGTAAGTGCTTGATGAAACACTGTTAGAACATCTTGAATAAGCTATTACGCTTTGTGTGGACAATAAGTTTGTATGAACAGTTGTGTTCTCTGAACACACCTGCTGAGTAAGGATTTCTTTATGTGAAGTACGAGAATTGCGCGAGTAAGTGTTCGTCAGTGTGCCTATGTTTACAGCTTTGTTATTGTGCACAAATTCATGGCGACAGCTGTTATACGACAGCAGACGTGTAAGAAGCGTCATACATGGTGAAAACCTCTCTATGAAAGCCTTTAGTGGTAGCAGAAAAAAATACTCACGCTTACCCACAGTAACAAGCAAAGTCTATCCAAAGACATAGAAAATAATGGCGGAGTTGCTTCTAATGTTCCACGCTAGCACAGAGACACGAGAGGAGCAAATTGTATTCATTTGTCTTGCACAATTGTATAACTGACACTGAAACTAGAATAATATTTAGTCAATCGTGGCTTAGGATAAAATTAAATGAGACGTGTTTCTTTCTTTTACTCACCTCGACTGTAGTAACTCGCAGGGTCAAGCCTTCGAGCTTGTCTGTAAACTCTTTTTCTGCAAGCTGGGTGTAATTGACAAAGTATGCGAGGCCATTCACTGGGTGCCACGTGGCTACCTTTTAAAAAGAAAGAAAAAAACGAACTGAGTGCCAAAGAACACCGAAACGAACAGTCATCATTACCCATGCGTTGCCGGCAGTGCTCTAATAATCTCTCGGGTTCAGTGTCCCAAAACAGTCATAACATTAGGAGAGACGCCGTAGCGGAGGGCTCTGGAAATTTTAACCACCGGGATTTCTTTAGCGTGCACCTAAATCTAATTACGTGGGTCTGGAACTTTTTCACCTCAATCGAAAATGCGGCCGCCGTGGTCCAGATTCTACGCCACCGCGTTTGGGTCAGCATTCGTGCGCCATAACCACAAGACTATTGGGGCAGGGCTCGGTATCCCATGCAATTTCGTTTCAATATATAGGCCTATATGTGAACACTGAAAACGATGAAAATATTTTCAGCTGTCATAATTAAATATATATGATGCAATTAGTCACATTAAATTCAGAGATAATATTTTAATAATTAGGCTTTGTGGTGGACGCTAGCGTCTGGTTAAAAGTACGAAAATGTAACCTTAGTTTGGCTGTACTGAATAATCAATACCTAAGACACTCAAAGAATCAAAATAAGTACTACTCTGATAATGAACTGTTGCGAACTTCCACAACGATACCGACAAACTAACCATGCTTAAGATCAATTTGTTCGCTTGACCTTGAGCGTACTCACAAAATTGCCCAGACTACCTTCAAATAATATGATAGGTTATTCTACGGCTGTTCTGTAGTTGGAGGTGGCAATAATGGTACGGAATTGCCTGACACTTTCAAGTTGTATTGGTACTTGATTTGACGTGAACACCATTAAAAGTCACAATATTATATATATATATATATATATATATATATATATATATATATATATATATATATATATATATATATATATATATATATATATATAGCTCTAAAGTAACAATCCTATAAAGCATGTAAAAAACGTTTAGCGCAAAATAGTACCTTCACAGTTTATCACACGCTCTAAAAATCAACAATATTCCCGGGACATCCACCACGATGCTTCGCAGCTTAGTTCCCCTTGCCGTGGTCCAACGGCGACGCTTCGTTACACCAAACACACACCCAAGCATGCACTTCATCTTAAACTTACATTTTTTCTGCTCATCATTCAGCCAGCATGCTTTTCACGGGACTTTTTAATAGCCAACTGACCACAGTATTCAATATTAGGAATACTAACAATAATAACAATCAAATATAATAACAATTAACAAAGATAAGCAACTCCCGTGTTTTGCATTTAAGGGCTGCTACATCAAACACGCGGCCTAACGACTTTTCGCAAGCGCTCCAGCCCAAACTTGAATGTTTTCATGCCATCTTTTTTGTAGTAATAAGCATGTTAACGACGTGCACATGTGTGACCAGTCTCAAGCAATTTTTCCGTGAAGCACCACACCCGCTCACCATGCGTTAAAACATAGCTGTTGAACAAAAATATTATCGAAGAATCGGTGTCTATATTGCGACGTTTCAGACATTCCGGAGATAAGCAGTTATGTGTTTCTTTTCAAAACCTGACGTCTAATCCTCTTCAGAAATTAGCAATACAGTAGATATACAGACAATGCTTTCTATCAAATAAAAATGCTAGCTGGCTTTCTTCTGAAACAACCACCTCCCGCCACCCGCTCTAGCTTCATTCAACCTATCCTACCGGCCCATGGAGAGGGAAAATGAGCCTTGCCCCCACGAAGTGGGAGGCAGGAAATAGCACCACTTTTCTGTATTCATTTTTGAGCAAATCACTCTTTATAAAGCCCGCCAGCTCGTGTGAGTTTTAGACTCAAATGTCAGCATAAATAGGTTCATTGGCCAAACGTGTAAATGTCAACACGTGAATGTACAACTCCTGATTCTAAAGTTTGTTTTTTTATTATAACTATTTAACACTAAGTAGACAGCTCACCTTTATCATTCCTTTCGACTTAAGTTCAATGACGTCCATGTAGAAGTCCTCGCGAATTCCACGGTGTTCGATGCGTACGTCGCCCGTCAATCCCCTAATTGTTGTCTGCATTAGAATAAATAGACAAAACACTTATTATATTTCTAGCATAATTACATGTATGACTCAGCTCGACAACAATCATGAACACCTACATATATGACTATTAAACGGACGAAAATTGCGGCCTTGGTGGAAGCTTTCCAATATAGCCCTTTCATGGTACACAGGCTGCATCTTTATTAAAAAACCAGAAGCTTTAACCGCTCTCTTTTTATCGCTAGGTAGATGCTTATGGATGCCACTATTCGCTATGCAATCGTAAACCGCGTTCGTAGATTCTATAAACTATACGAAGGTTGTAATTTTTCTGGCCGCATCTCTGCAACGTGTCAGGCCTTATTTGGTTTGAAAGCAGCGCTATACATTTCACTGTTAATTCTAACAGGTCCTCAAGCCGCGCTTCCAGTAGTGCGAGTATTGTTTTGTTTTATATGCTGTGTAGCTATTCAGGGCTTCAAGGAATAAAAACATGGTCGAAGTTCCTGGATAGCTTTACTGACAATATTGCTTGTATTTTCTGAACGCAGTAATTTATACCGCACCAACAACGCCAAATACACTCGCACTGGCTTTTTTTGGGGGGGGAGGGGGGGGCGAGGGGAGGGGAGAAAATGCTTCAAACACCCTAATATGTTTCACTTTACTGAACGTTGCAAGTGAACCGCCATATTCACTATACTTGACGTCAACTCTCTGTGGCAGCACAGCCAAAGCTACGTGGACGGGGCTTCTGAAGATATGTTACTACGCCAAGTAGTCGTTTTTGTGCCATTTCGGTTTTGGTTTCGCAAGCGCATCCAACGTGTACTTTTAGCACGACCACCATGCAATAAATCTGAATTTCTTTAGAAATTGAGAGGAAATAAACGAAATGTTAATTTTTAAGGAAAAAAACACGAAGCTTGTTTGAAGCGTTGAGGTGTATTTCAGAAACAAACAAAAAGAAGTACGGCCGAGCAGGTACAATGGCGGATTAAAACAATGCAAAGCCAAGAAACCATTTCCTAAACTGCAGTGCATACTTGGTCGGCATCATTGTTTCTCTTCTTTTAGAGACGCAAGAATTTTCTGGAGGTGCTCACAATATTTTTTACGGAACGCTAAGGCAGCAACGTGAAGCAGAAATGTTGGCCCCGATCGGTCATGAGCGGGCGTCTGACGTTCGTAAATCCAAGTGGGTGAAATGCAATCTCTATTCGGCCGAAAACGTTGTTTTCACACATTCAACAGGATAATATTGTTACGTAAAAATGAGACGAGGCGTCTCTATTCAGAATCTTTATTGACACTGATGCGTGTAGCATCGACTAAGATTGAGGACAGCCCGCACAACCGACAAAACACTTTCTCGTTGTCGTCTTCTGACCGCTGATATGTCAGCTACTTAGCATTACCCCCCCCCCTCCCTCCAGTGGTAAAGGCGCTGTCTCGGTGCATGTTGTTTACGGTCTTCAGTAGGCAGGTGGTAAGGTTTTAGTCTGCTGACGGGCACAACATCACAAAGTGTGGTTGCAGATGCAGGAATGATCTCACAGGTGTCATCGGTTACCTGGCGGATGATACGGTAAGGACTCATGTAGCGCCAAAACTACTTCTCTGATAAGCCGACTCGACGAACTGGGCACCACGGGAGAACGAGAGAACCAGGTGAGAAGCGAATGTCAACATGCCGGCTGTCGTAGATGGCTTCCTGGGTGGCTTGCGAAGCCGAAGGTCTAAAGTGGGCGATCTGACGTGCGTGGTCGGCACGAGCAATAACATCGCGTGCATCTTGGGTTGATGGCGTTGTAGTGGTTGGAAGTAGGGTGTCGAGTCGCAACGTCTGATCACGGCCATTGAGTAAATAAAAAAGTGAATTACCCTTCGTGTCGTTGCGCGAAGAATTGTACGCGATGGGCACGTGAGGTTGCGCCAGGTCCCAGTCATGGTGGTTGAAGGACACATACATCACGAGCATATCCGTGAAGGTGCGATTTAGACGTTCGGTAAGGCCATTTGTTTGAGGATGGTAGGAAGTGGTCAACTTGTGCTCCGTCGAGGAAGAGCGCAGAAGATCGACGATTACTCGGGACAAAAATGTGCGGCCGCGATTGGTGAGTAGCTAACGTGGTTGCTTGGGTGAGTTCGTAGGACATGATTCACAGAAAAAAAACTATCTGTCTCCTTCTTTTCTTGTATCTTGTTATCGGCGCTGTTTTTTATGTGAATCCGTGAGTAATTGGTGAGGAGCACCATGGTGTTGGATGACATCGTGGAGAAAAAAGTCTGAAACGTCAGTAGCGGTGCTGGTGGGGAGCGCTCGAGTGCTGACATACCTTGCCGTGTAGTCTATAGCAACGGCGACCCACTTGTTGCTCGATTTCGACTCGCGAAAAGGAACGAGAAGATCTATGCCAACAAGGAAGAAATGTTCGGTTGGGATTGAGATCGGTTGAAGAAGTCTTGCGGGGGGTGTAGTAGGTCACTTCCTACGGTGTAATTTATCGCATGAGGACACGTAACGGTGAACGGACCTGGCGAGACCACGCCAAAAGAAGCGGTGAGCACACGGTCGTACGTCCGAGATGCACCCAGATGACCAGCAGTTGGTTCATCATGAAGCTCGTGCAGCACGGTTGATAGCAAATGTTTTGGCACGACAAGAACGAGCTCAGGGCCATCTGGCTGGAGGCTACGAAGGTACAGCGTGTCATTCAGGAGGACGTACATGCAAAGCGACATGTCATTCGGATCAGAATCAAGACGGTCAATAAGTTGTCGCAGAGAAGCATCACGACGTTGTTCATCCCGAATCTGAAGAAACTGGGACATTGACATGACGCTGAGGCTAGGCTCGATGTCCGACTCGTCAGGCTGATCAACAATTAAGGTAGCGAGATAAGTAATCGGCGTCCAGATGAAGACGTCCAGACTTGTAAGCAACCGAGTAGGAATACTCCTGTAGGCGTAATTCCCAACGGCCAGTCGGGTCTTTCAGAGAAGAAAGCCACCACAACGCGTGATGATCTGTGATGACACGGAAAGGGTGGCCATACAAGTATGGACGGAATTTCAAAACCACCCAGACAAGGGCGAGACATTCCCGTTCTGTTATAGAGTAGTTGCGTTCAGACTTTGAAAGCAGACGGCTTGCATACGTAATTACACGGTCGTTGCCCCGCTGAATTTGTGCCAATACCTGCACCAATTTTGTGACTACTCACGTGATTTCGCACTTCTGTAGGAACATCTGGGTCGAAATGTGCAAGAATAGGAGGTGTCGTTAGAGCGGTGATTAGCTGAGAGAAGGTGTCAGCTTGAGAAGGGCCCCAACAAAATAGGACGTCTTGTTAGAGAAGGTCAGTGAATGGCCGTGCGAGTGCCGCAAAATATTTCACGAACGGGCGAACGTAGAAGCAGAGGCCCACGAAACTGCGAATATCATGGGCAGAGCATGGGACTGGGGAGTTTTCTACAGCGCGTACTTTCACCGGGTCTGGCCGTACGCCGGCAGCGTCAACAAGGTGACCCAACACGGTAATTTGACGAAGACCGAAGTGGCACTTGGAGGAATTGAGCTGCAGACTGGCCCGTCGAAATATCGATAGCATGATCGAAAGGCGTTAAAGAAGGGTTGCGAAGGTAGGTGAGTGAATGATCACGTCGTCCAGGTAACACAAAAGTGTCGACCATTCAAATCCTTGTGCGAGCGTGTCCATCATTCTCTCGAAGATCGCGGGAGCGTTGCAGAGGCCAAAGGGCATGACCTTGAATTGGTAAAGACCATCAGAAGTAACGAAGGTGGTTTTTTCTTGGTCCATGTCATCTACAGCAATTTGCCAGTAGCCACATCGGAGGTCGAGAGATGGAGATAAGGTGGTGCCATGGAGGCAATCGAGGGCATCGTCAATGCATGGTAGAGGGTACACATCTCTTTTGGTAATTTCGTTGAGGTGGCGATAATCAACGCAGAAACGCCATGAGCCGTCTTTCTTCTTTACTAATACCACAGGAGATGCCCAAGGGCTCGATGATGGTTCGATTACGTTTTTCGTAAGCGTTTTGGCCATTTCTTTTTTAATCACTTCTCGTTCGGACGCTGACACGCGGTACGGCCGACGGTGAATAGGCGCAGAGTCACCAGTGTTGATTCAGCGAGTGACAATTTTAGTGTAGCCCAAGGGACGATCGTCGGTGTCAAAAATGTCACTATATGAAGTCATAACCTGGTGGAGAGTGGCGGCCTGGTGAGGCGAAAGCTCTGATCCAATCATGTTTCGAAAAATAGCATCGTCTCAGCTGGGTGACCGTGAGACTGCGCCTCGATCAGGAGCAGATACACCGAACACTCGCATCGTTATGTGTTATGGCAGTTAGCTGGGCTAGTGACATCTGGCAGGGCAACACTTCTGGAGTGAAACCAAAGTTAAAGAGCGGAAGGAACACACGGTTATCCGCTATGGTTGCGATGGTATAGGGCACAGTAACACTGCGCGCGTCAGCCGAACGTCAGTAATCGGCGTAACGATATAATCACCGTCAGGAACGGGAGTGGCCGATGACAAACACGCATACGTGACCGCACGAGGTGGCAGGCGAATGAAAGTGGTTGGGCTCAAGTGGTGGGCTTTGCAGAGTAGTCGCCAAAGACTGGAAGATTGAGGCTGAGGGAACCAGACGAACAATCAATTAAGGTCGAGTGTGTCGAAATGAAATCAAGGACAAGTATGAGGTCATAAGGGCAACAGGCTAGCACGGCAAAAAGAACCACGGCGTGACGACCGGCAATACTGACACGAGCAGTGCACATTCTAATTACTGGTACAGTACCGCCATCTGCAACACGTATTGTCTGCGTCGTAGACGGCGTCATAACCTTTTGCAAGCGGCGACGCAGAAAAGCGTTCATAATAGACAGGTGGACACCTGTGTCAATAAGGGTGGTCACAAGAACATAGTCGACTTGTACTTGAAGCAGGTTGTGGTGCGTGGGAAGCGTCAGTAGAGGATTTTCGGCCATCATTGGTATTGCAGCTTCACCTCTATAAGCTGCAATATCTAGTTTTCCTGCTGGATCATCCAGAGAAGCTCGGTGAGGAAAAGGGCCGAGGTAGTGGAGAGCGGAATTGGCGACGTAACGGCGACCGGGGAAATGGGCGTCAGTGGAAGGCTCGTAAGATGACGATGAATAGAAACTGAAAGGTGCGGCAGCTGAACGTCGAGGGGTCGTCGGGTATATGTCCGCAGAGGTAGAGAAGGTCTGACGTGGTTAATTTGACCAACGGCGGCGGAAATAGCGAGAAATGTGCCCAGGCTTGTGGCAAAAAAAACAAATAGGCCGGTCGTCAGGTGTTCGCCATTTCTAAAGATTACAGAAAGGCAAGGTTAGTGGTAAACGGTGAGCATGTCCTGGGGAGTAAGACGGCACATTAGGGCGAGTCAAAGGACATACTGATGGAAGGCTGACGTTTGCAAACTCCTGCCTCACACCAGCTTGTATTAACGTCACTGTCAACTGTTGTTCATCAGAGGCGAGCGTTGCGAAAACGGATGGCTGAAGAGGAGCCGGACAGGCAGCTTCGATTTCCCGACGAACAATGCGCGTGACTTTGTCATACGTGGGGGACTGGCGGGTGGCTTCACACGATGAGGTTGCGGCCGTTTTGGGCAGCCGGATGAATTGCAGAGTAATACGGCGGTTCTTGGCTTCACCGGCACTCTTTAATGATGGCGTCGACGGCGGCAACGTTGTTGTAAACTAGAATATTAAAGACGTCGTCTGCTATGCCTTTCAGCACACGGGCCACATTGTCAGATTCACTCATGTGGTCGTCACCCTGGCGTCATAGGGCGACGACGTCGTGAATGTACGCGACGTACGACTCCGTCGACGTCTGTGCACGAGCGGCCAGTTGATTCCGCGCTGCGATCTGCCGCCCAAGGTTGTCGCCAAAAATGTCGCGGATCTTCTCTTTAAAGAAGTCCCAGCTTGTAATATCCGCTTCGTGCGTCTCTAACCACACCCGTGGTGGGCCATCGAGGTAGAAAAGCACATTGGCAATCATAAGAGTCAGGTCCCACCTATAGCTTGCGCTGACCCGTTCGTACCGGTTGATCCATTTCTCAACGTCAACGCCATCCTGACCGAAAAATACACGAGGATAATGAGCAAGAGGTAGAACGACGTACGTAGAAGTCACGGAAGGGGCAGGTGGTGAAGAAGATTGTTGTTCAACCTGTGACATGGTTAGAGCTATGATGATGCGGCCGTTGCCTAGCTTCGTGATGAAGACAGGGAAGTACCCCGCACCTCCGACACAAAGATGTTACGTGAAAATGACACGAGACGGGTCTATTCAGAATCTATATTGACACTGATGCGTATAGCATCGACTAAGAAGGAGGACAGCACGCACAACCGACAGACGACTTCATCGTTGTCGTCTTCTGACCGCTGATATGTCAGCTACGTAGCAATATACACGAATGAGTGTGTTACGCAGGCAAAGCTCAAGAAACGACTCCCTCTGTAGACGCCGATGAGAGTGGTATAGGGGTACGTGATCTTCGGCGTTATCGTATCAACATTTAATTTCGGTACGATACGTTTTTACGATGCCCCAATAATCACTCTTATTGAGCTTAGCATCTTCAGTGAAATCGTAGCCTAGCGTAAATCGAACAGTTGGCCATAGCTGCAATGGTTGGGTTACAGGGGGACGCAACGAGTGCTGTCATTAACTCAAGTAGCGTCTTCTAGCCCGGCAAACAAAGTAGACAGACACGCTACTGTTTGACTCTCAAAACGTTCATGAAGACGCGGAATCGGGGGAGGCTGGAAGCCCCGCGAATAGAAAGGGGCAACCGAAAATGCTTTGCCCATCGGTCATACGTAGCGGTGGCATCATAAGTTGTCGTCAATGCCTCCTTTAGAAAGATGCCTGTGACACGACATGCTTTCTCATGGGGACGGGAGATTCTTCGTTGTTCAGTGCTTTCTCCGCAAGGAGCACTCACCGTCGACATTGCTACTTTCGCAGGATACGGAGATGGCACCATGACAAAGACACAACTGTGTCACCTTCAAGACAGCAATAGACCATAAAGTTTCATAAAATATTGCTTAGAGAGGAATCTGGTAGAGCGATCGTGTACCCTCATGGGAATTAGGGGAAGTACAGGATTCGGATTAGATCACGTTAGTCAGTGAACTGTCTACGGATCTTTTTCTGCAGTTTCCATTTCGTTCTTCGCGTACAGTGGGTATTGGTGTGGGTGCAAAGGACTGGAGCTGCGTCATTGTTGTTCAATGAAGCTAAAAACTGCCAGGCTTCTCAATTTACTGCAACGATGGAGCTGTATCAGTCGTTTTTGACAGTTCAAATGAAGCGTCGTCCACTCACTGCTGCGCGTAAATGCAGCGTCCCATGCCAGTGCAGAATATTACACCAAGATCACGTTTGTGGTTAGTGCGTCTTGCTAAAACTCGTTTAAATCAACTGCAAAACGACGGCGACACGAAGTAGACGCACCGCCACGCTCTTCTGACTCGACTTCACAACAAAACGAGAGGGGCGTTGGGGGCAGACCACTTGAACAGACGCACCTGGCATCGCAGCAGACAAAACGTTAAGTGTTCTTCACCTAATACTGTGCTGTTATTTCCATAAATAGATATTGCGTACTTTCTATACGGCAAACCAAGAATGTTTGTTTTCAAATGTTGTAAGGAATAATTCATTACATCTTTGCGCCAAATCTGGAACGCAATGGCAGAGCAATGCATACCCTGGTAGTTAAATTTGTCGAGGTTTCACTCCTACCGCTTAGTCACAAGCACCGTTTGCAATAAAGTTTGCGTACAAAAATATAAGCAAGTTACAATTTCATATATCTTTATATTACTTTGTTTGACACTCGGAAAAGAGCGTCGCAAATCTCAAGAACGTGGTCCATCCGTAGCAGATCCGAAGCCTGTACTTCCCATCATTCCCTTGCGGGTGCAAGCGCTGCTGAAGGAGCCCGCGTAGACACTATCGCCACCACTCTAGGTAATATTTTATCAAATCCTATGGCAATAGACTTTGATTTAATCTCAGAGGCGGCTTAGTTTAAAGCGGCTGCCGCAGCGAGCGCTCACCGCCGACAATACTTGGGGGAGCGAAAGAGGAGAGAACAGGAGAGGGCCAGGAACTAGATTTTCGGCTCAAGTCGCAAGCATCTTTCTAGAGGAGACGTTGTTGTCGTAAATTTTGCGTGCTTGCCATCGCTTGCGTCACTTACGTTACGCTCTTAACGCTATTTACAACAACCTCTGAACAAGGGCATTACGCTGCTTGCGTCTATCGAGCTATTTACAGTAATCCGCACGTAGCGCACATAAACTGAACACTACTTGAGGCACCACATCAATGCACAAGTATTAGGAGGTGTGTTACTTTACTAGAAAAATACACAGATACGAATTTGTAGAGACCACACCGTTTCTTAGGCTACGCTGAAAATGTGACGCTATGCATGAGAGAAGGCCGGCAGAAGACTATCGTCTTTCGACGACATTTGCATGGGAGCCTGCAGATACACGGGCAATTTTTTATACCTGACAAGTGGACACTTTTATTTTAGCAGTGTAGCTAATTAAGCCTTTCTTTTTTTTTGGGTGGGGGGGGGGGGAGGGGTGGCTTGCCACATATTGCAAATAAAAAGCATCATCGTGAAGCTTCATCATCGTGAACCCTCATCATCATGAACCCTCTTTCACTTCAGCCCCAGATTTCGTTGCTCTAACTAGACCTCATGCAATAGCTCTGATATGAGGGCAGAAAAAGAGACGAAGAAAGAGGTAAAAATAACGAGGAAGAGGAAAGTGGAGAGAATGAAAGAGAGCAATTCTCGGCAAAAGAATTTCTCGCCTAGACGATATTGAAACCCGCGAACCCACGATCTAATGGCGACAGTGGTAACCACTGGGCGATTCAGGAACGCGAACAAAGCATAGCATAACCTTGCATCATACAGTTCACGGGTTAAATGGAAATTGACAGCGAAGGTGAAGAGACCTGATGAGAGGGCAAAGAAGACAAGGAGGAAGAGACAGAGAAAAGCAAGGCACGTAAAAAATAGAGAAATAGTAAGAAAAAGAGCAAAGAAATTGAGAAAAGTAAAGGGAGGCAAATTTAAAGCAAAATGTCAATAAACAGTGAAATAAAAAATAAAAGTAAGAAAATAGAAGAAATATAGAAGAGAGAAAATAAGAAAGAATATCAATGCGAAAACTGAAGGAGAGTAAGAAACAGAAATGAGAAGGAAAAGGGACAAGAGTTAAGAAGACTAAAAAAGACGTAGAATAAGAGAGATAAGAGCAAAAGATAGCCGGTAAGAAGTAAGCAGAAAAATTTGAATAAGGATTCCAAGCTGCCTTGCTGCGCCATTCTTGAGGCTTGGCACCACCTCTGCATGCTCAGTTATTTTGTTTGTTTTCCAATGTAAAGACTGATCTTTACACAAGGCCTTGCCACAAGGACGTGACATCAATGAATAGATGTAAAATCTTGCTTTTTTGTTTTGCTGATGTGAAATTAGGCGGCTTACATACGCTGGCAACATGTAAAGCATCGCATGGCGGCCCACACGGAGTATATACCATTTTCATAGACTCCAGAAGAGATGATCCATGTTTCCAAGGTTTCGGTTGATCGCAGTTAAGTGACTGCAGGTCCAGATTATGCATCACACGGTCAGCATTGTGCAGCCCAGTTGCGAGGAGAGTGACGGCGTCGTACATCAGTGCTGTGTCTGTCTGCGAACAAACAACGCTATTTGTGGGTGAAAACACCTCATAAGCCTTCAAGTCATCACTCACAATAAATAAGTTCCTTCTCATGTTTTTTTAAAACCAAGATTAGTGGTCAATAGCTTTCTGGTTTTTTTTTGGCTGAAACCTTTGCTCTATGTAATTGTGTTTTTATTGTAAAGACGTCTATGCTAATAACAGCAAAATATCTGAAAATAAGTAACAAGTAAACTTTGAAATAAATTGTACAGCTATTTTATGTACTCTTATCTCAATGTGTCCTTTCCATGTAATGTTTGAACAAGACCGTGTTCATATATATTGATGTGAACACATGGATTTTTATCCTTCCTTATGCCAAATTGTTTAAAAACACAGTGTAATAGTGACTTGGAAACCATAAATAGCTCTAGTTATCGCAATATGCACCAAACGCGTAGTATGTATAATTTATTCAAAATGCTAGTCTGCTTGAGAATGGAGATACTAATCCTCACAGTACGCGAAATAACTCTTGGAATGCAAAGGCTGACTTCTCGTACGTCGATAGAAATCATGTCCGAGTGGTTGGTGGCGCCGTATCTCCAGAGTGCCCTGCCGATCTTTAGGTCTCGGACGACATCCACGACCTCTGGTCGTTGTGGATCCACCAGTCGGAATGCGGTGATGTTGGCTTGGAGGTCCGAGAATTCGGTCAAGTCAAGAGTGTGCAGATCCTGTGAGAAAATGGCAGCGAAATCGTCATTCGCGTAGCGCAGATCTATTCCAGGATAATGAAACAGCGCTCCGTGAGACCGTTATTGCATGCAGTGCCACCTGACGTCATGCTGACGCTCGACGCTCACTCATCTTTACAACACATGCATACCGTTCACCATGCAGTTTTAAGCACTTACTGAGAGGAAAAACGGGTGCTGTAAGCTGTTGGTTTCATAGCAATGTTGCGATATGCGAGATTGGGACTTATGGCTTGGATTTGTATTGTTCACGAAGAGCCCGGACATCTCAAAAGTACTTCTTGTTTCAAAGTATTCTTTGCGTCAACATGATTGTATGCATTTTGAAGAAACGCGTAGTAAGCTAATAATATTTTTATCATTGCACAAAAACGAGTTTTATTCAGCTTTGGAATGGTTGATGTACCATTTTAGTAAGCAGAAAAAGTAACAAATCGCCACTAGATTTGGGATGCCAAAGACAAAGCCAGCGTTCACTTTGCTACTCTTTGCCGTCTGTTGTTTGTTTGTTTTTTTCGTCACTTGGTTATCTCATAGAGGAGAGTGGACTCTTAATATATTATATTATGCGTGAATAAGATCCGCTTGCAAAAGCTTTGTTTTGGTGGAGCTTTTCCTGCGCAGGCATGTCCGATTTTTTAGCCGGTGCCTCGCTCAACAACAGCCAACACAAGCTTCGCCGAAACATATGCCCAATCCCTTTGTGGAAACAGCACCACTTAAGAAATGCGCTTAGACAGTGGTGCCAGGTGCAATAAACTCTATGCAGCACTCTCCGCTTTATGTATACTGAAACCGTGTTTAGTAGGAGTGAAAAAATAAACACACGTAGCTAGTGAATAACACAACACTTAGAACATGAGGGATGAAGAATGCTTGAATAGGAAATTTAGCAGGAGCCAGTGACACCACCTGTGACGAATTTCGCGATTTTTCATCCTTCGTTCTTTCTCTTAACTTCTGCTTTGAACAGTAGATTAGAAGAACTACCAAAAATACATGCAAGAACACAAAAGATTCACATGCGGTACAGAACGTACGTACACAGAATGCCTAATTGTGGAATAGCTATGGTAAACTGGAGCTATGTGCCACTTTTACAACCACCTGGATTTTCGCGCTTACCAGAACATTTCACAAATCTTACAATGTGATAAAAAACGGAGTAAACAAATAATTCAGTCGATGAGTGAAAACCTAGTACTGGGTTTGATTTGCGATAGCGCAATCAAAAACCACATGCACTAGAATATAAATACATGCTCGTTTGAACTGCACCCCCAACTAAGGGTACTCTACTTTGAAGAGAAAGAAAATATTGTGACAGAACAGGAGCATCCCACAAATGCATTTGCTTTTTTATTGAGGGCGCGTGGCGTGGAGTAGCAAACGTTGTTTCATATCAGTTCCAATATCATGAAACTGCGATCAAAGCTTGACTGAACAAGGCGGCGACACAAAATATATCGCATAATTTTTCATGTCTAACTTCTGTGAAATGTTATAGTCCAGGGGCTGTCGAGTGAAGAAACACCTAGCTTTCACAAATTTTCCTAGCTTTCACGAAACACCTAGCTTTCCCGAATTGCTTTCAAGAATAATTCATTTGAATGTGTCTATATGCAATGCTTAATATTGATCCGTCATGGACGTGTGCTGGATGTCACTACATAATGGCAGGGGCCATGTGTGAGCCTTATGCACAGTGTGTATGTCATGCGGAGTGATATCGCGTGCTTTAACGCTGCTTCTGAGCCCTAGGTCTCTCAGTTCATCGAGACTTAATTTGATTGATGGGTGCGTTTCGCCAATTTTTCGCCAATCGAGCATCTGGATTTTTCTCCATAAGCTTTAGCGACTGACTGCTAGTTATCGTGCATGTGCTGGTTCATGCATGCGTCTTATGTATTTTATGCTGCCGTAGCGATGGCAGTGAAGAAACGCATAGAGGTGATCGCTCTCCCCAATTAAGCAATTCGTAATCTACCCGCAGCTTAAATAATGGCCTATATGCTTCATTTACTAATAATGTTAGTCAGTGCTGTTGCGTCTATATAAATTTTGACATGACTGAATGATGTTACGCATTACCGCTTTAGTGTTGAACTTAACAGATTTCGCATAGGTTCCGGCGGTTGCTGGACAGCTTCTGGTCTTGCGCACCAATGTAAACTAAAAGCATTGGCGGGGAATAAATGCTTGAGCGAGTAACCAGCCCATTTTCAACACTTTTCTCTCCTTTGTATGTCTAAAAAAGTCATGTTAATTTTCTTCTAAACTGCTAACAACAATAAAAGAGTTGACGGTTAACATTAGGCACCTTTCTTTTACCAGAAAGCGGAAAAAAAGTTTGTTTTCTTCCTCTCGCACAAGTAAAAAAACAAGTTTTCTTCTTCTGTATTAGAAAGTGATAATTGAAGTAACCGGAAGTTTCTCGAGAAGCAACACGTGTTGACCGAAAAAGGTGAACACCGACCGAAAAAGGTGAATACATCTTCAAGCGCAAAGTTGGTTGGCTTGGACCACTGTCTCGAGAGCCTAAACAGAGTCTCAGAGCCCCTCCTTTATTACGTTTGCACGTTGCAACTCATGTAAAGTATGACAACATACAACGCGCTCACTGCAGTGTGAAAACCATTCCAGAACATCTGAAGTCACCATGCTTAGTCTTTGGTACTCACCAGTGAAGTGATGATATAATTGTGGTAGTACGTCATCATGTTTACTTCTCTGGCCTGCAAGAAACATGTTTCAGTGGACATGCTTCAGAGCAAAAAGAGAGAAAAAAATTAAAGCAGCACAACAATGAATGTCTCACACCGAGCCAACTTGAAAAAATGTCTGAATGGGCATGTCCTAATTGGCAGAACAGCTCGCAGATAGAAAGAAAAGAATAAAAAAAAACATGGATTAGGATCTGCTACGAAGTTATGACGCTGACATGGCGAAGGCCTGAGTAATTGGAGGATTTCTCTTTCCAGCACTAATCTTTTTCACGGATAGGCAATAATCCGATCAGCACTTCACCCGCAATATCAAAGGGTCCAGCCGGTAATGAATGCTGGATTACAACAGTATTGAAGAGTGGAGTGCAAAGGATTATTACATTGTTTGAACGCAGACATTGTCGCGTTCACTACGCACGATCGCAGCCCACAGTGCTTGCTCGGTGTGCTGTGGCTAAAACGTGATATAAGAGCTCGTGAAAAGAGTTCGGCAATCCACATACTGCCACACTTTAAGTGCATCGCGAAGCACTCAGCAGATATCCCTACCCTATGCAATGGGCTAACCATGATATGCTGATTTCGCAACTTAGCATCACAACTCCTGATAGAGAGTGAGAATCTCTTTATAGAAAAACAGAGAACTGCCTGCGTGCTATTCTGTATAAGAGAAGGGTCATAAAAACACGGAGGCCCTTGAAGCCGAACGGCAGGGATACACAAAAAAACATAATTGAGGGACCATTAAGATTCGCCTTCAAGAGCTGAATGTGATAGCGATAATCTGTGCCTATGGCGTACTTTAGGCACTTATTGCGTAGAAGAAGAATGGCGATTTGGGCTAGTTGGTTTGAATTCATGATAAACGAAAACACCTTCCTTATCCGCTTGAAGAACACGCAAATTATTCGCGGACAAGAAACTAGAAAGTGGTTTTAGGCACATGACCGATCTTGATCGACACCCACCTCTCACGAGGACATGTGCCTAAAACCACTTTCTAGTTTCTTGTCCGCGAATAATTTGCGTGTTCTTCAAGCGGATAAGGAAGGTGTTTTTGTCAGCGCTCGTGTTGTCCTCTTTGCTTTCCGTACCTCGACTTTCGTCTGTTTTTTCTAGCACATTCGTGCTCGCGCTGCAACCCTTATTATCATGACTTATTGCGTACTTTTTAGGGACGAAGCTCCTTACGCAGTGGGTTGTACGTCCCGTGTTTGTAGTAATAGCCACCTTTTGTTTAGTGCTTAGAAAGTCCGCGGAATGGTGGTACTTGTATATGATGAAGACATGATGAAAAAAAATGCAAAATGCGAGATCGCGGTGCTTTGAGTCTTCACTAGATGGACGGATGGATGGACGGGGGGGGGGTAGACAGACAGACAGACAGACAGACAGACAGACAGACAGACAGACAGGCAGACAGACAGACAGACAGACAGACAGACAGACAGACAGACAAACAGACAGACAGACCGACAGACAGACAGACAGACAGACAGACAGACAGACAGACAGACAGACAGACAGGCGGACAGACAGACAGAGACTGCCGATTCGACGGACGGATGGGTGCTTCACCCCACTCTTCATCATTCACTCCGTGGATAAGCTGTGATCTTTTATTCTATCATGTTACTCGGTAACTTTCAATAGTGCATTACTCTAATGTAATTATTAAAGTTTAAAATGAACATATGACATCAGTGAAACTTTAGCATGTGGCGGCGTTTCGTGTAATGGGTAGCAAGTATTCAAATACCGAAAATATGCGCATAAATTTTTTCAGACTTGAAGTGCACCCACTAACTGGTTTAAGGAAATACGCGCAGTAACATGCCTGCCTTTTATAATGGGTTGTCGGCTTTAGCTACCTCCAAACTCCAGCAACCCTCTAACTACAAGCCCCAAACTAATGGCCTCACTGAGCACTTTCATCGAATTCTTTCCAATATGATATCAATGTACACAAACGTATTCAATACCAACTGGGATACCATACTGCCTTTCGTGACCTTTGTGTAAAACACTGCTATGCAGCGCGCCACGGGCTATTCACCCTTCTTCCTTGTTTACGGCCGTCAACCGACATTTGCCCTTGACGTCTTTTTTTTTTGTCCCCGTAACTTTGTGGACGCCATGGAGTAGCAACCTATACTCTCTCGCCTTAGCTTCTTGTCGCCATGGCACTCGCCTAAATTTCGAGGCAAGTTAGCAGGATCGGATGATTCGCTACGATGAATTTCACCGCGTCGTTGAGTTTGGTCCTGTAGATGAAGTGCTGCTTCGAACCCCTCTCGAGTCCCAGGCCTGTCAGAGAAGTTTCCGTCACGTTTTATTGGCCCCCACGCTATGGCTGAGCGAACTTCTCAAGTGATCTATCGCGTAACCCCCGCTGCCATGCCTTCCGACAACCGTTGTCGTGGCACGGAGGTTGTCCACGTTTCTCGGGTGAAACTTTTGTAAGACGTACACCACCATAAACAGCGGCCAAGTTCGCCGCTTCCGCGTGAGGTGAAAATTAGTGTGAGCACAGTATTCATTGCGTTTGTTCTTCGTCATATTCACATGTACGTAATCGTTAATGGGAGCATCGTCTTCGTTCGAACAATTGGTCGGGCGGATTCGCTAAATAAACGGTGTCGAGACCACGGTATCGCTGCTGTCTTGCAATATTTACTTTTTAATGCTGCGCCTAGGTTACTCTCCGATTACATTGAATCTACGTTTGCAACTGCGTGTATAACTCTACTAGTTGGTTTTCTTAGGTAAGCTTGACTTGAACGCTCAACTGCTCCCTGTCATCGCTAACGCTCATATTGATTGACAAACGCGTTATTGCTGAACGTCTTTAAAATAAATATATTTGCTGACAAAAATTATATTAAGCGGACAAAAAGCAGCTACAAGAAGTGAAATATTCTACGAGAGACTCAGTGAAAAAAGAAGCCCTACTCCGCTTATAATATCATAAACCTAACTGGCAAATCTGACGCTGTTTGTCTCCTGTAGCACGGCTTTCGATCGTTCAGGACAACCTCTTTGGTGATCAAAGCTGTTGTCCCTTTCATAGCTGGCTTGCTAAGGGAAGATTGAGGCCTAATGACCTCGGATACTCTATTTTCTATATGTACTGCAGCGTAATACAAAGAATTTGATTTCCAAAATAAAAGAAAAATCAACAAGTGAGCAAACGAATATACAGCAAAAGGAAACAGATTAAAAACGACTGGCCTGCACGTAACACGCTGCACAGTCACAGCGAAAACTAGAAAAGCTGCCTTTTAGAACCATTTTTAAACACATTTTGGGTAGCTGCTACGAGCACACTTGTTGGGTACCCCCAACGCCATAAATAATGATAATTTTTGTGTAGTAGGTCAGCATTCATCATGATCAGTCTTCGTCATTCAGCCTTCAGCCTTCGTCTTCATCAGCCTTCGTAATTCTTCAGAGAAGATGATATCCGCTACACGCTTGCTAGGAGTTTCATGCAATCTTTAGTGCAGTGGCTGACGACGATGAAAAATTATACCTGAAGAGGGTATGCGCCGCTCTAGTAGGTAATCAAGACCAAGTTACCCAATGGGTTTAAGCATTGGATTACTCATTACTCAATTCGCATTGTTTGACACCTGACTGTTCCAATCATGTTTTAAAACGCTTTATTACTCCCATTAACGCGATTCTTGTCCCGACACCAAGCCTGCCTAAGGCCAGTTTAGAAACGCATTCCAATCGTTGGTGTGGCTTCGTGTTTGAATACTGGGGCAGTACGCAGGGGACCCGAGTTGGAATCCCATTGTCCCATTGGTGTCTTTCTATTTGCTGAGTTCTTTTTCGATATTGATTACAGACACCGGCGGCGGCGGACAACTGCGGTGCCGCGTGTGACCTGTGTTCTAAACGCATAAGAGCTTTCAATGTAGAAATAACAAGGTAATCTACTGTTCGTATGCCGCAGTTCCCACAAGAATATCGCGTTCACAGACGCACATTTCTAATTTTAGCTACAGCGTACGAGTTAATACATTTTATGTAGCACCAGATAGCTGCTCATTTAGAGCGCTTATTTTGTCCAGTGTACAAAACCAAGTCCTTTAGGAGGATAGTGGGCTTATGCCGATTGCGCTTTTTAAGCCATGATTGAAGCAATTGCTGCAGCGTGAGAGGACGCCTGTCCTAAGTTGCAATTTTCTTCATTAGTGTTTTCTATTGACTTGCTTGCCTCGCATGTTCTAAAATATATTGTGCTCAATGTTGTCATTGAGCACATCAGCACTCCGTTGAGTTGCAGTGGTGTGCAGGAAACCGACTTCCAGTTGAAGTCCGTGAAGTAATATCTGTATGTGTCGTGGGAGATCTGTCACTATTGAGAATTTTCTTTTTGGAAATGTTCATAACACGATGATTGTTTGAAAATAGTGCTATCAAATAAGCTCACCACATAACAGTGGGTACCTCCTCTAGTTCCTGCCCCTTAATTGCCCTTTATTTCGACGTAGCTGGGCATCCTATGACACAGCTGGGCTTCTCTCTCTCTCTCTCTCCCTCTCTACACACACACACACGCACACTATGGCGGTAACGATGGACGACACCGAAGCTTGGGCACGCAGCCAGAAAGAGCGAAGCGGAGGAGAATGAAGCATAATAAAAAAAAATAGAGCAACTATTGGTCAGCTGCCAGCTCCTGATAAAATCACATCTTATGCCTGACGCCAACAGGCAGAACAACAGTATACTGCGCTCACCGTCATTGTTACTGGTGCTCCCACGTTTATATGCGCAAATGCTTCCCATAATGTGGGTGGCGTGATGGCTGCTGTGGCACCTTAGCTTGTATCGCTTCAGACGCGTTATTTCAAGGTCCCAGGTTTAGTCCCTGTACATGGCAAGTTATCTTTTCATATGCTTTTCTTTTACTACTAATAACACCTCCCATAGTTTACTTGACAGTGTTGTCTGTTACTTTTTAACAGTATCTTCTTTAAGAAAAGAAAAGAAGACCTTATAATTTGCACTAACCTCCGTCTTGATACAATTGTCATTTTCGCAGAAACAAATGGTTCATAGACACAAAACACACGTAAGCAGACAGCTACCGTACTGTTTACTAAGGCCAACATAAGCTAGCTATATTTGTCTACGACGAAAGTTGTGATAAGGAAATCATAGCTGATATAAATATTATACTGTGATATTGTTCAATGACATATTCATGACCTGACACCATGAAAACCAATTGTTACGCTATATATAGCTACAAATCTGTACTAGCAGCCACAAGACGTCTTACCTCTCTCAAAAGTGCTGGTAGGGACGACGTCTTGATGTCTAAGATGATGTTGTACTGTTTGGTGACGCCGATGTCTTTCATCATCTTTTTGAAGGACAACTTTGGGTTCACTTGAACCAGTGAGACCGTATGGTCTTGAGCGAAGGAGCTATTTAGCACATCCTTGAGCAAAATCAAGCCTGTTTTTAAAAGTAAACAAATAAACACGATGTAGTTGAGAATAGTAGTTCCATTCCTTTTCCTTTCAGTATATACACTAAAAACATCTGATGAACTTTATTGCCCTAATGAGCCCCTGTAACATTTTTTCAAGTAGCCATGAGAGTAAGTCACCAAAGAAACTTATTGCCTCACAAATTCCGCGCCGCAAAAAGCTTTAGAACCCGTCCAATACGAGAGGAGTTACAACGATATGTCGCAGCTCCCATTGCGTTCTCTCTTCGCTCGTCCAGATTGAAGCGCTGGAAGCTAAGCGGGGAGGGAAGGCATTCGGGAAGAAAATACGTCACGCGTGCTTCACTATTTCGAGCCCTTCTTTTTTGTATTCTTCGGATGTGGGGCCTTTGAATGCCATCGCGCACGCACACGTGGACAAGTCTCGGCCTTTTGTTGTGAGTCAGGTAGGCCTTACTGCCGAGCGTGCCGTGCACAAATCAGCCAATGGCTGATACTCTGCCTGTGACCCATTGACTTTTGAGCCAGTTTCGTCATTTTGGAGGGAACAGATATCAATCTTTGACTGACCTTGAAATTTTATTGTTTATTCCAGGCTGCATGCTGCGCTGTGAGTTTCGGCTCGAGTGTTCTCGGGAGCCTCGACCTCCAATCAGCAGTGTTTTCTGACCATGCTCAAAACGTGTTGCACGTACTTTTAAGATTATCTGGCAGATTGAAACCTACGTGCGGCAACATGCCTGAGCGCATAGCCTGAAAGGAATCTTTAAAATTATCAACTGCTGAGCACAAAACTGTTTTGTGTGTGTTTGTAGCAAAAGTAAGCTGTGTCTACTTTTTGCGCTGAGCAGTTTATTCACAAAATACCAAAAAGCTCAATCCCACATTTTACTTGAGATATATGGAAACTTGGGAAGAGGAACTCACTCTGCTGGTCCTCGTACAGTATTGTGAAGGTCTTCCACTTCTTGTTCAGTATGATATCTAAGAAGGCCTTTCCGAAAAGGTCCGGATCTGGGAACAAGTTCAGGGTGTATGGGTTGCGGTTCGACGTCGGGTGCCACGTGG
This sequence comes from Rhipicephalus microplus, assembly GCF_043290135.1. NCBI lineage: Eukaryota > Metazoa > Arthropoda > Arachnida > Ixodida > Ixodidae > Rhipicephalus > Rhipicephalus microplus. The sequence continues at coordinate 131,239,421 of NC_134704.1, forward strand.
TCTGCAGGTGCGGCACGTTCAGGTTTGTGCAAGCGGACATGGCGAGTGACGTCACGGCCGGCGAAGTGGGGCCAACAATTGAAGACACCCTCTGCTTGAAGGACGTGCAAACTGGACGAAACAGTGTAGGAACTATTATTTGAAACGTTTGGAAAAAAGCCAATATGAAATATAAAATGAAAAGATATGAGCACTCCGCGAAGAAAGCAAAAAAAAGATCGATCATTACTGCCTGCAGAAGCACAGCCCACTAAAAGCCAACATCAAATGACCAATGACCCTGTGCAACTAACACTTGCACCTGAATCGACTAAGTCAATACCATTGAAAATGGTGCGTATAGTTATCGCTCACACTTTAATGGCTACGAAAAAACTTGTTGCTGCCACACACCTCACATTTCGCAATGTGGTGCGAAACAAACAAGAAACATCGTACACCCGAATCAGCCATGATGTGAATGCAGCGATAGGGGAGCAACCTCTCAGCTAATCATTCGACAGGGTGCCAGGATTGTACCACATCTTTACTTAGCCATCCTGTCTTGTCATTGTTTGGTATGCAGGGCTCTGGCCAAACAGGTCTTCGAGAATGAGGATGGCCGATAACCACCAGTGTTTCATTCTAAGACTTGTTTACTTTCCAGCATCAGTCTCGTGAAGGTGGAGATAAAACACAGGTCGTTCTGAGAAAACAAGCAAATCGCTTCACTTTTTAGTATGTAATTCATTATGAAGCTTGTTTTCCATCGGAGTCAACCAGCGGTGGGGTGCATTTTGTGTTGCACAAAATCTGTATACACTCCTTCACACGTCTCAACAGGTCAACAAATCTCGCTAATATTCTAACCATCAATTGATGATTTTTTGATATGGGGGGTTGAACGTCCTAAAACCACGAAATGATTATGAGACACGCCGTACTGGAGGGCTCCAGAAATTTCGACCATCTAGAGTTGTTTAACGTGCACCCAAATCAGCGCACATGGCCCGGTAGCATTCCCGCCTCCATCAGAAATGCAGCCGCCGCAGCTGGGACTTCTAACCGTCGAATCAGGCACGCTGATGAAACGTAGCTTTAGAGTTTCTTTTAGGAGCGAAGCTCCTTAACCTTTCCATGTTCGTCATCGTCGTAGGTACCCGGTGTGTCGAAACGCTGGTGTTGTGCAGATCGTCTACAGAGTGTACATAGCACGCATCTGGATTAAAAATAGACCATACTCTGTTAGTTCATCTATCTTTGAATCTCTGTATTTATTTATCCGTGCATGCGTGCACCTATCTGTCCATACGCCCGTGTGACTCTTCCTACGCCTGTCCGTCCGTCTGCCCATCTATACGTTTGTCCATCTGTGCGTGCGTCCATTCATCCATCATCCGTCCGTTATAATAGTGGGCGACTTCAAAGTAGACATTAAGGACTTTAGGACCAAGCTTCACTTCATCATCAGCATTCACTTCGTGAATCTGCAGCCATTTTTTTTTTACAGCAGATCAGTTTTGTGGACTTTAAAAGAGTTGACTGTTGGGCGAGTCAGTGTTCTGACATGGAAACCATCGTGAGGGCGCAACTAAACACAAACACATTGGAAGAGACAGACCAGGACATGCGTGTTTAATTTTGCTCTCATGGTGGCTTATGTGTCAGTTGTGTGCTTTGCAGCCCTGTTCGTGGCATCTCTTTGTGGTGAACGCGTTGAAACGTTACAGACATTTTTACAATAATTTTAATATGACGATCATGAGAACACATACACCTGCATGAGGCGTACCAAAGCACATGCGAATCTATTGACAGTGCGGAGTATCTCAAATTGCAGTTCAGTTCCAGGCAAGAAAGGGTAGGTGCGCGCGGTTTTGCATTTCAAATTTATTGAAGCATTTCTGCATCTGTGACATTTTGTCCTCGAGGACAGACATGTGAACATCTGACCTGAAGAAAATTAGATAAAAGTTAGTTCATAATTCTTCGTAATATTTTTGTGATATTTATCACTGATTGGTTAAGAATAGTGAGAAAGAGCAAACCTTTGTACCTTTTCTTCTCATTCGTCACGTGCCTACACAACTGAGCAGTCATCTAAAATATATTATTTGTAATGCTCAAACGCTACAATAACATTGACATTGCAGGACGGATGCGTACAACTCTGATTTAAAGTCAAATTTCAGTTTCCAGTGTCATTTTCTGTTTGATAAATTGACAAGGAAGTCATTTAGAACGAGATCTGACGTTTCTTTTTACAGCTTTCTCACAATGCGCGTTTCGTAACAAGGGGGCGCATAGCTGATTCACTGGGCCCAAATAGTAATGTGGAACGCCTTTACCAACTAAATATAAAACAAGAGAGTGCTTTCACCATAATTACACCCAGCGAAGGCAGCTGAGTGCTATCGAGAGTGGGATTTCTTTTCTACCAGTAGTCTTGTGGGATATGTAACAATGTTTTGAGTTACACGATGAATGTCCTGGGTCCCCACGGCATTCCAGTGCTACGTGTGATACAATTGCTTATGCGAGGGCTATTAATCAGAAAGAGCATCCAAGTAATCGAGGAGAGTGGGCGAACGCCACTTTAATTATCCCTCTGCAGCGCTCCTCATTTTATACCTGCACGTTTTTCCGACCTTTTCGTGGTACGCTCTCATGAAACAGCTACTGAAGAACCATAGTTGCTTTACCAAGCGATTATGTGGAGATCTGCGAAGCAGATTTAGCTAGGCGTTACCCCGACAAAAAAAAATGCGTGACGCACGAGGCAGTTTTTGCACTGCTGAAAAGGTTGTTCACCGTGAACAATCTACTTGGTTGCCACCTTAGCGTAGCAAATAAAATTTTGTATTTCCGAACAGTATGTTGGAAACTTTTATCAGATATTGCAGCACTCAAACAAAGTGTCAACAAAATAACTAGCCTAGAGCCAACGCGATTTTTTTACATCAAATTTCATGGCAGTTCATTCTTTTTTGAAGCAATTTATTTGTACATTGAGAATTTTTTTCCAAAAGGAAGTAAGTTTTGTGTTGTCTGTAGGTGAGCTAAGTGACAAGTAATTTGCCCAGGACAGCGAATGGCTTGATGGCCTCAAGCAATAAAGACTAAGAATATTCATTGCTGAATGATTGAGATATTTGTAACGCTTTCAATGCAGTCTTTTGACAGAAAATTGACTGAATTGATTTTGCATGCTTCATAAATTAGCCTTGTGCGTGGGAAATGAAGGCAAATAAAGGTAACTACCAATCATACGCTCCGCTGTTTGTCATCTGCTGCTGAAGAAGAGGTTGCATCTTGAATTCCTATTCGCGTTGACCACAGTTCAATAGGTCTAAATGAGATAAATACTGCCACGCCTGCACGAAACGCACAGCACAGCCAAAACAAAAGCCGAAAGAGCGACCTTATGGAGCATCTTCAGAACACTCTTTAGATAACGGCTACAGATATACTTGTAGGGTACCCACTACATCAAAAATCATCGTAGTTTTTGTGTTGGTTGGTTGGTTTCTCAACATCTTGGCGTAACCCACTTTGCGGGATAGGCATTCACTATGCCATTCTTCGTTGTTTTTTGGAGAAGCGTGGTGTTTCCTACGCACTTGTGAGGATTTTTTTTTTGCATTTTTAATGCTGTGCCTGATCACGATTAAGAATTATGCCTGAATATTGTGTAATGGAGGGGGGGGGGGAGAAGGGGTCGTAGGAGCATTTGACGACTCATTCGTTACGCAGTTTGCACTGTGTTACAACTGGTTGTTTCTTTGCTTTTCTAAAACACATAATACTCATATTAACAATGTTTATTTCACGACATTAAGCCTTCTTAAGACCAGTTTTAAACAGAGTTTCGAGCATCGCCGTGGCTCTCTGGTAGCACACTGGGCTAGCACGCCGAGGACCCGGGTTTGAATCCGAAAGTGTCTTTGCATGTTTTAAGTGCTTGCAAATGACACCTGTTGCCACCAAAACATATGTGCATGTTAAACTCAATTTTAGCGTGCATTGATGACTTGGATGTGATCAATCGGGTAAACCACAAGCCTGCGGCTCCTTTCTTTTTAATTGTATATTCCTGCAGCTGGTTGGCCATTCTTAATTTCCTACTTTTGCAATCACTGTTTTCATATTTTCAGTTGATGTGAACGGGTGCTCTATTATTGGCTGATAGCTAGGAACTTTTTCTGTACTTCGATCAACTGCCCATTCGGCCATATTTATTCGTCACTTTTTCGCTCTCGTTTAAAGGGCCTGAAGAAAAGACTGAAACACGGGAATGCTCTTCTTGTTTCTTTTCCTCACTCCTATTCTGCAATTTCGACCCGTACCACCTTCTCTATTCTTCAATCATACTTTCGCTCTCTTCTTCTGTAATATTACTGGTTATTTCACATAGAGACATTGCTCAATGAAGGCACGCACTGAGCGTAATCTTGACACGTCTTTATGAGCACTATAAAGCAACCTTTATCTTTCTTTCACAGTGCAGCTATCACTGAGCGCTATCACACAGTTTTTCAGGGTGAAATCAGACAACGTGACTGGACCTTAAGACATTCCATGAAAATGAAAGCAACTACCCACTACATCATAAAGTGGGTCTGTTGTGGTGCTTACTAGCTTTGGATGCGGAGAAGCTGTCCTTTGGCTTCACCTCGTGTATGACAGGCATAAGCTCGGTCTTGGGCAACAGGGTGATGTCCTTGTTGATCTTGTCTAGGGCATGGCGGAAGCTGAGTTGCGCCTGGTGGTTGTCGCTCTCGAATATACCACCTGGAGTGTGTAATAGGCAGAGAAGTGAATGATGGCGTGTACAAAACCAAACAAAGAAATTTTAATAATGAGACATAATTAGAGTCATAAGAGCAATGGCGAATGAATTCCAGGCAAGATATTTTGTTGGTTTATTTCAGATTTATGGTGATGTTTAAAAGTAAAATCATGCCCCGCCGCGGTGGTCTAGTTGCCAAGGTACTCGGCTGCTGACCTGCAGGTCGCGGGATCGAATCCCGGCTGCGGCGGCTGCATTTGTGATGGAGGCGGAAATGTTGTAGGCCCGTGTGCTCAGATTTGGGTGCACGTTAGAGAACCCCAGGTTGTCGACATTTCCGCAGCCCTCCACCACGGCGTCTCTCTTAATCATATGGTAGTTTTGGGACGTTAAACCCCACATATCAATCAATCAATTAAAAGTAAAGTCAATCGTGATCTGAGGTGAAATAACAATTCGAATGCTATTTGGAAGAGCGCTTCGATTTGCTTCACAGAGAGTATAAGAACATTGATGTTACGCACAGTGTACCACCGCGTATAGTGCCAATTGTACCGTGGGTACAGCGCGAAAAACACCGACGAAGATGAGATGTGAACCTGGTTGAGCACTTTACCGCGTCCAATGATATTCTCATGTCTCACTGTACATCGCAATCCTCTTACAATGTTTCCAATTCGGCACTACTTACACAAAGCAGCTGTTATTTAAAAATAAGCTTTTTTTATTTGAAACATGAGAGACTGAATTGACGAGGCTGCGCAGTACGGTATTTTGCTCTGCTCTGCCGAAAGCATTACCAATAGAGACCAATACTCGTAGGGACTCCAGCCACTGCTTGAGCTTTCTCACCTGTTGTGACACGAGGCCTATGGCCCGAAACTCTGTTACAAGGCAATGAAAACACTGAAATAGTCGATGTGCATTGAATTCAGTGATGGAATCGGGGAACGTTTCTACGTGGTTTGTGATTTAACATTCGAACGCCCTCAAAGATAAGTGTCAGTAATTATTTGAAGGATTGTGCAGTTAGTCCGTGCAAAATGATTTTGTTGTGTCTCCGAGTACATTGCTTTGTCGCTATGAAATGCGTACTGCGGCAAAAATTTATTTCACCGTGAAATTTAGCCGTATAAACAAAGTTTCGTACACATCATCACTATATGTGACAATAAAAATTATTCAAAACTAATTCTAAAATTCTGAATTAGGTTACACACATTCAACTTTGACCGCACGTCAGAAGTTTCGTTGCACATATTGTTTCCATATGTAAACTTTATTCCTCGTATCAGTTCTGTTGTGAGCAGGGAAAGTTTTTGAACGTTGCATGTGTTTATTCTAAACGCGACAAAAGACCACATGTTCCGTCGACCTCGAACGCCCTCTTTGAAAATTGCCTGGACATCTCGCCTAATATTCTACCTGCCCAACCCATATCCCCCATAATCCTCGTAGGGTAATTTTACCGCGAATAACAAAGTGGTCACCACAGACAATTGAAGCATGCGTACAAAACTTTCAAGTCCAGCCTTTCATCCAAAAGCAAAAAGGCAAACACAGCATAATTTTCTATTAACTCCCTATATGTTTCTCCGACGGTTATTAGGTGTCGTTGCATTGCAGACACCACGAACGTTGCCAATGCGTGTCCTCTGGGATGACTTCGACGTATTTGCAGCTTAAAGCACCACCCACATGTAACGTGATGTCAATTAACACAAAGCAACGGATCGTTTCACAGCCTGCGTGGGTCGGTCTTGTGATTACATTTGGGAGTACAACGTATTTAGAAACTCAGCGTCAAAAAAAGCTTTCGCTGAGAAAGGGTAATTACCCTCACGAAGCTGTAATTAACCTGAAGTTGAGGTCACTACCTTGAATGAAGCGCGTGCAAATATACGCTTCAAAATACAATAACACGACTCACCAGTACTGGATGCGCGACTCTCCACTCCTTGCTATAATTGTCACCACGTGAGGTACACGGGTTGTTTTTGGTGGCAGATAACTCAGAGCTATCTTGAAGAACCCGCTCTGGCGATGTTCCTTGTGTCATTAATGACACTGAGTTGTCTTATTTCATTACCAGAAAGCAGCTACGCCGTAGCTAATATGAGCGGTGTCTAAAATAGCATGAACGTGATGTTTGCCTCACAGTCCGTCAATTAAAAAAGGAAATCTTAAAGACTAAGCATTTGTCCAGAGCATGCTTGGAAAGCAATAGCTGCCCATAAAACACGTCATAAGCGACGTATTTTTCGTACTATCTGTTAGCCCGTTAAATTCGTATTACGTGCATCTTTTATGTGTTCAGCCTAACGTGGTGCTGCTGCTTTTGCAGCAAAGTTTTTTAAGTTGCATAACCTCACTTCAATTCGTATTTCGCGCATCCACACTTGTTTTCATTTGTAAGCTGCAGCACCAGCCTCTTGTGCGGATGACATAACCATCTAATTTCAGCATGCATTGTTGTTATCTACCTTTGGCAAGCCTCTAACATCATATCTCTGAGTTACCAATGGCAGCTATGGCCAAAACACTTGAGCGCCAACACGATACTTAATCACTTCTCTTTGAAAAAAAAAGCATTCATTGAGCTCAATATGGCAGCTGGGATTCAGCCTCTGGACTAAACACAACATCGACAAACTGCTCCTTGATCACCCGGCAGCTTTCCGTGTACCACGCCACAGAGAGAAGAATGCATGAGCTCCGTTTGGAAGAAAGGCACGTGTTCATTACACGCTTGATCTCGGGGTACAGGGATCGAACATGCACGAAATGCGCACGCTAGTTGTGCTTCCACGTCTCCACGCAAATGAACCGCGTCAAAACAGTGTCTTACATAGCGTGCGCATTCAGCTAGCGGTGTAAGCATTCGGGGCCCCTCCGCCACTAACAATGAGTCGCAACTGCGGAAGCGAAGTTTCCTCCGCGCGGCCCAACGCCTCAGACAATGAGTCCGTTCCGCATTTCGTGGTAGCCATAAATCAAGGCCTCCCCGACCCTTGGCAGTCTCCGGCAGATGATACATTCTTCCTGCCACGTTTGCTGCCATGTTTGAACGTATACTTCAGTGAGGCTCGTATCACGTATACAGCTGTATCAATTCTCTCTATTTCTCCCTAAAATATAGTAAGTAGAAAGCACTAGTGCGTATAGCAAGAAAGAGCGAGCTCCGGAAACCTCAACGGCATTGTCGGGGAGGCGCGAAATTTTGTGCTCTTGTTTTCTGCACCAAGCCGGCAGTCGGTGGCTGATGCGAATACCCGCTCGCTCGTAACAGTCGCTACGCGAGACGAGGAGATAAAAGAGGGTCAACACTTGCAGGCGGCAAGTGATGGTGTTTCTGTGCCAAGGCGAGCCGAGTCAAGGCGAGCTCGATCGGGGTTGCGACGCTCGCAGTCACGCTGACCCGAAACGGGCGCCGATAATCAAGTTGCTGCTCCGGAAATTTGGAAGCCAGGCGCCTCGCAGAACAAATGATTGCGCGCCCCAGACGCGGCTTGCGATCGAGACAAACGCAGCGGCGGAGGCTTTTCTGCGAGCGTTAGCCCTACGTCGCTTATTTTCCTCCCGCGTACGGCGTCCGGACAGCGACAACTCGAACGCCAGCCGTTGATCAATTCGTTCCTTCCGGACTTTTTCGCTTAAAGCCCCCCTCCCCTCCCCGAGCTTTCTTCGTGCGGTGTCACAAAGTGGCCCATGAGCCAGCGTCAGGCGTATAGCTGACGCGCAATGAGAAATGTGTCTCCCGACCGCTTTGTTTGCGGACAAAGGGCTAAACCTTCTCTGACAGCGACGGTGATTAGGCTCGGGCGTATTTCTAGGCGTCCCCTTCGTCTCACATAGCAGAGTACACTTGGATGTCTGCGTTTCACTATCTGGGAATTGGCCTTGACGTCAAGCACTTGCCTGTAACACGTGTGTTAGAATGAGTCGCGTCAATGCACCATGAAATGCTTTTTATGCTAAGCGTTCAAATTAGATTTAAATACATTTAGAGAACGATTGCAAATGACTGCCGCAAGTGAAAATGGTTACTCTTTTCTAATGAATATGAATGTGGCACAATACGCAGCGGACTCTCCTTTAGACCTTGATAACATATTATCATTTCTAAACCTAATTTCACTTCTGCCCACTCCAGTGACGAAAGGTTCTTTTTTTAAAAAAAGGGCAAGTATCCACTACAGCAGCATCCAAACAAATATGTGTAAAGTATGCTGTACCCAGGAATGTCTGATGCAAACACATTTATGAGAGTTGTCAAGGATTATGTCATGCAAGCATGATTGCCACCTCGATGTTACATTGCAGAATGCATCACCTACGCCTTCTGTATGCAATGTTTATCAGTATTGAGCGTAGCCGATACGGGGTTCATGTGATTATCGCTCTACCAATTCAGTGCTACAAAAAAGCAAGAAAAAAAGCCACTACCGCAGGCTAAACGTAAAGTTGGCTTCAAAGAGCATAATCGACAGAGAATCCACATAGTCGACACACTCAAAGATTCTCTTTTTTTTAGATCTGTTAGGCAATATGGCCAGTTACTGTGGAAAAAAACACAGACTGAAAAAGCCAAATTTCTTCGTAAGTCAAGGTTCCTGGTGAGTCTTTCGCTTTTAACTGGGTCATGTTCCGTGCCTCAAGAAAGTACAAACTCAACCGTGCCAAAGTAAGAAAAAAAAATCTCAGCCATCCCCTTTTTGCTTTCCAACGTCACCGCTTTCCAGCATGCTCGCGCAGACCAAGTCGAGTGGTGTATATCCACACGAGGCAAACAGGCAGAACGCAACTCACAGCGTATGGCCGCGTGGTGATTGATCCCTTTGTCGACCAGCCAGTTCACCGCATAACCAAGTGCCGCCACTCCAACCTGTCACGGAGTCCTCCTCCCTCTCGCTTTCGACCGCAGAAATGAAAGATGAGTCGCGGATTCCCTCTTGCGCTGCTCCTGAATATTGCGGCGCGGCTCGCTCGCGTGAAAGTATATAGCGGCGCTCATGTTTCGTTCGCCAGGCGCCGCTTCGACAGCGGCTTTCCATATGCGCTCAATATTTCACGGACCCCCTTCAGCGCGTTGTTGCCTCGTGTGTGCTTCTTGCGCGAGCACGTATTTCTCGATGTATCCAATGTGGCTGGAACACCGAGTGTCCTTATGTTTGTTTCGCTCTTTCAGCTGTCACTTCCAAAAGTTTGTTCGCGACTACGTGAACCTTGTTCTAGAGAAGTCAGCCAGGAGCTCCCAAACTTGACGACTCCAACTGCAATGATTTGTTCATTGATTGATTGATTGATTAATTGATTGATATGTGGGGTTTAACGTCCAAAAACCACCCTATGATTATGAGAGACGCAGTAGCGGAGGGCTCCGAAAATTTTGACCACCTGGGGTTCTTTAACGTGCACCCAAATCTGAGCACACGGGCCTACAACATTTCCGCCTCCTTCGGAAAGGCAGCCATCGCAGCCGGGATTTGATCCCGCCACCTGCGGGTTAGCAGCCGAGTACCTTCGCCACAATACCACTACGGCAGGGCAACTGCAATGACGCCACGTATTGAAGTAACTGAAGCCGCTACGTTTGGTTCACTCGGTGAGCTCTGAACAGCTACAGCGTCAAATTCTGAGGAGGGGGTCTTGATTCACGCGTACATATGACAGCAGCCCGCGCTATAGGACTCCGTGTTTGCGTTTGCGTATTTTTCTTATCCTCCTAGATTACATGCCAGCAGAAATTTGCCAGCGCACAACTTCATTCCAAACCATTAAATATTGTCTCTGCAGAACATCATGAGTGTCGTGCATGCTGTTTCTAGTTTATGTTCTCATTTAATTATTTATATTCCTAACAACACGCGGCATAACCGCCTTTCTAGAGACAACGTTGGTAGAAACACGCTATTTGCGGCGGTGTACTGTTGTGATCCGATCGCTAAATCAAGTGGACAGAATTCAGTTTTCTTTTGCGATACGCTAACAGCCGTTGACAAATCTGAATATCCTGAAATGAAAGTGAAGCTAATAACACGTTTACGTCTGTCGATGGGTGCGTGTTCCTTATCTGAAACGTTGTTCATTTATTATTCCATAGATGTAATAAATGTTCAACTTTCAACGTGATGACATTCACAACGAGTCATGTTTTCTAAGGTATGAAATATACGTTGATATTTACGTCTGCTATTATGTAAATGCGAAAGAATAACCCTGCGAAAAGAAAAAAATAACACAAAGTTAACGTGACCTTTCAGCACCCAAAAATTCAGCCTTGCATGTTCACAATAACAGCCATAAGCAAGGCAAAGCGCATTTAAATACGCCTAAGTACATGACGTAAGTAGCAAGAGTACATTTTCGGAAGCGTCCCATCACTCCTGTTCAGCTTATGCGCAGTGGCCTGTTTATGCAGGGATTATTCTATGTGCAGGCGTGATTCAAGTTTCTTTTCTTTGGCCAAAACACGTGTAGTTAACCAATTCACTTGATGTCCTCCAGATACCACATGCTCAACGAGGGCGGTCGAGGCCATGTGCCGTTTCTTGACAAAATATTTGTGTTCTTTTACTTTTTTTCTTGAAGCCACCGATCTCACCGCTGTACTGGTTGCCACAATCATGACAAACCATTGCGTAAACAACAACAGGGAATTTTGTGCTCGGCAACTTGGTATTTACGTTCCTACGTTGCATTGTACTTGCAACTTGTTCTTTTCGTTACATCGTACTTACGCATGAGGCGAGAAAAGGTGTCGCTTATGATAGCCACACTTGTTTTAGATTTAACAACTCCTATGTATGGTGCGCCGAACCACCAAGTGAACTTGTAGGTCTTGTTTGTTTGTTTGTTTGTTTGTTTGTTTACTGTGCATCCTATCACAATTACACTATGCATTTGCCCGGCCCTTCGTGTCGCAGTCAGCCACTGGATTTCATTTATTTCAGTTATTTGTTTTTTTTCATTATCTTATTTTTATAAAGGTTTTATAGTATATTCATTGTTAAACTTTTTATTGGTTAATTTTTAATTTTGCTGTTCAAGCGATGTTACGGCTTCATTATTTGACCTTCGAAGACTCAGGCTATTTGTTAAGTTACATCTGGTTTTGCTTCACATATGCGGACCTCAACAAGATTTGTCCGGCGATTTGCGTGATCATTTCGGATGATTTCTTGGGCTGCACCCTTATTCAGCAATATCTCTCTCTGCATCAGAACATGCCAGACTTAAAGCATGTTCGCGTGCCGAAGTTCCCGAAAGAAATGTCCATTCCTTGGTTAACAGTAACAAACAATTGGCAGTGAGCACTCGTGCTGTTTCGCATGTTTCTCGCTCGCTCCTCGTCGTTCTAGTTATTTAATACGTCAAAAAGCTCTTGCAATTACACTCATTATCCCTGTACTATTGTTATTCAATTGCACGTGCTCTTGATTTTTTTTTTTGGTTGAAGAATAAATTTTGTAAAGATGCACTTAGCCTTTCATTCCCTAATAAGAAAAAAATTTGGTGCGCTTCTCCAGCAACTAAAATATGAAAACATTTAAATGCCAAGCACTTCTTAGCAAACTTCGACGACTTTGAGCGTATCTATCTATCTGTCTAGCCGCCTGCGACTTTTAGCTCTCCTGGCCGTTTCGATAATGGTATCGAAACCAAACTTGGTATGGCATAACATGACTGTATAAAAAACATACTTCATTAGTCATAGCATGAAAATCATGATATGTATGCCATGAATGTCATGATTTACATTTCGTGGTCCTGCATCTCTCGCGGTGGTCTCGTTCACATAGCTTGTTGCAAAACTGGAATGGTATGCCATGATTGCATGGCAAGCACAAGCGACAGTCCCTAACATGAAAATCATGGCATGCGTGTCATGTAACAACATAACTAAATGCCACGCCCATATTGCGCTCACAGCGTTTCGCTAGCGTCACATATACCAAATTTGGTATTACAGTACGTGAATAGATCACGAAGGTATGTGACTGGTGCAAACATGATCAACATGAGATGCGTGTCATGTAACAACATGACTACATGCCACGCTCATTATGAGCTGGCGGTGGTTTCGCTAGCTTCACATGTTTCAAACTCGGTATTACGTGACGCGAACGGACGACATAGGTAAACGACACATTCAAACAAGATAATGCCGACATGCGTGTCATGTAAGAACAAGACTACATGCCATACTGATGATGCGCTCGCGGCGGTTTCGCTAGCTTCACATATGCCACATTTGGTATTGCGTGACGCCAATGAATCACGAAGATACGTGACTGGTGCAAACACAATAATGAGATACGTGTCATGTGAGAACATGACTACATGCCACAGTCAAGGCGCCAATACATTTCGACGTGACGTGGTGGGCGTGCTCGCCGGTGTTCATTTCGTTGCGTCACGGCGGCATTGCCACGCCAGGCGCAGGTCCTGCCATACACTCGCAGGCGCGCACGGCGCTGCGTTGCTTTGACGCATGCGTGTTGCAGCGCATCCGACGTCCCTCCGTCACGAAAAGGGGAAGACGCAGTGTTGCCTGAGTAATGCATCCGCGCGAAATGCAGCATGTCGCATTTCGCGCCGGTTGCCGTCAGGCCACGCCGACGGACGGTCATCGCGCCTGGCGTCAGACTATAGAGTGCTCGCGTTTTGCTAACACAGCGTCGCTGTTCCAAACGTCCGCGTGCGTCAACGCTACATTAGAGTATATTGGGCCCTTCATGATGCGCTCGCGGCCATTTTGCTAGCTTCAGATATACTAAATTTTGTGTTCCGTGACGTCAATGATTGATGAAATACATGACTGGTGCAAACATGATAATCCTGACACGCGTGTCATGTAAGAACATGACAACATACCATGCTCTTAGCGTGCTCGCAGCCGTTTCGCTGGCTTCACATACACTAAATTTGGTATCACGTGACGTGAATAGAAGACGAAGGTAAACGAAAAATTCAAACATAATAGTTATGACAGGGAAGTCATGTATGGCATCACTTAAATCCACCTCGTAACGTTGGGCTGATTTCAGCCCCCATGGGCACACCATGGATTCCCACACCATGGCTTCGCACACCATGGATTGCCACAGTACGTGAGATCTGCCAATTTTTTTATTGACGTTTGTTCTGTCTTCTGTTTCGTTCAGAAGTCTTCGTTTACTCTAGCTAGAATATCCCGAAGCGAAATTGATGGTCTGACACTTTGACTCGAAGCTTTTGTCACCCTCTGTACAGTAAGATGCCACCGCGTTACCAAATGTCGTCACCTTCTCTTAGATATACTTTGATAGGTGTTAGACCCTACTTCACTCGACGGAAGGTAGTCGGGTGAAGCTGTCCCTATTAAATTTTCCAGTGATATGGGGCTGCCTACTTAAACAACGAGTTCTCTTCTGCCTTTCTGGCAATGAAATTTTGAAGCCTTGCTCCCTGTGAAACGCTCAAAACAAATGTGACAACAGTGAAGAAAGGACACCACTTACAAAATAAGACCAAGAACACGTTTTCGGTAGTTCATAATGTCAAGACTTAGTGAACATAACCACCATCAAGGAAGCCGAAATGCCCTTTTTCTTAATATTCAGTGCTCAGTGCCTTTTTTTTTCTTACATATACCATGATTCCTATCAGTCTCGCGGTCATAGAAGAAATTCTTGGCTTCACAACGTTTGGTGTGTTTTGGGCACCTTCAGATTCATCACATGCTCTTTCGGTAGCCTTTATTATTTTTTCACGTTGTAATCTACCGGGATACCAAGTTTTCTGAGCCTTACATGAATACCTTTTTGATGGGCCATTTTTTTCTAGTTATGGTTCTTTTTCCTCTATAGTTCAATCCTTTTCTTCTCATCTCTCGTATACTTCTGGCTTCTTTGAATGCTTATCTCTATATCTTTGTTTTCTCTTTACGTTTTCACCTTTCTCGTTGTTTTCTTGTTTTCTTTCTCTATCTCTCTCACTTTATCTCATCTCTCACTATCTATCTCACCACTTCTCTTTTCTTCTCCCTGCGTATCTGTTCTCTCTCTCTTTGTTTATTTCTCCTTCCTTGATTCTCTCTCTGTCTTTCTTTTGTTCTTTCTACGCTATGCTTTACTCCACTATATTTCCCAAAAGTTACTTGGCAAGCGAACGCTGCCCCTGGTGAAGGTTCTTTCTTCATACCCTTGTTTCTCTCTTTTCTTATTGCCCTTCCTCCTGCTTTCGCAGCCCGTAACCTCGACACCCCTCCCCCTCCCGTTTTTTTTTTAATCTTACGTCCTGCTTTTTCTTCCCCTCACCCTCACTGAAGTCTTTCTCACCTTTGAGTCCTTTTCCTACCCCATCTCATTCCGCCCATACGTCTTCCATCACAAGCACTCTCTTCCCAAAATCTCCATCATCATCTCTCTTTCAACAAGGGCGTGTGATCACTTAGCGTAAAACAAAACCAGCTATACTTATTATGAAGAAAATATCATAGTATAATTATTGACGTCTGTGAAGTCGTAATGCAGAACTAAAAGACCCACAAAAGGGGCTGACAGCATCCCCTCCTACATCCTGTGCAATTGCATCTTTATCAGGCAGATGTCTTGAACCAAGGAGCCGAAAAGCGCATGTTTCCGTTATCGGAAACATGCGCTTCCCAACATTTATTTCTTGTTATGTGAAACACGCGGAACCTTTTATTGATGCAACATTAACGTCGACTGTGCAACGGCTGCGAAGTGCGACACGCCAGAACATATTTTGCTGGAAACTTCTCACAGATATATGAACTTTTTAAGGACGATACCGCACTTTCTAATTTGTTTATTTTTAGCTATAGTTGGTAAACAATGCAAAATAGTGTTCCCCGGGTCCCATTTCTACAAGCGTAGTAATGCGATCAAAGAGGAAAACTGTCATACTATTGTCTGAAGAACTTAAACTAGTCACATGGATATCACGTACTTGTCCTAATCTCTAGACAAGCGGACGAAACAAACAAAAAGATATCTTTCATATTACCAGATCTGCAACTCTGGGACCGTGAGGGGGTTTCTTTAGGCAAGGCGGCACCATATTCTTAAACTGCTGAGCAAACACGTTTATGCAGCGTCTTTGGTTTCTGCGTCTGTCCTACACACTGATGAGAAGTAGGATGTGAGAACTGCGCAGCTGTAACATGAACTCCCCGCCAAGTCCTGTCACAAGCAGGTTTTTCCAAATTATGGTCTTGCACAAAGAAGCACCCATAGGTTCTCAGCGCTCGTTGCATACATGCATAACGTGTCACTGAAGTAACTTAAAAGATCAGATTCTGTCTTTCCGTTACGGGGTATCTTTAGTTTCTCCTCAATCATGTCTCACGCTTGCTAAGCAAAATATTTACCTTTTTAGAATATACGGAAATAGTAAGACTGTCAGAGCCTCATGACCACAATTTCGTGCAGTGCTCTCAAGTATAAGAGGGAATACAACAGAAAGAAGGCGATGAAACGAAAATTGATTTAGAAGTGAAAGAACAAAAGATGAAAGAATAAAAACCCTGGCCTTAATCATTGACACAAGAAGCGGAAGATTAGCACGCTCTTCACTAGCAGAAGCACAACAACGCTGATGAAATATTAACACTAAAATTTAATCTCGTCATCGAACAGCTCCACGTCATGCGCAATGCACAAAATTTACATCATACAGGAACCTGCATGCTCAGCTTACCACCTGAATGAAACAAAGATTTGCTAAAAAAAACGAAAAGCATCATAATGGGCAGCATCAATGCCGGAAGGAGCCGGCAAAGCATGCCGCAAATGGGGACACTCGAGCACTTCAGTAAATTGTTGCAAACAATGTGCACGGCAGAATTTGGTATCGATGAGGCAACGTCGTATATAAAGCCTCGAACTTTGTGAGCGCATTGCTCAAGACTACATGCATGTATATATGAAGACACGGAGAAAGAACGAAAGAGAAACTTTTCTATCAATATAAGACACTGTTACGGCATTCTGATGGTAACAGACTATGTTTCTCAAAACAAACAAGAAAAAAGCTAAGTGTGTCAACGTAACAAGATACTTTACACGTCATGCTTCTGTATCAACAGACAGACAGACAGACAGACAGACAGATAGATATATAGATAGATAGATAGATAGATAGATAGATAGATAGATAGATAGATAGATAGATAGATAGATAGATAGATAGATAGATAGATAGATAGATAGATAGATAGACAGACAGACAGAAAGACAGACAGACAGACAGACAGACAGACAGACAGACAGATAGATAGATAGATAGATAGATAGATAGATAGATAGATAGATAGATAGATAGATAGATAGATAGATGCGTTCGAGAACACAAAGGCGTATATGGTAAAAAAATCCACGCCTTAACTGAAGTAAGTAAGCACTTCCCCTACATGTGTACGTGTGCTCGCTTAAACCACCCTTCTCACTTCAGCTTTTCACTTTTCTATACTCATCAGGAATGAGTATTTCAGGTTACCGTCCGAGTTAGGCGAGCAATAGAAAAACAATAAATGTGCAACAATAACGCCACCCAGGCATGTGTGCAAAGAAAACGCAAATTATGTAGAGATGAGTGCGCCTGCTTCGTGGGCTAATAATGTACGTTTCAAAAAGAGGCGTGTCTGACTGTAGCGAAATTCCCGCCTGAAAGTACAATTCTGCTCCTTTCATTAGGTTGCTAAAGCAGAGCACGTAAAGTGCACAAGCACAAAAATGTGCTTGAATATTTTTGAAACAGTGCAACGATGACACCAACGAAAGAAATAACGGGGACAGACCACAGCGCAGTGGTTTGCCTTCGTTTTCTATTTTGTCCACCTTTCTAGTGGCACTGATTCGGAAATGTTTATGTACTGACAACAACGCACTCCTAATCAACCTCTCTCTAAATGCTGGCCACCACACGAAATATATTCGTTTTCGTGGCTATGTATATCACTCCAGTGGGACGTCATTAAGGGTGTAGCCCAGCTTTCAATCCTTCATCAAAATTTAGACTCCAAAAAATATTCTGCCGTTTTACTGCGAGTAATTATTTTCGTTACGGTATATTTTGCGATTTACAGAATAATATTGGCCTACCACTTCTATCATATTCATGTGGATTGAATTGTGGGAGTGGCAAACATTTTTGAGGCATTCTCTATAGAGCATGTGCACCGTGGTCCATTGGCCTTTAAAATCTAATGCTGCAATACAGAGGTAGGTATTCCTACACTTTTTAAACAAACTAAATAAAGTCTGCTCACTTTATTGAAACATTGACCCTATGTTGATGCACATACACGTGTCGTAGTAATCTTCGTTCGACATATTTTTGCCTTACTAACTAACCTTCCACGATCGATAAGTAGATGTGTGTACCTGTGGTAACCAGGAAGATCGACAGTAAAATTTTGCTGCCAAGTTCTTCATTGCGATCGACTGTACAGGTATTCTCCAGCTATGCCAGAAATATAGCTCAAGCATTGGAGGGGCGGCGACGTCCCCTTATCAAACGAAAGCTTCAGAAAATGACAAACGTTTACTATACGTGGTCTGATCACCCGCTGAAAACAAGTGTACGAAGAAAATATCTTTATAAGGCTACTTCAGCTCATGGCTAGCGTATAAATTACAACTGTGTCTTATTTCGATGCTTGAAGACGACCTTGACTAGCTCTACCATCAGGGATCAACTCTAAAATGGCCTATATTCAATGTTCAAAAGAAACCGCTGGAAGGTTCAAGGGCTTCTGTTCGCCAGTTAGGCATGAACTTGCCAGTCCTACCAACATTTGCAGGAGCCTCAACAATGTTTCACCAATCAGTCGTGACACTTTTCACTGTGTAGTACTTGACATGATCTAAAGAAAAACCAAGCTACAGGTACCTTATGATGAGGTTATGTGGTATCGTGCATAAAGCATACAACTTACCTATTCGTACGACGTCCGGTAGTCCATGTACCGGAGCTGCCGCCCACAAAAGTGTAAACACTGCGATGCCGAGCACATCTCGCACGCGGAGGCACGCCATGTTTCAACATTCGTCAGTGCACCATTATTTGTAGAGAGTGAACAATGATAGAAGAAAGAGAACAGGGCACGAGTTCTTGTGTTCCCACTGGCGTCACCTCACCATTTTTCTCAATTCGCCGAGATGCATCGCAGGTGACGATCGTCTTGCGCACTCGTACAAGCAGCGGGATCTTTGTATAGTTTCAACAACGACACTCTCTCACCTGCACCTGATCATCTTTGGCACAGAAGATGAACCTGCGAGGTGCTGGTGGCAACACCTTACGTTGACTGATCGACCCTAGCCGATATTCTACCTAACCAATACTACACTTGTTGGACGCGACACCGGGTCGGCGAACTAGTTGCAGTCACTGTGGCTAGGCCTAACTGGCAAGAGGCTCTTGGCCTTCTCAGCGGGGAAGCATCGTGGAGCAACACAGCGACTCTCTGTTGCTATTTCTTCCGCAGACGAGTTTTTGGAATGGAGGGTTACGTTTTCAGACCTGGCAGTGCAGAAGCGCCGGATGTCTCCTTCTCGAACCTGGGCGGGGGAGTCCAGGAAAGAGAGGCAGGTGACGGCATGTCACCGGAGGCTTGGGGCGAAGAAGAGGGCTTTTAAACGACAGCAAGAGACGCGGTTAAGGAGAAGGGTGAGGGCAATGGGAATAAAAAGCCCCCCCCCCCCTCCCCGGCATATTGCCGCCTCGGTGTCAAGAGTGTGCGAGTGCGAAAGCGTTCGTGGGCTCGCGCCCGTGCCGCATCTATTTTGAGCGAAAGTCTCCGCCAGCCCGCACTCTGATCGTCCCAGCTGGTCCATCTAACCAGCACAGCACTGCGCTTTGTGTCTGGCTTTATTTCAGGACGCGCCGTCGGGGTTACAGGGGCTCGTTGTTGATGTTCTGAACACGGTGGTGGGATGATGTGTACGCAGAATAATCAATTGCTTCAAACCTGTATTGTGGTCAACGTTTAGCGTTGTGCCTGGTTGGCTATCAACCGTATGATCTCTGCAAGAGACGCAGTGACAAACTTTGCCCAGGTTTTATCAAGCATTTTATCAAGCTACGGTAGAGCGTTGAACTGGGAACACTTCAGTCAGCCACTTGGACTTTCCTTGCACGAAAGCTAAAACTAATATTGAAAACTGTTTCACTTGCGTTCACCAGGACTATACAACATATTAACGTGCTGAGGAGGGTTGTATTTGCTAAGCAATTGTGACACTAAACAATCACCAGATCCAGAAGATCGCCGTTACAAAAGTATATGTAAGGACTTTAGCGAAACAGTGTTTTTTGGATCTACCTAAATCTCGTCTTATGTTCACCTTATTAAGGCGAAAACCTTAGATGACGTAGCGAACGCAAAAAGTAATCATCTGCAACGCCACCGTCCACTCAAGGCACGCCAAAATTAATACGATCACTTACCCCATTACACCGTCATTTTGCCACATAATGCCAAACTTAGTGACGTCATCGTACATTCATTATGAAGGCACGAAGTGCAAGAACATTTGAAGACGTCGTCAAGTGACACCTTCGCTTGGTAAAAGTGGACTGATCCTGGAAACAATGTAAAGCCACGCAAGGTGCAGAAATTTTGCAATGTTTCCGATAATGGAGTTTATGCCATTCCACGTTGGATGCGGAAACTTCCCGGCAGGCATCAGGACAGTCGATTGTGAAGAAGAAAATAAAGGCGGCTTTCATAATTCAATTCCAATGCATAGGACACCACTTTAAGTTTTTTTCAGCACTGATTCTGTTTGCAACTAATGCACTAACTAATGCACTTTATATTATAACTGCGCCAATGTACGTGCACGTGCGTAAGGAAAAATTAAGACAGTACCAGTGCAAACACTGACTCGAATACTTTTGATATTCTTCGGGCGTGTACCCAGGAAGGAATTTGAGATCCATGAATTGCTCGATCAGTGGCAGAACAATCCTGTATTTCAGACATTACCCCAGAACACGGGACTGGCAGCTAACAGCTTTGATGAGGTTCACACATAAGATTCCTACCTGATGCTCATTAAAAAGCCGCGTTACTATACAAGGTTCGATGATAGCATAGCAACACGGTTTCATTGTGCTCGGCCGCATTCACTTCAGCTGTCGTATAGGAATGTACCTAAGAGGTTTGACAGTGATGTGCATTCGGCGTTTAGATACCACGATATCTGAAAAAAACTTTATGATATCATAAATTTATGTCAGTAATTGGTTGAACTAAACAGTGCGTGTTTTAGGTGTGCTTGAAAAAAAAATATTTTAATATTCAATGATTAATAATTTATTTAGTTAACGTGCCCAGGAAGAACCATAAGGTCGTCGTGCAGGACGCCAAAATAAAACAATAAAAACAGACAAAGCAATACACTCTTCAGATAAAGAAATCAAACAAAAGCAGCGAATAGGGACAGATGATAAAGTCGCAGTTTCATCCCAAGGCCGAAGCATTGAGTGCGATAGGAGCACCTAAGACTGTGGTCGGAGACCAGCGAAAAACGACGAAAAAGAATTAATTGTTAGCTGCTCTCTGCGTTATTGTGCACCAAGAAGCACGTGCAAGCATCATCAGAGATAGTTCATTGTTCTTTTGTCGCCTTTAAAGGCTTTCTGTTGGTTTTCTCCCGGCTCCGTCTTTCTTGCGGCACTACACTGATGAAGACCAGCGTTCCGCAATATATTTCTTTTTCTGTACGTGCAACAGAAAAAACGAAGCAAAAGCAAAAGGCTACATAGCCTGACGAAGGCTTTTGCTCCGAAATACAGTCTGGCAAAATAAAATGAAATAAAAACTAAAAATAACATGTCATACACAACTTAGCCGCAATTAGAGAACATCATTATATACAGATACAATTTGCAAATTCTGATCACACATGTAACCATCACAAATATAAAGAAAGAATAGGACAGTAAATAGTAATGAAATACCTAAAAAACATCGTAATATATACAATAGGTGAGGTAAGGAAAGCATCTGGAGACACATACATTCCTAAGCACCTTGAACAAACAATAAGCAAAAAAAAACAACAACAAAAGGACACAAATAGTGTACTCTAAGCAATTGGGACACAGAAAGTAATAAATAATCCAAATTTCTGTATTAAGTGTATTCAATACAATTATAAAGGAGAAATTCCTTGAACTTATTTTCGGAAGTTTTCTTATTTAGGTCAAGTACGTCACCCAGTTTGTTGAGGAGACATATATGGTGCCGAAACCCGAAAACAAGCCAGGGACCTTTAGATAAACAAAGTGAAGATAGGAGATTTAGGAACCATACGAAGTGAAGCGAACACGGCCGATTGTGTTTCAAAGGATAATAATGCAGTAACCATATTATATAAAGGGGTGTTGTTTTAAATAACTGACTACGTGACGTCTGACAGGAGGCAAAGTGCAAGTCTGGCACGTGTTAAACGCGACAAACAACTGGTTTTCACGTCGAAGTGCATTGACGTTGAAGTCTCTAGTGACTATCACCGGCACATCCTGTAGGCACACCGCACGGAAGTTGTGCAGCAAAAAGTTCATGACGTCACTTGGCAAGCTTTTTGGTCCTATGTATACGCTGTTCCGACGATGAAGAGCGAGCTGAGTTTCTCCGTCTAAAGTGATAGTCGTGGCGTGCATTTCCATGGGAACTGAATTCACAGGCACGACAGGACCAGCAACTTCCCGAGGGATCCTGGACATGATGCGAGAAATTTTTCATGTTTCTTCAGAGTGAAAGTGGAGTCGGAGACGTTTTCGGAAAGCCATTTCATACAACTGTATGTGCTTCAGTGAAACCACCCTTCCACTGACCAAGCCATCGATACGTCAATATTTAGGGAAAGCGTCTATCGCTTGTCTAAGCAAGGCACAAGCTTTGTTCACGAATGTTTCTCTATGTCAAAGGAGGTAGAGAATGTAAATTCTGTAAACACATAGCTCGCCGTTACTGAGGTGGATAGTATGAGCAATATCTTTTTCGATATCATTTTCCTCATAGGTAGCCGATGGAAGACGTGTATGCAAGACCACAACGCAGAGGCAAGCATTTCTTCAAGCCCATATTTTATTGGAATGGCTATTCCTCTTAATGACATTTATGATGAATCGGACTTTAAACTGGACTGCACCCCTTCTTTGTGACGTGCTGGCCTCGCCACCATTTGTGTATAACGCAATTTCAGTTACTATCACTGCTCTACTGAACTTTGTTACTTGTCGAGTGTTCCTTTAGCAACGTTACCACGCTTTTTGTCGCTGTTGGATTGTACTTATATTCCAAACTATTCGTGTCATTTCATGTTCATTCACACATTTGACTGAACAGCAGACAAGGAAAGCAAAAACGCCAAGTCAGCGCGAAAGGCACAGCACATTCACAGCGAAAGCTAGAAGAGCGGCCTTTCAGACCCTTTCAAAAGACTCATTGGGTAACTACTGCAAGCACACTTGCTTGATACCGACTAGGGCAATAATAATAAATTTCTGGGTATTAGGCCGGCATTCGCTATGCTATTTTTCTTCATTCTACTGAGAAGCGTGGTATGCGCTAAACACTTGCAAGGAATTTTGTGCCAATTGTTCATGCAGTGGCTGACGACAATGAGAAATTGTGGTTGAAATGGGCATGCGCCACAGTTAATAGGGAAACAAGAACAAGCTTTTGTAATGGGTCACAGCATTCTATGACCAACTTGTTACGCTATTCGCATTGTGCGACGACTGGTTGTTATTTCGCTCTTTTAAAACGCTTTGTCAGTCGTATTAACGCGATTACTTTCCTGACATCAAGCCTTCCTAAGGAAAGTTTGCCACAAAGTCCCATTCATCAGTGTGGCTCAGTGGTGGAATACAGAGCTGGGACCCAGTAAACCCAGGGTCGAGACCCACTGTGTCATTGGTGCTAAGTTTTTTTTTAATTTTGCCTGATGTGGTTACGGACACCGGCGGCGGCCAACCAACTATGGACACCAACTACGCATGACCCAAGTTGTGATCTCATAACAGCTTTCGCCATAAAACGAGTGGCCTGTCCTAGCTGGTTAATGCAGCACACTAAGGAGGGAGGGGTTGCTGACTCAAATCACCGGTAGGTTGCTTTCAAACTTTTAAAGACGGGAGTCTTTGTTGGGTACCTTCGACGCAAAAATTTTGGTCTCTCGGTCTAAATGTCTCTCTGTACATTTGTCTGTTTGTCCACTTTTAACTGCACCGTGTACTTGAAACGGCCGATTCCATCCGCCGCGCCCACCAACGTTGCTCAAGATTTAGCGTTCGTACTTGCGCAATTCTCAACTAAAAAGCAATTATTGCGCATGTCTGGGGCACCATAACAACACGTATATATTATGCATGTGCGTCTTTTACTATAAAAGTCATACAGAAGTAATTTTAAGGGCCATAGCGCTTATCGCACTGCGCTGACCATGCAACGCTTGCACGAAAAGACGAGTGTTTCAAATGCTTTGCTAAGACGAGACGGTGGTGGCACCTACCCGTTATTCTGCGTTTTACACCTTATCACCATCGAGACGGGCGCGCACGAGCCATGCGATTTGTTTTCCAAGAAAATTGCCAGATGGCGCTTATGTCTCACGTGTGACCTGGTATGATGCGCTCGTTTGCGTCGGCTGCACGCTCGAGGCACTCTAACGCAGCGCCTCCAAAATACCATTCAGCGGTTTTCTTGCGCAAAACATCAAATAAATGTTCTGTTCACTCTCTCTACACACAAGACTGTCGTCTTTCGACGACATTTGCAGATTACCATGCTGATACGGGGCCAATTTTTTCCTTTCCATTTATTTTTCTTTGTGCCTTCTACATGTATACTCAGACATATACATATCAGGGAGATGACGGTGACAGCGGCAGCAAAAAACAGCCGAGAGTGTCCATATATTTGCTATCGCAATAAGAGAGGCCAACGCGAAATGGGAATAATAAAAAAAGAAGACGGCAATAATAAAATGCGAATGAAAAATATTGTAAAATATACGCAACAAAAAATTATGCATAAAACACTATAATAGACCGCAAATCTGATTGCAAGCCCGCCTGCCACGGCCCCGAAATTTTCAACTTTTTCCTCTATCTCACGACCTTTGAACTCTCGACGCTAGTTGTACCTTACACGTTTCTTATTCCGGTTACTGTTACATCTTAGTAATACCTTTTGAGCAAAAAAAAAGGCGACCGTTAGTTCGAAGAGAATGTATTCTCGGTTTACAAAGAAATGGGAAAGAATAAATCTTGGTAAATTTTTGCTAAGTACCAGCACTCAATGCTATTATTTTCAGTTTTTTTTTTTCATATATGTAGGCTACGTGAAAAGTTTTCATACTACCGAGAGGAATGTTGCGATTTCGCAGCACGTAAAACATGCATAGGTATAGCAAAGTATTGGACAAGTCCACGAAGCAATGTTTAGCATTTTAACAATTTCATAAATTTAAAAAAAGACATCTTGTCGCTAAGTAAACAACTCGAACAGCCCCACCTGGTGGATAAGATTAAGTGGTGGGCTAGGCAATATGGTACTCTATCTTTTGAGTATCATGCGTCAAAGACGACAAGCAAAGCATGTGCTTTTTTAACAAAATATTTTACTCCTACTTTGATGTTCTACATATATTTTTAAAGTGCTTCCACTTGGGCTAGTTGTTATGAGAATATGAAGTAAAACGACCGAATGACCCAAGAACATCAAACAAAAGCGCAAGGTTTTCGTCTGTTTCTTCTTGTGTCATTCGTCTGTGTTCATCCATGCATCACATTGCTTCATTTCATCCACGTAACCATCCATGATTACTCGTAGAGTTTGCATGTGATAATGCGTTCAAGTGCTTTCGCGGCTGTCGTTGCACGCGTAACAGACAGTTCCCATTTTTATGACTCGTAACATTTATGCCAATCGCTCAGCCCTGATGAAGGGTTACAAATTGAAAGATGACGGAGCATAATTACAATATAGCGACACAAATATCACTCTGTGGTCGTGAGCGACCCCTGTTACCTAAATCAAACACCGTGAACAGCAAGGGGAAGAGTGAAGTTAAAAGGGCATCTGCCGTTATTGTTCAATATTCTCCGATTTCAACAAAACTTTAGCACGTGCTCTCATCTGTATGGTGGGGATATGTGCCAAACTATACAACCATAAGTCATTTAGTTTTTAGAAACCCAGTTATTTAAAAAAAATGGCAGATCCCACGTACAGTGGGAATCGATAATATGCGAAGCACGAATGAGAAAGGTTTACATGTCACTTTAAAGTTAGCAGAACGTTACGAGGTGGAAGTAAATTATGCCGTACATTACTTCCGTGTCATGATTATCATGTTTCGAAGTGCCTTTTTCCTTCGCCATCTTTTCACGTAACGTGATACCAAATTTAGTATATGTTGAGCTAGCGAAACGATTATGAGCACGCTATGAGCGTGGTATGTTGTCATGTTATTACATCACACGCGTGTCAGTGTCGTCATGTTTGCACCAGTCATATACTTTCGTCATCCATTCACATTACGTAACACCAAAGTTGGTATATGTGGAACTATAAAAACAGCCGCGAGTGCATCATGAAGAGCCCACACTAATATACTTCAATTTCGCGTTGACACACGCGCACAGTGAGCACAGCGACGCTACGTAAGCAAAACGCGAGCACTCTAGTATGATGCGAGGCGCGACCGGCACGACCTGCTTCCGTCAGCACGCCCCGGCGGTAACCGGCGCGAAATGCGACATGCTGCATTTCGCGCCGATGCGATACCCAGACAACACTGCGTCACCTTCTTTTCCTGACGGAGGGACGCCAGACACGCTGAAACGCGCATGCGTCAAAGCAACGCAGAGCGGCGCGCGTCTGTGAATATATGGCAGGACCCGCGCCTGGCGTGGCAACGCCGGCGTGACGCCACGAAATGAACTCCGGTGAGCACGCCCATCCCGTCACGTCGAAAGGTATTGGCACCTTCACTGTAGCATGTATTCATGTTCTCATATGACACGCACCGCATTAATACCATGTTTGCACCAGTCAAATACCTTCGTCCTCGATTGATGTCACGTAATGCCAAATTTGGCATATGTGAAGCTACCGAAACAGCCGCGAGCGCATCATGAGTGTGGCATGTAGTCATGTTACATACCCCACAATTCATGATTATCATGTTTGGATGAATCATTTACCGACGTTGCCCGTTCGCATCACGTAATACCGAGTTTGGTACATGTGAAGCTATAGCGAAACGGCCGCGAGCGCATCATGAGCGTAGCATGTAGTCATGTTGTTACATGACACGCGTATCATGTTTATTATGTTTGCACCAGTATAATACCTTCTTCATCCATTAACGTCCCGTAATACAAATTTGGTATAAGTAAAGCTAGCGAAACGGCCGCCAGCGCATCATGAGTGTGGCATGTTGTCATGTTCTTACATGACACGCATCTCATGATTATCAT
The DNA here is from genome assembly GCF_043290135.1 of Rhipicephalus microplus. Classification (NCBI taxonomy): domain Eukaryota; kingdom Metazoa; phylum Arthropoda; class Arachnida; order Ixodida; family Ixodidae; genus Rhipicephalus; species Rhipicephalus microplus. Next base: position 131,266,701 of record NC_134704.1, read on the forward strand.
GTTTGCACCAGTCACATACCTTCATCATCCATTCACGTGCCGTAATACCAAATTTGGTATATGTGACACTAGCGAAACAGACGCGATTGCATCATGAGCGTGGCATGTATTCATGTTTTTACATGACACGCATGTCATTATTTTCATGTTAGGGTCTGTCACTTGTGTCCGCCATGCATTCATGTTATACCATAGCAGTTTCGCAACATGCCATGTGAGCGAAACCGCGGCGAAAGCTGCAGGTGCAAGAAATGTAAATCATGACTTTCATGACATACATGCCATGATTTCATGTTGTGACTAGTCAAGTATGTTCTTCATACAGCCATGTTAGGCCACACCAAATTTCGTATCGATACCTATATCGAAACGGCCAGGAGAGTTTAAAGTCGTAGCGGCTAGATAGATAGATAGATAGATAGATAGATAGATAGATAGATAGATAGATAGATAGATAGATAGATAGATAGATAGATAGATAGATAGATAGATAGATAGATAGATAGATAGATAGATAGATAGATAGATAGATAGATAGATAGATAGATAAGCTCAAAGTCGCCGAAATTCACTAAGAAATGCTTCGCATTTAAATTCTTTGTCGATTCAGGATTCTCACTTTCAAAAGCGACCTACCTAGTGTATTCGATATAGGTGCCAACTCTTTCTCAAAACTCCGCCTTGTTCAGGAGACGGATGCTGCGGCTGCTATCTTCGACGAGGCACTGCACCGTGTCGCCTAATGGCCACAGAAATGAGGCGCCTTTCTCTTTCTTCAAGAATTACTACCACCAACTTATTTCTTCGATGAGGCGGTGATGACGCGAGCACAGTTTAGTTTTGTCAGCTGCATACAGCGTGTCAGTCTTCGTCGATGTCGGGTTTAAGCATGCCAATATTGAGCAACGAGGACATCGATTCGGAGCACGTCAGATGCTTCACGCGCCGGCGGGTCTAAATCAAAAGGCAATGCTTTCGTGCTCAACTGCAGTCTTCGCTGAACTTGTCACTGCAAAGTTCAAAGTAGCTGCATGGCCAAATCACATAGGTCGCGAAACTTGGAACGAAAAGTGTCGAAAACCTATTGCCACAGGCATCAAAGCTCGCCCACGATTAAGGAGCGGCTAGGTAAGGAGGGCTCAAATAAGCAAAACTGAAAACCCCATAAAGTATCTTTCTTAAAATAGTCGTAATTTATTATATGTCAAATTTAACTATAAATTCACTTTAGATTTATCTGACGATTGACTCAATGGTTGATTGCCTCATTTTTCGCTCGAGTGCCTGCTGATGTGGGGGGCGTATCCAGGCACTCTGCTATCAGGTCTTGTGTTTAGTTCGTCTCATTGCCGGGTGATAGAGGCATCACTTTTTCACGGTAGTGTTGTGCGTACCTCTTGTAGTTTCTTTATTTGCTGATGTGCTGTTCACTGCCGTGAGTTTTGAAGGCTCTAACTAGCTCAGAAAATGTGTAAATAGCCGCTTTTGTGGCTGCCAACTGCCTTCGCTGGCTCACGGCCGGCGTGCCCTCACCTTTGGTAACGGTGAATAAAACAACCCAAGCAACAATACGCTGCACTCCATGGTTGTTAAAGCGATGTTATCAAGCTTGCTGTCTCACTTCAGTGGTTTTCTACCATTGGACAACGAAAGTTTTTGAACTACTTTACTACTGTGCTCGTGAAGAGTGGTGTCACAATTTTACCTGCAAAGTTTTCGTCATATATAGCAAGTACACTATTTCACTAAAAAAATAACCTGGCTTCTTTAATATTTTTTGTCGGTCTTCCTTTTCCCTAGGGCACAAAATTTGCAAGCCTCAGGAGGCAATAAAATTGCTTATTTGTGACGGCACGTAAAAGCTCAGCAATCAAGAAATATGTCCATTTCGCGTCATGTATAGGGCAAACGCCCGACGTTGGTCTGCTTGCGGTTGTGACGTCATATTTTATTCATTTTGTGTTTGTTGATAGTTGTCCCCACCATACATAGATGACGACAATGTCAACGAGCCGCCCACTGCTGGACACAAAGGCTTGAACGAAATTTACGTTACCAATTTACATATATCTTGCTAGCTGGCACACCTTGATTCTGCATCGGACGATATCACCAACGTTTCTGAAGTCATCTATGCCCACTATGTAAGGTGGAGCAGCTCCATATTTCGATTTCTGTTTTTACTCATCATTCATACTAAATAAAGTTATTAATAATTATCTGGGAAAAATGAACCACCCTAGCTCTTGCAGGACTGCCAATAGATGTCTTAAACGGCATTATCTCAGTATGGTCAAAAATTCACCGAAGTTCCTTTTTAACAATGAAGCGCTTTCCCCGCGGAGGCGCTTCTTTTATCTTTCAGTGGTCGTTTAAAAATTGAAACGATTTTTTATGAAGAAAAAAAGTCTTCACATAATGTCCTGCTTTACCAACATGTTGGAGCAAACAAGAAACAGCACAACTAATTCTAGGTAACAAGAAATCAATTAACCTGCACTTGTTTATATTCGTCACAGTAAATGCAGAACGTTGTTCGCCATGAAGCTTTTGCCGCAGGAAATCCGCTCAATTCACAACTCCAGTCGCCCCACATTCGAATGTTCTTCGTAGAGAGCGCGAAAAGCGAACGCCGCAGCGTGGATATATACAGCGTGCATTATGGCATTCGAACCATTTGCACCCAAAGCCACTGCTCTATACTACGTTTCAAGCTTTGTTTTAGCGCATGAACTGTTGTCTTGGGGCAACTAGGTCAAGAGTTCTCGCTAGTGCTTCTAAAAAACAAGGCGCAAAGTGAGTCAGTGAAGGCAACAAAAGGAATTCATTTTCGGTGCCTTTAGCGACCTCTTCCCCGAAAAAGGCAAAGCTGCAGCATTGCGTGCTTCCAATGGCGCACGACAAACGGGCCTCCCAAACATTTGTTTCGAAGCATTTGCATTGGAAAGCAACCAATAGCAAGAACAAAGTTATACAAAGACAAAGTGTTTTCTTTTTTTCAATGCTACAGTAGCCTTTCACCAGTCCATCTAGCCATATGCACACATTCCCGCAGTCTGCTGCAGCCGCTTTATACATTGTTACCACGCGCTAGCTTCTCGCGTACAAAACAGATCCTACAACAAAGAACTGAGTACAAAGTTCCATACAACAGCGAATATTGAAGAGCCAACGCAGCAGAATGGTGAGATTTCATGAAACAAAAAAAGAAAACATGCCACTGCCTCTTTGGGAATGCTCTGCGAATCGGCACGAAAGGGATGTGTTTATAATTTTTTTTTCGAAAGACAGTGACTGGTTTTAGTGATGTGCACAATGTAGAAGCAAGTGCAGCTAGTCATATGTTGGCAGAAGGCGGGTCTTTAGCTGCTTAGCTTAGCAGAATTTTTTTTACTTTTTCTGTGTCATATATTTAGTCATTTTGGCCAGACAAATATGAGCTGTTGCACGATTAAAGGCCCTCACTTTCTGCATTGATGGCGCCGAAATGTTTCATCTTTGCAAATAACAAAGGCGAATAAACGTTCAAAAGAAAGATAGAAGGGAGGTTTCCACAGACCTATAGCGGTTGATGTAAGAGACGAAAGAAGGAGGAGGGTGCAAGAGTGAACTAGAAGATGTAACAAATTCTGACGAGCAAAAACCAATGACGTTCTGGATCCCATTGTAGAAATAGCTACTTCTATGATCCCGCTTGGCGTTTACTCCTCTGTTTCTTTCTAGCACAGAATCTTATTCGTTTCCGATCATAAAGCGTTGTTTCTATTCCTCGGAAAAAGGGAAAAAAATGTAGCTCAGTTTGTTGCCAACAGTGCCATTTCTTGCCACTTTGACGGTGTCTCAAAATTGTATCGGGACCGCGAGCAGCTAGAAAGGGCAATCAAGAAGCGTCTTCTTGTTCACCAAGTTTTCCGGCCCGAATTTTTATGGCACTTGTGAATTGCCGATGTCTGCTTGCTCTAATGCAGAGTGCTAGTGAATGCGAAAATAATACAAGTTTCTTTCTGAGAACGAATAAAACTACAAAGATACTGGAAAGAGGGCAGTGTTGTCACTTTAGTGACAAAGGTGAGCACTCTTGGAAAGTGAGCGAGTCAGTGAGCCAAGCAAGTTAGCCCACTGTGAAAATCGTTCAGTGGCGCCGAGCGCCAGGAAAAGTGCGTGCTCTTGTCGTCTAGCAATGAGCATCGGCGACATGAGAGATCATGAGAGATCAGCGCTTCCTTTTTATGTGAAAAGTCCACCCTTAGGAATTAAAATTTTCGGTTCAAAAAAACACATGGAAATTTGCTTCGTGTTAGGTGGTATGCCACCCGAAAACTTTTTCTAACCAGAGGAGCACACATTAAAATAACTGCTTTTAAATTCGAAGCAGTTCTTAGCGAACTTCGCCGACTTTGAGCGTATCTATCTATCTATCTATCTATCTATCTATCTATCTATCTATCTATCTATCTATCTATCTATCTATCTATCTATCTATCTATCTATCTATCTATCTATCTAGCCGCCTACAACTTTTAGCTCTCCAGGCCGTTTGGATGTTTGGATAATGGTCTCAATACTAAACTTGGTATGGCATAGCCTGACTGTAAGAAGAACATATTTCACTAGTCATAACATGAAAATCATGACATATATGTCAAGAATGTCATGATTTACATTCCATGGTCCTGCAGCTCTTGTGGTGGTTTCATTCACATGGCATGTTGCAAAACTAGTATGGTATTCTATGATTGCATGGCGAACACAAGCGACAGACTCTTACATGAAAATCATGACATGCATCTCATGTAACAACATTACTACATGCCACGCTCATGATGCGCTCGCAGCCGTTTCGCTTGCGTCACATATACCATATTTGGTATTACGGTACCTGAATGGATGACGAAGGTATGTGACTTGTGCAAACATGATAATCGTGAGATGCGTGTCATGTAAGAACATGGCAACAAGCCACGCTCATGATGCGCTGGCGGCCGTTTCGCCAGCTTCACCTATATGAAATTTGGTATTACGGGACGAATGGATGACGTGAATGGATGACGTGAATGAATGATACTGCAGTGCAAACATGATAAACATGAGATGCGTGTCATGTGAGAACATGACTACATGCCACAGTGAAGGGGCCAATACATTTCGACGTGACGCGGTGCTTGTGTTAACTGGCGTTCATTTCGTCGCGTCACGCCGGCGTTGCCACGCCAGGCGCCGGTCCTGCCATATACTCGCAGGCACGTGCCGCGCTGCGTTGCTTTGACGCATGCGCGTTTCATTGCGTCCAGCGTCTCTCCGTCACGAAAGAAGGGGGACGCAGTGTTGTCTGGGTAACGCACCGGTGCGAAATGAAGCATTTCGCATTTCGCGCCCGTTGCCGTCGAGCCGCACCGACGGAGACTGCTGGCGCCTGGCGCCAGAATATAGAGTGCTCGCGTTTTGCTAGCGTAGTGTCGCTGTGCCCACCGTGCGCACGCGTCAATGCTACAATGGAGTGAAATCGGCCCTTCATGATGCGCTCGCGGCCGTTTCGCTAGCTCCACATATACTAAATTTGGTATCGCGTGATGTGAATAGATGACAAAGGTAAACTACACATGAAAACATGACAAATATCACGCGAAATTCACGTACGGCATTATTTACCTCTAGTTCACAACGTTGTGCTGATTTTGAAGTGACATATCAACATATATCATTCATGCTTCGCATATTAGTTATTCCACTGTTTGTGCGATATGCCCTTTTTTTTCTGAATAAGGGTGTCTCAATTACCTTGCCTAGTCATTTAGAGTGTAAAATAACGAATACTTATTTTTGGGAAGCTCATGTGTGTGAAAATGTTGATGAAAAGTGGTAGTTACGCCAAGCCTGTTAAGGGAATAACGGCTGTCTAAATTCAGTAAAGCTTTGGCATTTCTGCAACCAAAGTTTGGAGCTATGCAGTCATCTAGCATCAATATTACAGTAAATATCAAGGAAGTTATGTTATACCAGTGTCACATGGGCACTTTTAATCGCGATCAGGGTGATCCGGATCAGTTTCCTTGATCGCCATCAACCTTATCACTGCTGCTACAGGACCCAAGCTAATCCGGTTCGAGCTTGGGTCCGACGAGAGGCCTGAGATGGCGTTTGCGTGCCGTAAAACATGCCGCTGACAAAACTCGGCGTACGGTATATCTATAGAGCCCTTTCGCAGCAATGTTATTTGTGCAAGAACCACTCGAACGTCAAAGACTTTGCGTGCCACTACAACAGTGATTTCATAAATCCACCATTCGATAAAATTTTCCTAGCACTTATCTGTATTGCTGTGTCGGATTCTTAACCTTCGCTTTTATTTCTGATGTTCCCCGCTCGTAGCCGTGTAGTCGCAGTGAAGGCGTCAATCTGGTTGTATACGCTGCAGTGTTTCACTTCTGGCGCCTCAAGTCTGTTCCATCGCTGCTGCCAGCGGTCAATTACTGTCAAGATCTCTTCATTCAACCAAGAAGTGCGCGTACGTTGTGAAGTAGTCGAAAGGCTTGTGGCACTCATAATCAGTTTGCTTCGAAGTACTCCAACAGCTCCGGCGCGGGGCGAGAGTTGAGCAAAGCGCTGAAGGCAATGGCCGACTGTTTGTCGTCTGCTTCTCCCGTAACTACATGCGGTTGATGCGAATCCTACAATATGCATTACTTCAGATAATGTTACAATTCAAACAGTTTATAATTCGGTTTTTTTTTTTCATAACCATCTAGCAGTTCTAAAGCATTTTTATTGAACTATGCTCGAATTTTTTGTTTACTGTGCTTTCAACAAGCTCGGCTAGGGGGTGCAGACGACAGCAAAATCGTGATTTCTCAGGCAGATCGCGATGCGCGGATCGCGATAGTCTTATCCCGATTACGCTGATCGTGATTAAAAGTGACCGTGTAGCAGCACCTAATCTGGATCGTGGTTAATCCGGATCGACACTGATTGCGATTAAAAGTGCCCGTGTGACGCCGGTATTAGACGGAGAAAAAGTGCCAATTAAGATCAAACTTGTTTGCAAAATCAGCTATCAATTCATAACTAATCGATCAATTTCTTTTATTCTAGTTCACCGCACAGGTATATAGGTGGTAAAGCATTGCACATTAATTCTGTTCAAAGCATGCACTGAGAAAAAAGACATCCCCAGGATTTCTAGACATGTCGCGCCATTTCTCGGCAGCGGCCGGTCGCTCCACCATAATTGATTGTGAAGCACACACACAAAAAAAATTATATCTCACGAACAATGCATGATATTGAAAATAATTCCCTGTTTAGTGTACTAGGGAACCACTAGAACATTTCAGGCATAATTTCAATACCTTGCCGGTAAGTGCCTTCCTTCCCAGACAATCTGAATAGAGAGAGAGAGAGAGAGAAAATTTAATGCGGAAAGGCAGGGAGGTTAACCAGAAAACATATCCGGTTTGCTACCCTGCCCTGGGGAAGGGGTAAGGGGGAAAAAAAAAGGGGAAAGGGAGGAAGAGAAGCACAAACACACACACACACACTCGCACACAGTAGTGTCACAATCGTTCAACGAGGCGGGTCGCTCGCAGAAACTTCATCAGCGCCTTCGTTGCTTTCTGGCGTGAGGCTCGATCTTTCCGACATTCCAAGATTGACTGCTCAGAAAATGGCTGGTCGTCGAGGCGAGCAAACACTGCTGAGAGGGACTGTCGCTGAGAGCTGTACTGGGGGCACTGACATAAAATATGTTCAATTGTTTCGTCATTGTCGCAATGGTCGCATGTAGCGCTGTCTCTCATTCCGATGCGGCAGGCAAAAGCGTTCGTGAAAGACACCCCAAGCCACATACGGCAGAGAAGGGTCGTCTCGGATCGGGGTAGGCCAGATGGAATAGTAAGTCGTAGGCATGGGTCCAGGCGGTGAAGACGGGTGTGGAGAAAACCGGGCGTATTCCGCATAGACCTTGCGACATCCTGCGCAAGCGTATTAATCTTTGCTGCTGCGTCGCTTCTTGATAGTGGAATAGGTTCCATCACTCCATTTTCGTGAGCATTCTTAGCTGCATTGTCGGCATGTTCGTTACCGATGATGCCGCAATGGCCTGGTAACCACTGAAAAGATATGTCATGTCCTTCGTCTATTAGGTGATGGTACAGTTGTCGTATTTCGAGCGCCAATTGGTCTTGAGGTCCACGACGTAGAGCATTGTGTAGACATTGGAGAGCTGGTTTCGAATCAGTAAAAATGCTCCATTTTTGTGGTGTCTCTTGGTCAATCCTGCGGAGTGCGCTGCGGAGTGCCGCGAGCTCCACGGCTGTCGATGTCGTCTTGTGTGACGTTCTGAACTGGATGGTTTCGGCTCTTGCTGGGAAGATCACAGCTCCTGCAGATCCTCCAACAGTTGTCGAGCCATCCGTGTAAAGTTTGACATGATCTTTGTATTCTTCGTGTAGCATGAGTAGAATCATCTGCTTTAAAGCTGGCGCCGAGAGCTCCGCCTTCTTGCGAATCCCCGGCACTGTCAAGCGCAGTTTTGGTCGGTCCAAGCACCAAGGAGGTGTTAGTATCCGTTCCGGAGGCGTGTAGACTGTTGGAAGGCACTCACGGAAAGTCAATACTCTCTTACAGAAGGAGGCACTCGGTCGATCTTCTGGAAGCGAAGCTAGGTGGTGGGCAGGGGCGCGAGCAAGGTGTCTAATATGAGCTCTAAGCACCTCCAAAGTAATGTGCACTGTGGCCGGATGATCTTTGGCGATTGCGATGGTTTCCGCTGTTGATGTACAGCGTGGTAATCCAAGACAAACTCTGAGTGCCTGGCCCTGGGCGTTTTCTATTGTGCGTATACTGCTTTTGCAAGCGTTCGTCAGAACCGGCAAGCTATACCGCAGGTACCCCAGAAACAGCGTTTTGTACAAATGCAACATCGCGTGCACTGATGTGCCCCACGTTTTGCCTCCGAGGAACTTGAAAAGTTGTGCGATGGCCGTTAGGCGCTTCTTTAGAGTGGCCACATGGGGACTCCAGCAGAGATTTCGATCGATCGTGACCCCCAAAAACCTGTGGGTCCTGGCGTAGCAGACACTGTGTCCATCGATGGTGATGGGAAATGACGTCATTGCCTTCCGCGTGAACGCGACCAGCGCCGATTTCTCAGGAGAAATCTCGAGGCCTTGTTCTCTAAGGTACGCCGATATTGAATTCGCTGCTTTCTGGAGTCTCGCACGTACCTGAGGACGTGTTACACCTGATGTCCAGGCACAAATATCATCTGCATAGAGAGATATCTGCACGGAATCTGGTATGCGTTCAACGAGACCGATCAGAACCAGGTTGAACAGTGTGGGGCTCAATACACCACCTTGAGGAACACCACGGTGTGTATAATGTTCAGAAGTCGGTCCATCATCAGTTTGCATAAACAATGATCTCATATGTAGGTAGCATTGGATCCAGCGGTACACTCGCCCACCCAAACCAACTGACTCGAGGGCGTCAAGTATGGCTTCATGAGAAACATTGTCATATGCTCCTTTGACATCTAAAAATAGTGCGACAGATAACCGTCTGCTCATTTTCTGGTGTTGTACGTAGGTCACCAGGTCAATGACATTGTCAATGGAGCTCCGAAGACGACGAAAACCGGCCATGGCGTCTGGATATATTCTATGGCGTTCTAGGAACCACTCGAGTCTGGCAAGGATCATTCGCTCCATCAGCTTCCCTACGCAACTAGCCAGCGCTATTGGGCGGTATGATGTCAGCTCTAGAGGCGATTTTCCAGGTTTGAGAAGTGCAACCAACCGGCTTGTTTTCCACTCTCTGGGGACCGTTCCATCTCTCCAAGACTCATTGAATACTTCCAGCAAAGCACTTCGTGCTCGATCACCGAGATTGCATAATAGGCGGTATGATATGCCATCCTGCCCAGGCGATGATGATCGATTGCATGAAGCAAGAGCCATATTCAGTTCTTCCATTGAAAAAGGCAGGTCCAGGTGCGGGTCCAGTGAATGTGGCGTGTAATCAGCAGTAAGGGCTTCTGTGCAATTTGGCGGGCCCGCAATCTTCCTACAAAAGTCTTCCGCTACCTCGATATCCCTTCTATTTTGGAAAAGGGCCAAGGCTTTAAACGGAAAACGTTGTTGAGGAAATATGCGTAGGCCTCGCACGGTTCGCCATATTTGAGAAAGCGGTTTGCGAGGGTCTAGACTCGCGCAAAATTTCGCCCACCGTTGAAACTCCAGTTTGTCTATACGACGCTGGATCTTCTTTTGCATGCGCCTGGCCATCCGTAGATCTTGAATGGATTTTGTGCGTCGATATCTACGCTCCGCACGCCGACGAATCGCACGGAGTCGCTCTAACTCCATGTCCGTTTCTGAGGGCCTTGAAGAATATGCCAGCGTGCGCATCGCACTCTGCGCTGCTTGTTTGATCGCTTGCTCAATGCCAGAGGTTAAGCCTTTTTCACAAGTGTGTTCAATGTTGGTTGTGAATGCTGAAAGATCGATCCTCCGTACGGTTTTCGGCGGGTGGTCGCTAGCAAAGCCTTCGATGGTGAGATAACTGGGGATGTGATCGCTACCATGTGTCTCGATGTCTAAAAACCACTTAACGCTTGTGGCGAAGCGACGTGACACGAACGTCAAGTCCAAACAGCTGCTGTACGTTAATCCTCGCAGAAATGTAGGGCTCCCATCATTAAGTAGAGACAGTTCATGAGTCGATACAAATGAAGCCAGCCTCCGGCCCGTGGTATTGACTTTTGAACTTCCCCAGATTGGGTGGTGGGCGTTGAAGTCCCCTATAATTATCCACGGATCCGGGACGCTCGAAAGAATGTCATCCAGTCTTTGGCAATCAAAACGGGCTGAGGGAGATAAGTAGACACCTATTAATGTGAAGGTGAGGGTTTTCTGCTTCACAGTCAGGCAAATATATTGGTTCTCATCATGAGGCGACACAGGTTGAATGATGTAGGTAAGCTCCCGACGAATATACACAATGACCTTGCTGCTTTCGTTTCGGGTTTTGGACGGGATTGATTCGTAGCCGGATAGCCTGATCGGGTTTGATAATTTCGGTTCACATATTACGATGATTGGGAAACGGTTAGAAAACACGTACTGACGAAAATCGGAAATCCGTGATCTAAGTCCTCTTGCGTTCCACTGGATGACTGATGCTTCTCTGACGTCTTTGCGGAACGATTGTTGATCTCCTGCCATGACTCTACGCGAGGGAGGCGAGGACTGGGCTCAGCGCGTCCAACACCTGTAACCCGCTTCGAGCGGTTGTAGTTCCCAGGCTTCTTAGTATGTCTGCCATGACAGCGACGAGGGATCGTAACATCGGGATTATCTGTCGATCGACCCTTGACACATCCTCAACGGAAGTAGACTCGGTGGAAGGTGTAGGGCGGCGAGGCCTCGCAGGAGGCTCCTTTGCCGGCTGCGTACGCGGAAGCGTAGGCCACTCATCCGCAGCTGTGAGCTTCTCCACTTCATTTCGCTTCGTGCTTACTACTTCTCTCGTGCTCGGAGGAAATGGGTTATGCGCAACACTCTGTCCTACACGCCTCCGTCGGCGACTACGTCGCCGCCGTACCCTTTCAGCAGCCTCTCTGTGGGTTGAATTGTCCCTAACCATTTGTTTGATAATGGCGATTTCCTTCTTAATCCGAGGGCATTCCTTGGATGCAGCATCATGCGGACCATCACAGTTTCTGCACTTCAGACTTGTTGCCCGACATGCGTCTGCAGTGTGCGGCTCAGCGCATCGGGGGCATACTGTGGTGTTTGTACATACACTCTTGATGTGACCAATTTTCATGCAGTTATGGCACTGGAGTGGTTTAGGGACAAATGGTCGAACAGGATGTCGGAAGTGTCCCACTTTGACATGCGACGGAATGGAATCTCCTTTGAACATTATCTTTACACATCGGGTGTTTCCGAGGCGAAGTACATTCGCGATGAGAACTCCTTCGTTCGCTGGTTTTATGAGAGTTGGGAGGTCCGAATTTGCTATGGCCAAATCAATGTCGTAGATTACTCCCGCCGTGCAGGCACCGTCCATTGGAATAACCGGTCGAACTTTGATGCCTCCCAAATCTGATACTCTGCGAAGCTTGTCTATGGCGCTGGCAGTCATTGTGTCCACAGCTAGAATATTCTTCCGCGTGTTCACCCGGATATCCTTAATGTCGTTTGGTGCTACCCCCTCAAAGTACATAGAGAGAGCTTGCCTGTTTACTGCTCGAAGGCTGATGGTGGAGTCCTCGGGCATGAAGAGGATGGTGTGCGGCCAGCATTCTCCTTTTGAATGAGACGTTAATGTCCCTGCTGGTGAAGACGACTTGATACTTCTTCTTTTGGCCTTCCTGCTTCTCACGGTCTCGAAGTCGTCATCCGACGAGTCGTCGCCAGTGGCCGAGTACAGTTCCGTGTCCTCGCTGGTGCTCGAACAGGTGCTTCGTTTCCGCGACGAGCTTGCCAAAAGTGGTCTATGGTCGGACAGAGCCGCAGAAGGCTCCACGTCCACAGCCATGATGCAGTGACTATCACCGTTGGCCTCACTGGTTCTGGGCCAGGCGCGCTGATTTACCGAGGAGCTCGCCATAGCAGACCTCTGGCTGGGCGGACCAGTGGATGACTCCGCGTCCGTCGCCTTGGGGCAGGGAGCAGCGTCTCCCGTAAAAAGCGAAAAACTTGATAACAATGCTCGGAGCCGAAAGCAGAAGCGTTCTATCAACAATCTGAATATTTTTTTTTTTTTCACACAGCCTATGGGAGCGGCCGCAATTTACACCCACTTCGGCCTCTTTAAGCATCAATTGCAAAGCTTAGAAAAGCAATTTCAAAAAGTACTCCCGGTTTTACGTTGGCCAATAAACGCTTTCTTTTTCGACACACTACGACATTGTTTAGCTATAGCTATGTAGCTTGCTGAGTCGTTTTTGACGACCTCATACACCCTTTTCATAAATATAAGCTGGCTTTTTTGCAATGCATTAAGCATAACGGAGAAGCCGGTTAACTATCACCAAACAGTGTGTGGCGTTTTTTGCTTACGCTCTGACGAGTAAAACGCATACATGTGCCACGCATCATTCATTCGAACGCATCAATTCATTTAAATACCTGGGTGTAGTTATCGACAACCATTTCCACTGGCAACCCAATATAAAATCAGTGTGCTCGAGGTTATCTTCGGGCTGTCATGCATTGTTGCAAGCAAGAAATTATTTCGACCTTGCAATATTACGGATCTTGTACTTTTCTCTCATCCACTGTCATCTGTCCTACTGCATTGATTCATGGGGTTGGACTTACACTACATACCTGGAGCCTTTACGGAAACTATAGAAGCGCTCACTAAGAATAATAACGCACTCAAGCCACGATCATCCCAGTGCACCCCTGTTTAGTAAACTACAAATTTTACCAATGGACAGTTTGCGTCAACAGAGAACAGCCATTGCCATTATTAATATCATAAGGTATAACCGTCCTGTTCATTCGTCCATTCTTTGCTCCTCATCCCGCCCTACGAGGAATACTGCTGCCGGTAATTTTAACATTCCTCCCACGAACAACGTCTATGGATAACGGCGTCTGCAGTTCGTCGGTACTAAAATCTGGAATAGATTGCCCCAGGATATAAACCCGGCTGTTAACTTTCCTCTGAAAATAAAAAAAACACTTCATTGCAATCCTTAATGTGTCTCCGTAACCCCCTCAATACTAACATAATCGTTCAATTCTTGTATATAAGTATCACTACGTCCAGTGAAAGTTTACTGCGTAGTTGTTATTACTCATTGCCTTTCTTTTGTTTGTGTATAAAAATTACATGTTCCTGTTATCTTACCCAAGTTCGAGTATCTGAATATATATGTCTGTACAATGCCTAACCTTCTTTACTATATCCGCAACGTTTAGCATCTCGTATCCTGGTTCAATGCCTTCTTCTATTGTTTTGCTACATGTGCTATTGTTGCCTTGTGCTATCGTTTGGATACTGTGCCATTTTCTATCGCATTATTGGCCCCTATTCTAGCCTTTGGCTATGGGTCCAAACAGTTTTTAGGCCATCATGTTGGAATTGAAAATAAAGTGAAATGAAATGAAAAAATTGAAATGAAGTAGGACTTCATTTAGACTTAAAGGACGGCAAGTTAGTTGGGCAAATATGCAGTGCAGGAAATCGAACCTGCGGATTACGAAAAGGGCCTATTTGTTGTTTCCGTGGCCCACATTTGAATTGGAGTTTTTCAGAACTGCTCACGGCTCTGACAATCTTCTTCAATGCATGCACTTTGTCTCGCGTTTACTTCATCACGTATCACTCATACAAAAAATCACGAGGCTAGAACTGCAGTTCATGCACCAGATAGATGAATAAGGGTTGCTGCAGTGAAAATAGAATGGGTCGTGGGTAATATTAATCCGAAACACCATATCATGGAAAAATACCTTGAATGCGAAGCATTTCTTAATGAGCTTCGGCAACTTTGAGCGTATCTGATGATCTATTTAGCCGCGTACGACTTTACGCTCTACGGGTCGTATCGTTCATGCGGTTTGTATCAAAATTTCTGTGGCATAACATGACTCTCTGCCGATCATAATAACAGGTCATATTGAAATCATGACTTTGCTTGTCTTGTACTTCATTGTTTATATGCCATGGTCGTGGGGCTCTAGCGGCTGTACCGTTTACTTGATATATACCAAAATCGGTACGATGACACATTTGTGCATGAATAACATAAATGCCTGGTGTAAATGTGAAAATCAGGGCGTGCACGCCCTATAACATCACATATATGCCATGTGCATGGTGTATACATGGCTGTTTGGCAAGCATGACATGTTTAGAATTTGGAATCCGGGAACGTGACTGTATAACAATTATTACAGGCGCCGACATGACAGTCATGCTATCCATATGTGCAAGATTCACGTGCGTTGCTCATGTTGCACTCAAGACCTTCTAGCTAGCTTGTACAACAAAATTGATAGTGTGTGATATGAGGGTGAGAGAAACAAAATAAGATGTCCCGACATGTACATTATGACATGCATGTTTTGTAAAACATGACTTACTCATTTCAGGCAAAAATAGGATGTATGCACTAAGGGACAAAGAAGGCAAAATAACTGCCAATATAGATAGGATAGTTAAAATAGCGTAGGAGTTTTAGAGAGCTCTGTACAGTAGCCGGGACAAGCACGACTTTAATACTATAAGAACTAGCAGTAACCCAGAGGACACCCCAACAGTAATGATAGAAGAAGTCAGAAAAGCTTTGGAGAGCATGCAAAGAGGCAAAGCTGCTGGTGAGGATCAGGTAACATTAGATCTGCTGAAAGATGGAGGACAAATTGTGTTAGAAAAACTAGCCACCCTGTTTACGAGGTGTCTCCTGACGGGAAGAGTACCGGAGTCTTGGAAGAACGCTAACATAATCTTAATACATAAGAAAGGAGATGACAAGGACTTGAACAATTAGAGGCCTATCAGCTTGCTCTCTGTAGTATACAAGTTATTTACAAAGGTAATTGCAAACACAGTAAAGAAAACATTAGAATTCAATCAACCAAAGGAACAAGCAGGATTTCGAACAGGCTACTCAACAATTGACCACATTCATACTATCAATCAGGTAATAGAGAAATGCTCAGAATATAACCAACCACTATACAAAGCCTTCATAGATAAGGAGAAGGCGTTTGATTCAGTAGAAATGTCAGCCGTCATGCAGAAACTGCGGAACCAGGGCGTAGATGAAGTATATATAGACATTCTGGAAGAAATTTACAGGGGATCAACTGCTACCACAGTGTTTCATAAAGAAAGCAACATAATACCAATCAAGAAGGGTGTAAAGCAGGGGGACACAATTTCCCCGATGCTATTTACCGCGTGCTTACAGGAGGTTTTCAGAAGCCTAGAATGGGACCAGTTAGGGATAAGAGTTAATGGAGAGTACCTTAATAACTTGCGCTTCGCCGATGACATTGCATTGCTGAGTAACTCAGGAGACGAATTGCAACTCATGATTACGGAGTTAGACAAGGAGAGCAGAAAGGTGGGTCTTAAAATTAATCAGCAGAAAACGAAAGTAATGTACAACAACCTCGGAAAAGAGCAGTGCTTCGAGATAGGTAATAGTGCACTTCTAGTTGTAAAAGACTATGTCTACTTAGGGCAGGTAATAACCGCGGAGCCGAACCATGATATTGAAGTAACTAGAAGAATAAGAATGGGGTGGAGCACATTTGGCAAGCACTCTGAAATTATGACAGGTAGATTGCCACTATCCCTCAAGAGGAAGGTATATGACAGCTGTTTCTTGCCGGTACTTAGCTACGGAGCAGAAACCTGGAGGCTTACAAAGAGAGTTCAGCTTAAATTGAGGACGACGCAGCGAGCAATGGAAAGAAAAATGGTAAGTGTAACCTTAAGAGACAAGAAGAGAGCAGAGTGGATTAGAGAACAAACGAGGGTTAAGGATATCATAGTTGATAAAAAGAAGAGGAAGTGGACATGGGCCGGGCATGTAGCGCGTAGACAGAATAACCGCTGGTCATTAAGGATAACTAACTGGATTCCCAGAGAAGGCAAGCGGATTAGGGGGAGACCGAAGGTTAGGTGGGCAGATGAGATTAAGAAGTTTGCGGGTGTAAATTGGCAGCAGCAAGCACAGGACTGGGTTAACTGGCGGAACATGGAAGAGGCCTTTGTCCTGCAGTGGACGTAGTCGGGCTGATGATGATGATGATGATGATGATGATGATGATGACTCATTTCAGGCTGCTTCGTATTGCACCAGTGTGGTATGCGTTAGCAAAAAAAGGTAAATACGTTACTCGTTACTTTAAGAAAAATGAAAGGCGTTACCTCCCTGCGTTACCTACAAAAAAAAGGTAGCGCGTAACCGTTACAGTTACCAAAAAACGTAATGGACGGTTACCACTGCTGTTACTCCACAATCATTAGTTTTAAAATGCATCTTTCCTGAAGGATCTCATATAGTAATTTGCAAAATCTCAAATTTATGCTTTGCGTAAACCTTCCAAATTAAACTAGGATTATACCGGAAATTCTCATTTAGTGAGAATTACTTGCACGAATGTACCGAAACATAGAAATGCTGTATATATATTTTGGTTGCCTGAACAGTTACAACTTCGAGTGATGGCTTCTGACTTGAAGCCATTTTTCTCTTTGCAACCTTATGCACAATGAGAGATCTATTCAGCTTTCCGGAAAAAAAATCATCATGTAACTCTCAAGAAATTTACTCTAATTGTTCTTTTCCGGTTTATAACAGAACATCCTCTGAAGATATCTCCAATATTATCCACCAGGCACCAGTGCAGACGATCAGGGAGGCTTGCTTTCGTGCCTTTCATTATTAACTTTTTTTTTAGGTGGAGTGTTTGTATTAGTAAGATATATGCACAAGTTTTGTAGAAATGAAGAAATGATTTAATGGTATAGTCACAAAAACGTATATGCGTAAACACTTTTTGTTCATTTCTACCTCTATAATTACGGCAAAAGCTTGCGAGCGTTCATATGAAGGTGTTCAAACTTCAGCCTGTACTTAGCTGTTCAATAACCAAAAACTTGACAAGTTTATCGAATTTGTATGAACTATAACGCATCAACTATCATGAAATATTGCATAATTACCTATTTCTCAAAAATATTTTCTGCGCTTTACAAGTTTCAAACAAAGTTATTTGCTTTTTCTTGTGCAAACGTTTCATGCACAAGATTTGTTCTATTGTAATATTTGCGTTTTGCATTGTTTTTATACATTGTATAATAAACATCAGTGATCAACCTTTTCTAAAACATATTTTAAATCATTTCTATAACGGCCCTCTTGTAGGCTAAACCCGCCAAATCAATTTGACATTTGTGACGTCTGCCACCCTCCTTGCATAAGTGGATGTTAATATGAAAAACAAGCGTGACTCACTGGGATTCATCGCTGGCGCTTCAATATTTGTCACTCTGGGGTTCCTGTACTTCTCGACCTTGACTCTCCCCCGTAACTGAGAGTCAAGAGTCGGTCTTTTTTTATCAATGTAACTTACATTGACGTCACGTGTCACCATCGTCACGTGCCAGCTGGTTTAGATGCTCCGTGAACTCTTGCTCGACCGCGCGGAGCAATAAACGGGGACATTAGGTTAGTACTGGTGCACCTACTAGTTTTTGTGGACTTCCTTGGCGCGGCTGGCTAGTGTAAGAAAGCGGGCAAAGTGCAGAAGAATGCGAAAGGTGACTGTCGTTCCTTGCACTGCTGCTCTCAATTGCGATGAAGCGACAGGGTGGTCGCCAACATCTGGTATCCAGCGCAGAGAACCTGTCTGTGACGTCACGTGCAAGTTATGTACTCGCAAGGCGCGCCCTGTGCACCAGCGGAGTGTCAAATCACTTGCCTGAAATAGAACAGTTCTGGTAGCAGATTTACAATGGTGTAAATGCGGCAAATATGGAATACAAATAGCTCGTGGTGTGTCGGTACGTATAATCTCGAGTTTCGTTGGTGAAGGTTTGCCCAGAGTGGTGTCCGTGTGCGCTGCAGAGAACGCTCATTGGCGTCGCAGGAACACACCACCCGCAAGTATCTACAGTGTTCTAGAACACTGTACCGCAAGCTCACACGAGTGAACAAGATATAGTGGGACAGCCATGTTGCCAGACTGAATTTTCTAAAAGGTCTATTCCGGCGACGAAAATAAAGACACGACCAATCCCTTCTTGT
This sequence comes from Rhipicephalus microplus, assembly GCF_043290135.1. Lineage (NCBI taxonomy): Eukaryota > Metazoa > Arthropoda > Arachnida > Ixodida > Ixodidae > Rhipicephalus > Rhipicephalus microplus. Next base: position 131,285,485 of record NC_134704.1, read on the forward strand.
GTCTCAATAAACATCTCAAGTTTTATTCATCTATTCAAGAAACGAATTACACGAACTGCACATGTCCTGTGAAATAATTTTCGCTGGTAACGTGCTACTAACGTGGACGTAAGAGCACAGTCGTCTACGTAGAGGACCGACCTCACTGCACTACCCTTTACGTAGGGCAACACCTACGTTTACGTCATACCCTCAATCTCTGGGCGCGCACCCACGCAAGGAAGGGCAAACAGCGTTCCCCTTGAAATGGATGCCGTTTCCGCGGCGCGTAGCGTTGCAAATTTGGGCGGACGTGATTGTGAACGCCCCTTATGTGCATAGCGCCCGTCAGCTCAAGATTGTCAAACGTGGTGAGTGGTGGTTTAATGAGTACAATATTTGGGGTAAAAATGTGTTCCTGTGCGAAATTATGGTCAAAATTTGGCGCCGTAAAACGTAAGAACAACAGGTGATGTTGTCTTTGGTGGGATAGTCTCAAGAAAAACAGCACCACCATCATCACCACCACCATCACGAATAATAATAATAATAATAATAATAATAATAATAATAATAATAATAATAATAATAATAATAATAATAATAATAATAATAATAATAATAATAATAATAATAATAATAATATTAAAATTATTATTATTATTATTATTATTATTATTATTATTATTATTATTATTATTATTATTATTATTATTATTATTATTATTATTATTATTATTATTATTATTATTATACCCGCAAGCTCCGCGTCGGAGCTTGCCGGCATCATTCGAGCGATGTGGCGAAAGAAAAGGTGCATGCGTTCTGCCCGTCATACTTCGACGAGCTTTTGGGAACTGCTCGTGTACGTTACCGCGCGAAAATCGAAATGTGTGATGGCATCGACCCGTACGAACTGCGCATCGGTAAAGATGCTACACCGAACATCGATCTGCTGCCTTCCTTGACAAACAGCGACATCGTGAACTATTCGGTGCTTTCGGCAAATCATGTCAATCTGCAACAAATGAATGGCCACAAGTCACTGGACGGCCACAACTACTTCAGCAGTGGTTGAATGAAGAGCATATCAGCTCTCATTATGGTGTGCCATTGTTCTAAGCGAGGTTAGTGCCGACGCTCTTTCTCGTTACTGTCGAAGTAAAATTTTGTATTAAGCAATGCACATGAACTTCAACAGGATCTGCTGCTGCCGTCTTTCTCAAGACCCATGGGCTTCAGCAAGATTTACTGCTGATGGTTCGTCACACCTTGGTTTTATGTATAAGGCTGGCAATTCGAGCAATTTTTCCGACTCCGCGTGTGGTGTATTCGCTGACACGGAATCCCACGTGTTCATATGTCGCTGTTTAGAGCGCTGAAAACGCGCAGATGCTGGGACAGTATAGTCCCGTCGTAACGGCCGTGCACAGCAGTAAGCTCGGTGCCCAGTCGAGGTTTGTGTCATCTATTAAATTCGCGGGTTCTCCAGCAAAATGAGACACGTTCCCATAAGTTGCACCGATAGAGCTCATACAAATCATGAGACGTGGTTTTTCAAGAGGAAAGGTCGTCTGTACATCGCTGAGGGACTAGGTAGTATTCTGGAGTGCGACGCAATCACATCAGTAGACGTGGTAAACCTGGACATAATTAAAAAATACGTTCTCCTGTGATGAAGTGACGACTGCAGACACGGACGTATTTTGCTTTTAGGGGCTAAGCTCCTTAAGACCTTACGATGTCCGCCGTTTCCCGCCTGTCCGTAACAATTCTGAACCATTTCCCATGTAACCTTCAACTTATAAGGAACAGAGGGCGTTGGTGGTAACCGTTTTGCATGTAACCTTCAACTTGTAAGCAACAGAGGGCGCTGTTGTTAATTGTAGATGTGATGGCGCTGCTGTCAACGCTATATATATATATATATATATATATATATATATATATATATATATATATATATATATATATATATATATATATATATATATATATATATATAACATATATATAAAATATATATATATATATGTTACATATATATATATATATATATATGTTACAAATACATATATATATATATAAAATATATATATAACAACGTTCCATACCACACATTCTTTTCTATCATATGGACGAAGACGAACGCAGCAAAGCGCGACGTGCTGAGTATCAGCGTCGCCGTCGACGGGAAGCTACCCCGGAGACAAAAGAGAAGGAAGCGGATGCAAAGCGGCGACGGCGACAACAAAGTTCTACACCACAGACTAGGGCTAAGGAAGCAAAGGCTAATCGGGAAAAACACCAAGCTGATGCGCAGTTCAGACAACTTGAAGCGGATGCAAGGCGGCGATACCGACAAGAAAATTCTACACCAGAGATGATAGCTGATGAAGCTGTGATTATGAAGTCAAAACGTAACTCGGAACCTCATATCAGCTATAAAGAAGAATCACCGCTATATCACAATCGGTCTCAGCACTATCTCTTTGAATGGAAAAAATATATAAGTATCACAACCACAATCAGTCTCAGTACTATCTCAACTTTAATCACAATAATCACCCCCGAAAACTTCGCCCCATAATTATCTTCAAGCAGCTTGAAATGCAATGATTTTTATTTGCACAATTGATCGGTGAATGTGCGCCGTCCAAGTGATATCGCTTTTCCGACAACATCCTTGTTCGCGCACACTTTTTTTTTAATAATCACCGCCAAACTAAACATTCTAACGGACGGCTGTGCCTTGCCTTTGGATGCAGAAGTCTCACGTCTTGTTTTGCATCTCAAAATGGCCCAAATAGTCTTGGTGAAGACGGTGGCGCGACCAATGACCAGATCTCACCACGGCAAAGCTGCCGACTACGCTTCCAGGTAGCTACATGTGTTCACAAACATGGCGGTTCTTGGTCCTCTCGTTCCCGTAGTAACGTATGGGCAACCCGTGTATAAAAGTCAGCAACACTGTCAAAAACATTATGTAAGAACCCACTGTTTAACCAGTGATAGACAAACCCAGCAGTCCTCGTGTATGTTAAATTTCCACCCTTTAGAACTAGTTTTCCAACATGTGAAAACCTTGCCACCAAAACACGGGTTAATATACACAGGAGGAAGTGTCCGTAACTCCGAACTGATTGCGCCTCCCGGTGGTTTTCAATGTTCCCACAAATCTAAGCACACGTGCCCTTTTGCACTTGACTCCTATTCTAAGCAGACATCACAGTCGAGATTGATTGAGGTGATTGCGTCACAACTTATCTCGTAAGCGCAATTGAATGTTGGTAGTTTGGATCGAATAATGCAATAATAATTTTACTCCAAATCTGGGTCGTTTCATGCTTCTCGAGCTCTCTGACGGTGATACCACGTTATTATCAGAATCAGCCACTTGTAAATGTTGAATATACTGATAAAATGGTTAGCCTCATAATGTTGATATTTGGTGAAAAATGCCCGTACAGTAAACGTAGCATGGATATATCAATTATAGTGGACCATTGGGCGTGTTGTAACAACGTATACTGAAAAGAAAAACCGCAAGAAGACGAATCGCCCAAAAAAAGACGAAAACACAAACAACGGCGATGTTGTTCATGAATATGTCAGTACATACTGCTTTACGTCTTAAATATTTCGTGGCATGGGCTTGGTTAAGCACGTTCTGGGCTTCTTTACTCATTCTTTACCTTTTCCTTGTTCCTCCCTAGTGGTTAGGTGTAAAGTTTACGAATGCAGATCCGGATCCAATTAAAATGTCCTGTAGCGTGCGACACATTGCAGCATGAAACCTACGTGGTTGTGTAGAAATCACTGGGCGCTTTCTACGCCATCGCCTATTGCACTAGAATCAACGACGCCTTGTACGAGCCCTGACTCTATCATCTTGATGCGAGACGACCATAAGAAAACAACTACGTGAGCCCTTTGAGCACATACGAGTAGTTTGGCGCTCACATAAGGTCGCTGATGCCCTATCGTGATACTTCAACACGACTGGACTTGGGGAGTACCATCTCTTCGCGGCTCAGTGCTTCTTCACTTCGTTGCTCCCATCTGTTCTTATCTATCTTATCTACGATCGCCCCTTACTATACCCCATGAGTATGGCATTCAACCGAGACAAAGCGCTTGATTTACAGCCCTTCATTTCCCTATCATTTTTTCTAAGTCCCTCTCTCCCTCCGTAATCTCTCGCCCTGTGTTTCACACACACACGCACGCGCACACATGGACGTACACTGACAACACTAACGCACACACACAGTTATTTACAGTCCTGAATAGCAACACACTCACTGTAAGCGAAAATTAGCCGAACGGCAGTTTTTACAGCATATGAGCCCACAAAACTCCCCTGCCCCAATTATTTACTCTCTGGTAAGGAGTGAACTCGGCAAATGTTGTCGTAAAACGCCCCCTGCTTATTGACGGAGTTTATGAATGACATCATCTTGTTAAACTTCCCACGGAGTTGCAGGTCACATGGTTACAAACTCCCTATGGAAGTTTCAAAAACCCCTTTTTGTCTTGACGTGCGTGCGTGCGTATGTGTGTATGTACGGGCATGTGTTTGCCCATCGGTGGGAGGCACCAATGCCTTGAGCGGCTGACCGTGTGAGCATCTGTCGACAGGCAACGAAATTATCAGTGCTGGGAAGATTTGCGATCACCATATGGTGTTTAGTGTGAATGTTTCAAGGTATTGCGCACCGTTGAACCATGCTGCACATCGGTATCATTCCTCAACGAAGTGCCGCGCACGCCTCACTTCAAAGGGCCGAGTTACTAAAAATTTCGAAGAATAAATTAATGTGCACAAAAATAAGCTGTTACAATCGTCAGCGACTGCTCCTGGAGTTTCATCGTCTAAAACTTCGAAGTGGTCCGAAGTACTAGGCTTCGCTCGACCACAGCAGGCTGGCCGGCAACCGGTCTGAGAGTTGCGCCGGCAACGCGCTCGCCCCGACTCCTCCGACAGGGGCTTCTCGGAGTGTCACGGGTATTTCACGGGCGGCAACATCAAACACCAAGAAGGCCTCGCTATGCCGTCGGTATCAAGCTGGCGTCATAACGATATCGCACTGCGCGCCGGCCTCCATGGCGAGCTTTACGATTTAGCTCCGACCACCAGCGCGGAAAAGAATGTGTTTCACAAAACATAAAGGCTGCTGGAATAAATAACAATATTCCGCGCCTTGCGACCGCAGCTGTCAAATAACTAACGGGAAGACAAGCACCGGACGGGGCTGAGACACACAGAAACAGCGTACGGCTTGCATGCCCATGCAATGCATGTGAGCAACAAAAACCACGACTGCGAACCGTCTCGTTCGTTTAAGTCCATCGCTATGTAGCTTAAACTGCCTGGATAGCGGACCCCTGTTTCTGTGCATGGGAAAAATAACGAGACTAAAACTGCACCGCAGCAAGCATTTACTGATCGCCAGCTGTCATTCATCGTATAACCATGCCGTACTCCTGAGTGAGGCTATAGTCTTCGAACGTGGTAGCTGCAGTGTATCTCCGTTCATCACTATAGCTGCTGAATGTTCGCCAATGAAGTGCTCATGCACGACCGCTCGGGTTTTGTGTGCGATTCAGTGCATTTTACGGATTCACACAGAGTACTCCTAACGCAAATTCAGCCCGTATGACAAACCCCCAACTGATAAATAACTTTCAGTGAAGTTAAAAAAGTGATAAATATTAGGCTAGTTTGCAAATAAAAGGCATGTGCGTTGAAGTGCTCCCATTAGGTCACTGCAAACGTATAGCTTGCCGTGAATGTTCATTGCTTAATCATTAGTAAAAGAAGGGTCCCTCCAGAGCTTCATGGGAGATCAGAATATGGTGCCTATATACGCCCTGCGACTGAAGCGCGGGTGTGCAGCGCAAGCGGTAAGGTGTGCTGAGTCAGCGTGACTTTGAGCTTTGTAATACACGGGAATGTTGTGCGCATGTTTGTGCATTGTGAACAATATTGTGTGCTTCGAAGTTATATCAAATAAATGTTTCGCTTGTGCAAGGTACGCCTGTGGACGGTACTTTTCTTTTTCTCGGTGGACGTAAAAATTTGTTTTTATACTGACCTGAGAAAGTTCGCCTGTGGATATAAATAAGATTTCCCCTAAATTTACCCGAAAACGCCCTCCTGTTAGAAAGTAAATTTTTTACTCCCATGGGACGGTGTTTATAAAAACCCCATTGGGGCATGCGCTAAAGAAGTCGTTTGCTCCAATCTCGGCTTATTTCTGTTTAGAGTGCACTTTTTTAAATAGCACGCGATCTTCTACGTTAACAAGTCTAAAGATAGTACCGAGCTTTGTCTATGAGCTTTGCTTCTTGTCACGGCCTGTAATATCCCATGCCAAACAAGATATTACAGGTTTTTTAAAAACTCTAAAGATTCTTTACCACCGCAGAGCAAAAGGGATGGTGTTTAAGGAAAATACCGTAGAGCGAACGTGCCGATCGCAATCTTGTTTGAGAACCTGTTTATATAGCTGCGAAACAAACAGTACTCTCGTGCACGAATTTACGTTTTCTTTTGACTCACTGAAACGCAGAAGCGTAAAAAGCAAAAGCAGCTACCACGTTTGGACCGCACATGTATCCTCGAGAATGCTGTGGTTTTAAAGACGGGCGGACACGCAAACAAATGGTCCTCAAGCTACTTTTTTCGTCGATCGCAAACGAGTGAAATGCGGCCAAAGTAATTGCGAAGGACGGGACAAATGGAGTGGGATGGGATGCAGGGAAACACTTATTGATGGCGAAATGTAGGGAATGAAAGTATCGAAAGGGCTTGCCAGGGTTTTAAACCAAAGACACGCCGTGGGGAAGCAGTTAGCTTTACTGCAAGGCAGCAAAGACTCGCGAGCAAGCAGACAATGAAGGGGCATACCGGGAACTTCGGTTGCAGCGGTATTCGTCTGCGGAAAAAACAACAACAAGAAAGCTCATTCGGTGCAAATGAGGCCGGCGCTCACATACTCTGCGGCTTCAACCGTGCGCGCACTCCCGCACTGCTCCTTCCCTTCAACCTTCTCTCGATGGTATGACCGGCCTATACATCTTCGCCGGGAGCCAAGCAGACTAGGACTTAGCTCTCCGCTACTCAGTGCCTTAAGCGCGTGCTAGCGTACAGAACTACGCAGTGTGCGGGGTGCGTAAACGCAGGGCTAGTATCCAAGCGAGCGAACATGGTACTGCTGTGGGGGGACTTGGAATACAAGAAACTAGGAAGCGCACAGCTTTGGAGCGCGAGCTTGGCGGTAATTTCCCACGAGGCTGCGATGACCGGGACACGGCCCAAAACCGCTGCGGTTTTCGCCCACGCACCTTCCGCTTCGGCTATGCTGTTAAGCGTGGCAAGTGCGTTTCGGCTCTCTCTGTTTCGGCCGCTGTTTCCGCGGCGGCTTCTCTCTCGCTCTGTGTCCGTGCCTCTGAAGTGCGCGTGCGTTCCAAGAGTCTTCGACAGTCGACACGAAGGCGTTCGCCCGTGTTCTCCCGTCGTTGTGGTCTTTGTGGGATACACCGAATGCGGCGAGCAGTTCAAGAACAATATCTTGTAGTTCGCCCGGGTCGGTGGGGGAAACCATTCATTGACGACGAGTAAGCGTTTTCCTGAAGAAAGAAGGGGATCGTTTCTGTTAACACTATCAACACCAGCACGAAATTGGGGTACGGAGAAGTAGGAGGAACGTAAAAAATGCATGGCTTCTTTTTTCTTTTGTTTTTATTTTTTTTAGTGACAGCGTACAAGGGACTTATGGGGAAACTAAGCGAGGCATCAAAAGCTTTAAAGCCAGCAAATAAGTACGAAAAAACTAAGATACCTGACTTCGCTTTTTCAGTTCCCTGAATAAAGCAGCTAAAGCAGGGTATGTGTACTTGCACGACGTTGTAACTGCCTTCATCATTCGTGGAACTGTGAGTGCTAGACCGACTGAGTCTGCATTGGGCAATACTGTTTTACAACAGTCTCGATTGACTCTGTTAAAAAAAGGCGTCAGACGTCATACGGTATTCTTCCTCATAATATTTATCTCTAAATAAGAGCGATTGTGATAAGTCCAACCATGGCTCCAAGAGCAATAGCTTCAAGCCTGTTGAGAAGTTTTTAATCTTTTCTGTCTCAGAAAATCCGTTGTTCACAAAACAGTGGTCACTGTAACACAAAGCGTGGTCCATTCTTGATTCAAATGCACGTTTTTATAAAGTTATTTTTAATCTACTACTGGGGAACAGAGAAAAGTTGCATGAGATATGGTAATGAAATGGTTTTGTTCTGGCACAATTTTATCCAGTGAGGGCGATCTTTGTACATTTGACACAAATCCAGAATGCGTGGTTTTCTGTAACATACCAAAGTGAAGGGGAATGAAAGGACGGCTGGCTTTAAATAAAAATAAATTGTGCAGCAAACTCTTTCGTTTGACTTTGAGAGCTAAAGAAATTTCTATCAGAAGGGCTCCAGCATTATAGAAGACCCAGAGTCAAGACTATTATTTTTATTTCCCGCATTGCCTGTCTTGAAGTGGCCGTATGATGAAGGACTGAAAGTTCTTCCACAAGCTTGCGACAAAATTAGTGAGCACAGTATGGGGGCGGTATGCACTCGATATAACGCTGTGAAGCCATATCTTGTTATTTCCCTTTAATAAGAGCTCTTAAAAAAGTTCTTGAGCTAACAGGAACTTTTCAAGATGGCCACTCTACGGTGTACCAGCTTCGAACACACACCCCCGAAAAGAAAAAAAAATGTATATGAACGTATCTTGTGCATACGTGTGCTGCTCCTTTTCAATCTTCTCAAGGTATAAGGGACGAATTGGCTGATAGAAATATGACGGAGATGACAAACACACGAGGTTAAATTGTAGCTGCAAGAAAAAAGCCGGCAATATATTTCTGGGTTTTGAACTGTTGCGAACGACTATTTATTAAATTTGCCTCACACTTGAGAGAACTCCGTTTAGTCGGGGGAACATCAAACTCAATTTCAATGCGCGCACGTTTTTATGCTGGCACTTCACTGAAAATTGAGACGCTCTTTAACAGTGTTGTTATTAGTTTCTGCTTTACATTCTCATTACGTACGCTAGCGTATGAGACAGAGTTCTGCAAAACAAAAAACGGGAAAACTACTACGAAAGGTGATTGTCGTTGAACTTTCTTTAATGATCAGTCACAAGAGAGAGATGATGATGAGTGGAAAGGCAGGTAAGTTAACAGAAAAACAAGTGTTTTATTAGCTACCCTGCACTAAGGAAGGGGTAAATAGAGGCGCAAAACTAAGAGAGGAATGAGAGAGGAAGGCATGCAATCTCACACACACACACACACACACACACACACACACACACACACACACACGCACGCACACACACACACACACACACACACACACACACACACACACACACACACACACACACACACACACACACACACACACACACGCACGCAAACACAGCGCATGGAGTGTAGCAATCGTTCAACGAGGTGGGTCTCAAGAAGAAAACATCCACAATGTGTGTCCTGCTTCACACAAAGCTGTGATATTCAGAAAATATAGTAAGGTGGTGAGAGCTAAAAGATAAAATATTTGTATCTCAGTTGGCAATTATGTATTTTTAAAACATATTATGTGGTAGAATGGGGCTATTACACGGGGGGTATAACGTAAACTGTGAGAATAACGTAAATTGTGAGAATCGGCTAAACTGGGGACAGGATGAATGGCAGGTGCGCGCAAATGCGCATGCGTCAAGGTCATTTCAAGAGTTGGCTTTTATTTCTAAAAAATGAAAACAGCTAAACCTGAACGTGAGTTTATTTTTTCTAGCGGAAATGGCGTTTATAAGGGTTGTCGCATGATCTACTTTTAGGGGTTATTTATATGTCTAAGGCTTACAACACATCGTTAACTTTTTATTACGATATTTGCTCCGCCACGGTGGTCTACTGGCTAAGGTACTCGACCATTGACCCGTAGGTCGCGGGATCAAATCCCTGTGGCGGCGGCTGCATTTCCGATGGAGGTAAAAAGGCTGTATACGCCCATGTGCTGAGATTTGAGTGCACGGTAAAGAACCCAGGTGGTTGAAATTTCTGGAGCCCTCTACTATGGCGTTTCTCATAATCATATTGTAGTTTTGGGCCCTTAAAGCCCACAAATCAATCAAATATTGCCATATTTACCAGCGTGTCAATGCATAACTGAAGAATACTTCAGACCGTGTATGTTTAAAAGGAAGAAGGTAGGCTTCCAAGATCCTCAGCTTTGAAGACCATTATATTGCAACGAACGTCGTATTGTATAGTACGCGAAGTATAGGCGTTAAAAAAATTAGGTCCGATGCAACGGAACATACAGTATGCGGGATTAAAATTTACTAATCGCGTCTCAATACACTGTGTGGGCGAAATACCTTCAATCACTTACGTCGTAGTGGCATCTTGAAGTTTAGGCCTATATGTACTGCACAGCATATTCCTACGTAATCGCAAATGCGTCAATATATTGCCACACACCCTTTGTTTTCTATTCTGTAGAAAAAAATTCAGCCAGTTCCTCCTCGTGAACACTGTCAAAACTGTGAATCTCTTTCCCTCATTCACAAGGTTGTCGTCCTTTTGTGTATTTCAAGCATTCCCTTCGTTGGCGCTTAGCTTCAGCCTCACGGTTGGCCACATCACGGTAAAATCGGCAACAACAAGCCCACTCCGGCGTCACCGGATGGGAGCTGACGCTCCCATCAGGTGCCTGCTTTCTCGGCACCAGCCTTGACATTTAGGAAAGTGCAAACTCACAAGAAACCAATGCCTTCTTTTCTATACTCCTCGGAGACGCTCGATGACTTATACCCCTGTCACACGGCCACCACCAAACTCCGTTGAACACCGTCAACGTAAATCTCCCCTAGGGGGTTCGACGGAGAAGGAGTTGTGGCAGTGTCACACGGCAATGACAAGGTTGTAACAGTTGCCGCGATGGGGCTCAGCTGGCGCTGTTTGATTTTCGGATAAGTATTCTAATTTGATCCCTATTAATTTTTTTGTGAATCCTCGTTATGCGGTTTTTACAAAAAAGCACTATTAGGTAGGTATGCGACTAACAAACCATTAAAAATAATTTCAAATAAAAACGCATTTGCTAAATGTAGCAATGCTGCTAGTGACGCTGGCCACATTGTGCTTTTAGTTGTTTTGATGCCTGTGTACATGCCCGGTACGAAAGTTCTTATGCTTCCTTGCCTCGTGAGTTCACATTTTGTGTTCTTCAGCCATGAGTGACACAGCGGACGACGTGAGGAAGTGGTGCGATATTGCGCTGGTCATGACGTTGATCGGCTGGCGCCGGCCGGCCCGACTCGCGAGGCACGGTGTGTAGGGCATCGGTGTTGAGAGTAAGTGAGCTCTGGTGGGCGTAAATATTGTAAACAAACACGCGTTGTGAATGAGTACTACAACGAAAGAACGTTTAATGTTGCTAAAATGTATTATTCTTTCACTGCGGCCACTTAGTGCTCGAAATTTTTCTCTGACCTCTAGACTGCTGAGGACGAGAGTACCTCGTTTCGCTGCGAAGGGAGATCGTTGAACGTCCTTTGCGAAATGCTCCGTTCACCTTCGTTTGCGTAAGGGTGGCCGTGTGACACCGACCGCATCTTCGTTGTCGTAAAGACGAGGGAGTTGAACGGTCTTCACGGGTGCCCGTGTGACAGGGGTATTACTCCTCGCAACGTGCCTCCCCATGAGCCTAAGCCGTGCCATTCTTGACGCGCATGTCATTGATGAAATGTGTGGTTCTAGGAAGAAAAAAAAAACACCAAATTTTTGCCTCCCAATAGGAAGCACGGCGCAGTGTCTTGGGAAGGGAAAGTGGGATGGAAAGTGGATAAAGGAAAGCAGGTGTTTTAACGGAGTGACTTTGTCATTGGCATGAACAGCAGGGCGGCATGCATGGAAGGGAAGCAAGGAACCCAGTATTAGCGGCATAGACTGTGATTCCCGTCTCCTCGAGTAACTCCGCCAGACTCTCAAGTGCTGACTCTTTTTAAAATACTGTCCCCCCTTCCCGGTGCACTGCTGATTAGTTCACCTGTCAGGCTTCATCCTCACCAGCCCCGCCGCGGTGGTCTAGTGGCTAAGGTACTCGGCTGCTGACCCGCAGGTCGCGGGTTCGAATCCCGGCTGCGGCGGCTGCATTTCCGATGGAGGCGGAAATGTTGTAGGCCCGTGTGCTCAGATTTGGGTGCACGTTAAAGAACCCCAGGTGGTCGAAATTTCCGGAGCCCTCCACTACGGCGTCTCTCATAATCCTATGGTGGTTTTGGGACGTTAAACCCCACAAATCAATCAATCAATTCATCCTCACCACTCTTGGCATGGCGCTGCCCTGCTTATCCTACGGAGCCTCACTCTCGCCACATTGCAGTGCCACATGATCAGCGCTGCGCCAACGGACTGAGAAGGCTCAGAATAGTTTTGATCTTGAAGAAAGCACGCATATCTTTGGCTACTCGTAAAGTAGCACGAATAAATAAGTATATGAATAAATAAATAAATAAATAAATATGATGATTGGACGAGTTCGTTGGGATGCAGGGATGAAGAGTGGTGCAGCATTGCAGACGAAAAAAGACAAATGACCCCACGAGCACAAGTGCTCGTGTTCGTGCGGCAATGCGCCTTTCGCCTGCTTTGTTGCGCCGTTCTAAATCTTTGCAGGTTAGCCGTCACAGGTGTAACCACTACCTTGTGAATATCGCACCCGAATATCTGAGAACATTCCTGCTCACGTTATAATCGTCCAATTACACCGTTAACTGAATACGAGCAAATCAGTTTATTCTAGAACTAGCCCAGACTCCAAGAATGTTCATTTCTTGGTGTTACTTTAGATTCGAACTTAAAATTCAGGAGACACATCGCCCATCTGGAGCACGAAATTGCTCCTGGTATTAGAATTTTAATGAAAGTCAGGTACTATTTCAGCAAACCTACACTACTAACCATGCGTTATTGTTTCATTCACAGTCACCTGAAATACTGCATCATGTCATAGGCTACCACATATCCAACATACTTAGCAACACGACATTTACAGAATCAGGCCATTCGTTTACTAACGTTCAGCTCATTCAGCTGCTGTGTGTCTGACATTCTTCATAACAGAATCATTTCACTAGACAGCCTTGTTAAATACAATTTCTGCATAGTGTTATTTAAAATAATGAAGAATCCTCCTACAGTAAACGTATTTCCAGAAGCTGTTCTAGCAAACACCAACCGAACAAGATTCGCAGCAAACAATTTATTATTGCTATTAGTTCCTACTAAATATGGAAAACACTGTGGTTATTTTACATCGTTATCGACCTGGAACAGTCTTTCTCTTAACGTTAAGCAATCTTCATCATTAGCTCTTTTCAAAAACACATTAATCACCTTTTTTCCCAGATACCTTAAAACCCTAAGGTGTGTAATATTATCTACACCTGTTCCTATTCATGTACGCTTAATTGTGCTACATCTACTCATCTTTTTCTTGTTTTTTTCATTCCTTCGTTAATTTAGTCAATATTTTTTGAGCTTTTTTTTATTTTTACATGTTCTAGTGCAGCGTTCTTGTTGTACATATGATTGTTAAAATTTGACTACCATTAGTCTGTACTACATAATTTTACTTACCTTATTCTACGTTGCATTTTACAAGTACATATTTCACACATTTTCTGACAGGAGGTCCCCTTCAGCCAAGTGCTCTGGGACCTCCTTCGGTATGCTTTTGTAAGCATGTATGTTTTGTACGAATGTAAATAAACTGAAACAGAAACCGAAACAGGAAAAAGGTCAGTGAAAATTTGTGAAAATTTTACTTCCGGTGGTCGCATTCCGCAGGACCAAGATAAAGTTATTTTCCTTCCTTCCTTCCTTCGTTCCTTCCTTCCTTCGTTCCTTCGTTCCTTCCTTCGTTCCTTCGTTCCTTCCTTCGTTCCTTCCTTCCTTCCTTCCCCTTCCGTTTTCCTTCCTTCCTTCCTTCTTTATTTTCTTCCTTCCGCTGGTGTAAATATTGGCGTGCTTTATTGTTGATCAGACTATTCGATATTGACGCATGGTGGGCGTCGATGTCGAGGGAGTGCTGGGAAGGACGAGGTGTGAGATGTTGAGGGGTGAACTTTCCAAGAATGCGCCAAGATGAGGTGACCGCGAGGCGCAGTGACGTGTTAGCGTATCAGTGTCAGTGTCCAGGGATTTGAGCCTTGAAGATGGCCAAAATTTCTCAATCTCCCGATCAACAAAGCATCCGAAGTGAGCGTCAGTGATAGATGACGCGAGAACGGGCATGTCGTCGCCGAGTCAACCAGGATGTCTGCGGAAGATAGGCGGAGGTTACGCGTCAACGGACGGAGGCCTCCAGAAATATCGAAGTACCATATTCGGATGAAAGACGGAGATAAGTTTGGCTGTTGCGACCATGTTTGTGAAGTGGAGTGGGCTGCAATTTTCTTTCATTGTTTCTGTGTGACTGCGTATGTCATGAAAAAAAATCACAGCATATGCACGGAGTGAATGACGATGACGATGAGACCCTTCCGTCCATGCATCCGTGCGTCCGTCTGTCCAGACGCAAGGACTGATGGACGCATGGACGGAAGCACGACAGAATGGATGGATGGAAGCAGGGGCGAACTGACAGACGGACGGACGCATGGATGCACTTAGGGATGGATGGATCAACACTAGAATGGAAGAAAACACAGACGGACGGACGGGGGCTTGGACGGACAGACAGCTGCACACGGACTCACGAAGGGACGGACAGAAGCACAGAAGAACGGATGCACATATGGATTGACGGACAGACGGAGAGACGCATGAACGGACTCACTGACAGACAGACGGAAGCATGAACGGATGGGTGGACAGACGGATGGACGCTTCGTCCCACTGATCATCATTCATTAGGTGGATATGCTGTGAAAACCACTAACGCCATCTAGTTTTATTCTTTCTGAGGGCATATACTCGCAGCGCCTCTATTGAGCAACTCATAAAGTAGAGTTGGCTACATACAGCTACTACGACTCCCAAGGAGGGAACGACCCACAGCCTAAGGAGCTTTGGCCCTAAAAAGGCCTTTCACGGCAAGTAGATCGACACATCCTGCTTATTCAAACTACCAGACTAATCGCCAGGTGAAGAACATTTCAAATGAGAGAGAAACGCTGTAACCATCGGCCGAACGCTGTTCTTAGTGCACCGTCTTGAGGTCACTTGTATTCTTTACGTGGAACACAAAAGGGATAGCTGTGCAACACACTTATGAACCAGACATACATACGAAACACAGATTTCGGTAAATCGATAGATATATCGATCAATATATAGATAGATAACTCTTATCTCTGTGTTATCCAAAAACACTGGCTCACTGACACATTCACTTCCCTTATTCTTAACGTAGTATACCTCACAAATTTTCCGTGCTCTGTTATTCATATCCAACTATATCCTATATCCATCAGCGGAATCCATCCGAAAATCACCGATAGAGTTCCACGGTGACGCAAATGACATTAGGCTTCTTGGCATGCTGCCGCAAGACTACGTCATATATCCGTCAGTACTCCCAGTATAATTCCCCAAACTCTTCACCAGACTGGCAGCTTGATGCGTGTGATCCTTCTCTGAAAGCAACAACATAGGTGCACGATACGAATTCTTTTCCTCGTCGTCCATGACAGCCCGCCACTGTAAGCATCCGCCCGTGACGGCAAGTAAGGTGGGAACACTACAAACATCGCACGGGCTTCCCGTCTAATCTGCAATTGCGGTAGAGCAAAAATTCTTGTTGCATGGAGTGATCCGTAATCCATGGCTGCTCCGAATCTGCCTCTAGAACACGCAATTCACAATCTTAATCGCTATTGGGATGTGATTGCTTTCATACAAAGCAGAAAATCTGATCTGCTATTGGAATTCAACATGAGCAGTTTGGCGCAACGCTATGGCCTGTCGAGTTGACTGGCTCCTATTGTGGAATAAATAAAATTTTCTAACTCACTCACTCCTCACTCATTAACTCGCTCACTCACTCAGTAACTCACTTCCAGTGTTGTAATGAGGAGAGACTCATTCAGTGTTCTACTGAGGAGAGATGAAGAATAGACCTGGTGCTTGGTAGTGTATGTCCGCACCAGCCCAAAAATTGTCCCATGTCTTCTAATACAAAAATTGTCCCATGTCTTCCTAGCCTCCCCCGGGATGCTGCGCTTTGCTCTATTATAAATTGTAGAAACGAGTGTTTTCTACGCTATATATCTATGTTGCATCGAGTTCCAGTCCGTACGTCTACAACTTTCATCGAACAAGCTTGCTCCTCACGCCGATTGCGGCACGAGGTTGCCCTTAAGAGGTGTCGCAGTGCGGCAGGTTATTGTTTGCAAAATAAATGACACTTTTTTTTTGCAGCTCAGAAGCAAGCCCGTGCCAAGCACAATGTGGGCCCTATAGTACTCTGATCAATGATGGAAACGTTTCCTAAAGGGGCCCTGAAACACTTTTTCAAGTAACCCAGGAATGAATTCTTTGGAAGAGCTTATTGCCTCACGAATTAAACGGCGCAGAAATTCTAAACAATCCGTCCAGTGCGAGAGGAGTTACAAATATTCATCGCATGCTGCGATTGCATTCTCCCTTTCCTCGTCTCGACGAAAGCGCTGGAAGCTAAGCAGGCGCAAAGAAAAACCTCAGGCGTGCTTGGCGACCTTCAGCTATTTTTTGTATTTTTTGTTTTTGAATGCGTGGCTTTTTCAGTGGGATCATGCGCGCATGCGTAGACAAGTGGTGGTCTCCCGCGGCAATCTCTGTAACGACCAAGCGTGTCATGTTCAAATCAGCCAATGGCTGATAGATGGGCTTACTACGAGTGGTTTTTGGGCTTATTCCGTGATTTGTCGCGAGAAGAGAAAGCAATTTTTAGGTTTATGAGAGATATTCGAACGGTGCGTCACGTGGAGGCACGAAAGGTCTGAAAAGAAGGAGGAATTGTTTCGTGGAATTTGTGGCGCGCTGGCGGCTCGTAGAGCTGCCACGTGCACAAACGTTGATCGCCATGGAACTCCGCACTAACTGCGTGTGTTTACTTGAAATGTTTAGGAAAATATCGGAGGTAGTTTAGTAGCCCTTCAAGGCCACGTGGAGGGTGCATAAAAAGCTCGAAAAGATTCTATGCCCTAGTTTTAAAGTACACACTAAGGACAGGATATCGCTGTCACGTTCAACTCTTAAATGTGACGCTAAAGGTTCCCCAATATTCATCACAGCCCACCGCTTTCTCTTTGTCAGTAACTAGCAATCATTCTGACTGCTACGCAGGCTCTCGGAGTCGGGGGCGCTGCTTTGATTGCGCACAATGGAACGCTTCTATGAGCCTTGTTCATTCATACGAATGCTTTGTTAATATCACTTAGCCACTGCAGAAGGGCACATGAAATACGCGCACGTGCCGCAAACCCAGAGCGTCATTTATGAACGTTTGTTGAATACGTATTTTCTTTAGTCATAGGACACACCGGCTTCAGTGTCCTCTGACATATGACTGCTCGTGTTCAAATAAATAAGTATTCTAGTGTCCGCCCACGTGAGGGTAGCATGAATGAAAAGGCTTCATTGATTACTCAAGGGAACAGAACAAAGAATAAAGGAAAGAGTAGGAGGAAAGCAAGGAAGCGCCAGATGATAATGGCTGAAAGCGGGTAACTTCTGGTACGCAAAAGAATGAACAGTGCAGCGTGGGGGTGAGGGGGTGAGGTTAATATGCCTTGGTGCTGTATTATCACACTCTTCAGCAGCACGACGTGCTGCTGAAACACCCACATTTACTGCAAACATGAATTGTTGAGCGTTTGCGTTAACACATGCGTATATTTATTTTTATTTGTTTAAATATTTATTCATTCGTTTATTTTTTATTTCATAAATATTGCCAGCCTCACACACGTCACCTTAGACAGTGGTGGGTGGCACATAAAAGGTAACATAAAATGCAACAAGAACAAAAGCATACCACGCGTAGCTACACCATCGAGAACTATAGTACATAGAAGTGAAACGCCAGTACTTTCAAAATTAAAAATATTTTTGCGTATACGCATGAACAAAAATCTAGAAAAACATGAAATCAACACAAAAGCATTGATGACAAGCAACGTATGCGATGTAAGGCCAACACCGCCTCCTGTGAACACTGCGCTGACGAACAAACAATTGCATATGTTCTGTGAGACTGTCCACACTACAACACACCTGGGACAATCGCTTGGTAACTGTTTCTGAAAGTTGAACTTGGAACCTTAGTCATACGAAAGAATACCACGACATGAAGCTTCGAGGTCTTGTGCTGGAGGAGGAGGGCGTACAAGTGCGGCTAGGCTTCATGCAACCTACTGGACGGTCGGAATCCTCTAAGGTATGTGTTCTTTTTGTTTTTTATGAATTTCTCTGCTATCTTTCTAGTATCCTGTTTCCCTTCTCCTGTGCACGGTAGCGTACCAGATGTTAGTCTCTAGTTAACCTCCGTGCCTTCGGCGTCTCTCTGTCTATCGCTACGCTGTTATTTCGTAAACAATAATTAATAATTATTCGTAGTGCCTAAACTCAGCTATCCGACTCCCCATGAATGTGATCGTTATTTCGATATCACTACCAACACAGAGGTGACCCGGCGCGACGCCGTCACAAAACTATTTGCCATACACTTCTGAATCCCTTGCTTACAATAGACGCGTATTTTTGCGTGAAGCCCCAAAGCCACCGGGAAAGTGGATCAGAAAACTTTCATTCGAAGCAAACTGGAATATACTTTAGCTGAATCAGCAAACCACACTATGCTTGGTTACTCGGAACCTTGAGAGAAACAGATAATAGAGTAACGAGACACCCCCTTCTATAGCTATGGCTGTGAGAAAAGTGCTATTGCTAATTAATATGCTTTGGCACTAAACTCACTGCGGTTATTCCATGAAATCGGCTCGGTTATTTCATTGTTGGCGAGTTTATAACTTGCCTAAACTATACCTTCGTAAACAACCTATCGCATAACTCGTCGCTATAATGAATTTCACTGAAGAACTTTGTTCAACGCCATCACGGAGCTTACGTACTGTTTGGAAAACAAGATTGTCAACGAATGCCACCCAACTACTTTTAAACAACCGCTTATCGATCGTAACTGTTACCTGTAACATAAGAAAGCTAATTTGAGCAAGAGATGCTGACGTCAGCTTGCTGTAAAGCTTGCGTTTCTTGCTGGTTAAGATGTGTGTCTGCGATTCAAGTTGTCAAAAAGATAATATAATGAGCATAATTTAATATTCTGAAACTGTTACGTTCTCTGTATAAGGGGGCGGTTAGTGGCTACTTCACTCCAAAATGGCTACTTTACGGCCCAGTCTAACGTAAAAGTTTTCAGGTTTGCGATGTGGAAACTTTGGGGCTTTTTAGATTTTATATTTTGGCGTATTTAGTGGCCGCTTTTCTAATATTTTACACAATAAATATAGAGCAAGCCCCAAGACTACTGCATGTTTTCAAGCAATTCTAACGTGTCAGTCAACGCATGCTTACCTCCCCCAGCCTGGTGATCGGCTGCTGCCCCGCCGCACTAGGCTAGTGGCTAAGGCAATCGGCCACTGACCTGAAGGTCGCTGGATCGAATCCCGTCTGAGACGGCTGCATTTTCGGCGGAAGCAAAAATGCTGAGGCCCGTGAGCTCAGATTCGGGAGCATCTTAAAGAACCCCAGGTGGTTGAAATTTCCGGAGCCCTCCGCTACGGCGTCTCTCATAATCATATGGTGATTTTGAGACGTTAAACCCAAGATATTATTATTATTATTATTATTATTATTATTATTATTATTATTATTATTATTATTATTATTATTATTATTATTATTATTATTGCTCGGTTGTTCATCTAAGCAGGTGAACGCAATGGTCGGCACACCTTCCTATTGTACTCGGCAGCTGGACGACCGCCGAGCCTATGAACAGAAGACTCAAGCTGTGCGACAAAGACAAGTACACGTATATTTATTCTGCGGTGCGGTTTTTTAGCGCTACGTAGTCAATCAGAGCTGGCCAGAAAGAAACAGAAATTTAGATAACACAGCAAACGGGGCAGTCTTATTCGATGGCTACAACGTGGAATGCGGCAAGCACGGCGACCATTGCAACCTACCGAGACCTACCAAGACGAAGTGACGAATGATTGATTGTTTTGTGGAGTTTAACGTCCCAAAACCACCATATGAATATGAGAGACGCCGTAGTGGAGGGCTCCGAAAGTTTAGAACCTGTGGTTTTTTAACGTGCACCCAAATCTGAACACACGGGCCTATAACGTTTCCGCCTCCATCAGAAATGCGGCCGCCGCAGCCGGGATTTGATACCGCGACCTGCGGGTCAGCAGCCGAGTACTTTAGCCACTAGACCACCGCGGCATGGCCCGAAGTGACGAAGGCCTTCTTCGGCTGATGAATGCGTTTCCAACGTATTGTCATTATTGGGCAAGAATTTGGTGGTTTTATAAATTGAAATAAAAATTCTGTCAAGAAAAGCTGCACTATATAACTTCTAAATTGCAAATAAATAAGTTCTGTTGGTCTTATAGTACTGATGAAGTTGTGCCAATGTTGGCAAACGCTTGACTAGCACGCTGTCCACGCTACCCACCTGTGACGCTGACGCTGCGAGCCAGCTTTCAATGTTAATTCAGGGCACGTGTTTTTGTGTGAGCTTCACAACAATCAAAATCTGCCACACCATTGAAGCTCCACTGATCTTGGCCAACCAGATATCAGTACTTCAAGCAGTACTGTCATACAGTAACTACCGATCATTCCTGGTCTTGAAGTTCAAGCACGACCTGCTTTCATTATTGTTTTTCTACTGACTGGTTGGCTCGAGTGTTCCAGATTCACTCTCTCTCTCACACACACAATTATCCTTATTTTTCTACGCAGACACTGAATGCGCACGGAACTCATGATCTGTTTATTTATTTGCAGTTTTCATGTGGGTTGAAGACCAAACAATAGGAGAAAAAAACCTATGCTCTCAAATGTATTTTATTCTTGATTCAAAAAGATATTGCTCCTAGGATAAGAATAGAGAACACTTTTTTTTTTCATACAGGCCTATCTTTTTTCTAGAATTTGAATAAAAATTTGGTGGTAGAATAAAAGGCTTGTTCACTTTGGCTGCTTTTTTAGTGAATTGTGTGTATTTTCGAATCTGCCTCACGGCAACCTTGACTGGGTACTATGCCCAAAATGTTGCATACAGTGTACTTCCTCCTCCCGTCCCCACAGTTCAATTCAATAACATATAGTTCGTAAAAAAATTATGCGATAGCATATCGATTCCTTTAAGTTTACCTTTGCTGCATTTGGTACTCTGGCAATGCATGATATTAAACGAAAATTCAGCGAGAGTGTGTTCGTAAATTAGCCAATACAATGAAAAATGTTCGGCTAAGCCTGAAGGAGACTGCAAATGTGAAAAGTATTTACGTTCCCCGTATAGTGCGCGTAATGTTGAAGTCATAAAAATAGATGAAAAACGCTGCGTGTACGCCAGGAATATTACTTTGATCTCAAATTTTCGTCGACAAAACTAAACCTCCCGCACATACACGGCCTATATTCACATTAACACAAACGCATGCGTGCGGGCGCACGCGCCAACGCAAACAAGCTACGATTGTTCAAACATATGGCATCGCCCCACCGGTGTTCTTTCAAGTCTCCGCAAATATCATCACATGAAAGGAATCCCATTCAACAGCGTGCGCGCACACACATACAAACTAAAATTGGTTTGAGTGAGCCAGCGTTCCTATAAAGCAATATTCATCATAACACGTGCACCATTTTTTTTGCTTGAGTAATCTTTGCGTATTGACATACTGTATTCCATGGTTTTTTTTTTTTGCAGCTTCATCGGCTAATTTACCTTTTTCGAGTACAAATCTACAAACGTACTCGAAGATTTCGTTTTTAAAGCCTGTATTTAAAGTATTTATGAACAACGTTTTACTGACTAAGGAAGTACTGTTGAACGTCATCACAAATTTTTTGCCGTACCATAACTCGGGTGAAGAAGGTATAGTTGTTGGTTATTGTTCAGTCGCATTAGTTTCCTGAGCGCCGGTTTGAGAGTTTAGTAAAGAAACATCTCATATCTTTACTAATCAGGTTTGTTGAGCGCATATTCTCCCTCATCAGGCTCTGAATAAACCATATGAGCGTAAGAATTTTATTACGTGTACTTTTCAACAAATTACCATGCGGTTCTACATGCGGGAATGAAACTTTGAGTTTCTTTTGTAGGATAGAGGTTCTAAGTCTAACTTTCTGAGACAGTTATCAATCTGTTTTGTACTGTTGACAGTTGCACAAAAGACCGCAGCGATGCCTGAATGGTTAGAGCATCCGCTTCTAATGCAGAGGTACCAGGTTCGATTTTCAGTGCTGACCGGGAGCCCACTGGTTTTTAACAGCCGTTAGTGGAGTACACTGACCTGGCGCTGGGTTGCTCATGGGTACTCCGATCTCGGAAGGTGGCCTGATAAGGCTATGGTATAAGGCCCCTGGGTGCACCTTATTCTAGGAAAGCCTTGGTGGAATAGTTGAGCATCCCCCGCTGCTGGGGTAAGCGGAGAGTTGCTGCCGCTTGGTACCTACAGTTAAATAGGTACAAGCGCACTTTCGGCCTTGTGCTCTGCAGAACGAAGCAACTTGTCGCTTCGTTCTGCAATCGGTGGCCCAGGACCGCCTAAGCTTAGATTACCATTTAAGTCATCCTCTTTTTTCTTTGGTGCCTTCGCAAACGTAAATATTTTGTCAATCGCCTGTTCAACATAAATCCTCTCATTCTTCTTGCGTTAAAACAATATTAACAATTCACAATGAAACTTTAATTGTCATACAATGGTGTCTGATTCTCGCAAATTCGCGCATCAGACGGTCAGTCCGCTTCACTGGGGTGGCGACGAGATACTCTTACAGAGAAGGGAGTAAGGTTGGGGGGCGAATGTTTTTTAGGGCTGCAGGGAGCTAGGACACTTTTGCGTTGGGGGCATTTTAACGTATCCCTTGGTAAGAAAGCAAGGGGGAGGGGCAGAAAATAAGGGGGGGGGGGAATTTAACACTCGTACTTCTCGTGGCACACCTTTGGTTTCATCCTTGCTTCGTTAGCGTGTTCTTTCTAAGCTTAGTTAACTGTCTCATTCAATATCAGTTAGCACTTCGTATTGCAAGCAAGGGAAGCCCAATGCATACTTAGTTTCCTCTACTGCTGTATTAACCTGTTCTTAGAGGGCCTCTGTGATCGGCACAACTATGACCAAGTGACAGTTTCATTTGACGGTGTCATCATGGGGCTTACCGTTATGTCAAATGGATGTCACGATGACGTGATAAATTAGCACGACCTGTGTCGTCGTGATGACGTCCTAGGTAGACGTCATCACTTGTTGATTCTTTTGCGTCAATTTTGTTAACGCGTTCCGAGGCCAACGCCGGCCTAGTTTTTCACGTTTGATGAGGTGTGAGAGGTTCTCCCCTTTAAAAAAGATTGCGATGTTGTGCGATGTCCTGAATTGAATTGAACTAAAAACAACTTCTTTTTTGTCTAGATTTCTGTCACAAAACACCGCCTTTTCATGTTTTGTTTCAGTGCGTTAACATTTTCGAAATATTTTCTTTGCTACCCTGTGATAATTGCAAGAAGATCGAAAAGAATGTTTTTAAACTTCTTTGAGCAAAACCCGATCAAGCAAAATGAAACGGTTGTGCCACCTATTTGGAGCAGCGGAAACTAAACTTCAGAAAAATGCGCAGTCGCCAATCTTCGAGGACTCGAATTGATTTTTCCTGTGGCAGACCCTGCTCACTGGATGGCAGTACGCGTCCATTGGTAGCGATGGACGAGCGTGAAGCTCATTCGAGCGAAAAAGCCGTGGAAATTCTCCCACATAAGCAATTATTTTTTACGGAATAACACACCTAAGGTGGAACACACAGCAGCCCCATAAAATCTAATAGAAGTTAAGCCAGATGAGCAATTTTCAGAAGCCAGCGAAGAAAATGGTTTCTTTTTTTGGAGGGGGTCATTCAATTCGCATCCAAGCACATAAAATAAATCAAAATTGCGGCATATTTTGTGGCGTGAAAAATAATGGTGTTTTTAAAACGTACGTTCAACTGTAAGTGCCGTAGTCTTGACAGCTACGGAAAAGATTTGAGGGCAAATGCGTTTTTCACGCCGAGGAGTACAACATGAAAGCGTATAGAGAAAGTCACAGCAGCAGTATGATAAGTATATGTTTCACATATATTGGAATTTGAGAAGAATATTTATTTCGAGTTCACTGTTATAACAGGGCTAGCCACTTTATTTAGGGGAAGTGGTTGCTTAAAGTAACACCAGAGAGGGGGGCGTGTCCATTAATTTTTGTTTTTATTAGCTCAAGAGAGAGAGAGAGAATAAAATGAGGGAAAAGCCGGGAGGTTAACCAGAAAATGGAGCATCCGGTTTGCTACCCTGCACTAAGGGAAAAGGGAATGGGGAAGAAAGATGGGAAAGAAAGTGAAGAGGGAAATAGACGCGCGCAAAAAAAAAAAGGGGGGGGGGGCTGGGGTGCTATAGTCTATACAATAGGCCACTGCCACGCAAAAAGTTCAGTAAGGCCTTCACTGATTTTCTGTGAGCACACAAATCATGTCGCCTTCCAAGCACTGATTGTTAAGACAAAGGTCTGTCGTCTAGGCGAGCTAACGCAGCAGCTAGTTGCCGTCTTTGCACGCTGTAACAAGGGCAGTGACAGAGAACGTGCTCTATAGTTTCATCGCTGCCGAACTCTACGATAGAATAAAAACTGTTATTATGTGCTCAAAGAGATCCCACTCATTTGTACTAATTGGGCGCATTTGACATATTGTTACAAAAAGTGCAGAGTGGGTGAGCTGCCCTACATGAAACCCTTTTATCTCCTAAGTAGCTTCTCCATTTTACAATCTAGGGTCGTAATAGGGCTTGGTACCGCTAGCTTTCTTTACTTTTTCATATGGCTTGAACCTTTTGACTCTCTTTGTTTTTCACATATTAAAGCTTTAAGTTTCACTGAGCAGACAATCTCATTTTTGTTTGTTGAAACTGAACATAAATGAAATGAGGTACTTTGACCAGGCTACTAAATACGCATGTTCATGTTCTCGCGAACTACATCTCGTATAGCGGCAGACATATCCAGATTATTAAGTATATACTGATATTAACACAAAAAACTGAGGTTTTAAGAGCATTACCGAAATAAAAACTCACATAATAATGTAAAAAACGTGATTAAATCTTTCAAATTCGACTTCATATTTGGCTGACTGAACAGAATCTTTTTTTTTTCTAAATCACATGTATACTTGGTAACAGTTATTCACGAGAACTCAAGAAAGTGCTGTATATTACTAATATTTTTTTAGAACATAAGTACCCAGCTGTTTTTATCTGTCATTGCCTTGATATTTATACGAAGTAGATTGCAGAAGATAGTCGAAAAAAATTTGTAAAAGAGCTAGGTTACGTGGACACTAGATTTGATGGCAGGTAGGTTTTGTTTTTTCGCTGCTCGAACTATTCACCATCGAGTGGCCCTCTTCAAATATTTGCATTCACTGAAGCGTAATTTCTCTTTCAATCAAAGAGTGCTTAATGAAACCATATGGCTGTGCAGTAAAAGTTTAAGTACCTACCCACTAGCCAGCAGACTGGATTCACTCCGCTAGCAGCAGGCTTGTGGGAAAACTCAACACATTTTTTATTATTTTTTCTATCACGCTCCTTCCCTTTAATCATGGCTGAACACAAATAACAACGATGCTGAAATTAAGTATTTTATCGTGTTCGATACCTGCCAAAGACAAATTCGATAGTTCTCGAAATGGAGCGCCCTAATTTGCTGTTAAATGTACTTTTATTAAAAGCCTGTCGTATCTTCATGCAACCCTTCTCTGATCTGTCCCACATAATCACGCATCTTCGTTTTACGTCCAGCATGAAAACAAACATACAAAGCTCGTGTTTAGTGTGCGGAAAATTGTCACACACGAAAGTTTTTTGACCAACCTAGAATAAAATTCTTGCAGTTCTTCATTAACGAAATGACAAAAGCGTTGTCTCAGAGTTGAAACACACCCTGCTCTGTTAAATGGTCCCAATGTTGATAGGAAACAAAGTTTGATGATTTACAACAGGAGGCGCTAAATGCTTCCGACAACACTGCACGAACTGCTCTTGATAGAGCCATCACTGTACTAGTCAGAACTACATGACGAGCAAGATAGCTACTTTGCCAAAAAGCACAAAGATGGCTAAAAGCTTTTTCGTGCAGGCGTGCGAGACCTTCGCCATACTTTCCCACAAATAGAGGCACGAAATGTCAAAATGCACTTTCAGTAGGCCACTGCAGTGAGAACCCGTTAAGCATACCTTGGAACTTATTCGGACTTTCGACCAATCGTTGTGATGTTTAGGATCGTCGCTCCGCAGAGCATGTGACGCGTTGAAAATGGAGAATATGGTGGCCAAGGTTCAAAAACCACACGATAATTATATTGAACGACTCACACGCTTTAAATACATAGGGAGACCACGTACAAAAAGATTGTCTCTTGTCAAACGATTGTCTCTCGTGGTGGCGCTAAAGTCCGGGAACTTGTGGGAACTTGTGAGTCCCAACGGTGACGTAGTTGTCGTCAGGTAGTCGTCGACAGGTGTGGCAGTGAAGGAGAGGCCAAGGCGAGTCGGCAACCCTCCGCTCGGCAGTCGGCAGCCGTCAATGTCAGCAGCCCCCATGGCCTGCACAGCACCAGGCTGGGAACTTGCAACGCTCGTTGTCCTGACGGTGGAAAAGAGCCCTGGAAGTGAAGCACGCGCGTGCATGCGGGTGCCCTGACTGCAGCGGGCCGCGTACCAGGCCTTGCAAGGCGGAGAACGTGAGGCACTCGCTGTTCCGAAGACGGGAGCCTGTGACCGCGAACCCCGCGCGTCGATGCAGGTTCGGTAAAACTCCGGCCTATTCTACCCCGTTAAAACCTGTCTCGTCAGCGCGAGTACGTTCGCTCGTTGATTGATTGGTTCCTCAATCTTTTGGCGCAACCCCCTCCGGGGGACGGGCATAAATTGGGCGGTGCCTTGCTTATTATAATTAACCTATTGAGTGAACGGTTTCAAAATGAATATTTTTCACAAAAGCACCAGCTCTTCTTTCTCGCGTTCCAGTGATCGGCCTCCCCATCGTCTGCTCTAGCTGA
Source organism: Rhipicephalus microplus (assembly GCF_043290135.1). NCBI lineage: Eukaryota > Metazoa > Arthropoda > Arachnida > Ixodida > Ixodidae > Rhipicephalus > Rhipicephalus microplus. The sequence continues at coordinate 131,312,860 of NC_134704.1, forward strand.
CTCGTCATAACGCGCTATATACTTCAAAATCGTAGAATATACCTTAAATTGTCATACACGTATAACAGACGTTCGCTACAGCATTAAAAGTGTTGGTTACTGAAAGTGAAATCAAGCTCATTGTTTTCGCCAGAATTTTTTTTATTTCCTTCTTTATTTACAAATTTCATGAATTTTTTTGGGAATCGTGTACATGTCATGACATTTGGCTAAAAAAAACTTTGCCTAAAAAAGGGACACTAAAGAGAACCAATGAATCAAATAAAATTGGTACGTTATACTCTAAAAACTCTAGTGTCATCCATTTCGACACCATAGCTTCATACAGTGGAGAAAATCAAAGTCAAACTCAGGCTCATATATTTTGCCCAGGAATTTTTCGCGCGTGAATTCACTGATTTGTGCAGGTGTTGATTGGCTTTTTCACGCCATTGGCTCAATAACTCTTTTCTAACAGGGTACTTTAGGTGTATGACACTTTCAGAGGTCAATGAACTTTTTTTTTACCGATTATCAACCCTGTAAGCCGTAGCAGCCACCATGCAAATATGTGACGTTTCCGCGAACGGTGCGGAAGCTCGAAGGGGGCGCAGCCATGCATCCGCAAATACTTTTCGCGCGTTTTTTTTTCTTTTTTTTTTCGCTCACTAACCTTGTTCTCATAGCAAGCGTGGTGTTTCTAGTATCGTCAAAGAGAGATTTACTAGTCTCATAAAAATTCTCTTGTTCGTTAGTGTCTCTTTATTGTAAGCGTGGTATTTCATCCTTTATTTATTTAGTGCCGAAATTTTGTGTCGTCGATGTTGAATGTAAATACAAACAAATTGCACATTGAAGAGAACTTTTCTAATATCCGCAGGGAATCACTCTTAACCGGTTCCGCTCGCATACTCGGTGTGTATGCCGGAAAATTGTCTTTACGTGGCCAGTCACAGTTGGTGCAGACACAACAACCAAAGATTCGGGAGAGATTAACACCAACATTTATGCTTACTTCAGCTTGCTAATTCTTTTCTGTTCAATCTATTCATTCATGTTTATAAGCCGCTGATTCTTGTGAAGAAGGGGGCGAATTACTTCCCAAATGTTTGATAAAGCATGAAAGTGTGCAGCTTTAAAATTGTTATCTCTTAGACTGTTTTAATTAGCTTTGCATCAAATCAGTGAGACTTGGGGAGCCAAGTTTTATCTCAGCAATGACAGCCGTATTTCAATCAGAGTCAACTTTAAAAACGCACATGAACTTATGTTTACGTGAATATTTCATAATCCCCGCACACAAGGTGATTGCGAAGTTACTAATGCGTTTTATTCTCACACCATGGCTATATTTGGCAATATTTCTAATGCAGCAGATACGGACGTTTGGTAATATAGCAGATTTGATAATATACCTGATACTTCAGCTGCTGTAATTGTTTCTTAATAAGGAAAAGAGGCAAGCTTTCTCGTAAATTTTTAATCTTTCTTTGCCACTCTTGTTGAGCCTGTCCGAATTATTTAGGTTCACCTGTTCATTTTTGTCCACTGTGTTTGTTATCATTGTTACAAAGTTGTATGCGATATAAGATATATTTCAGTAGTAATGATTGATTGATGATTGATTTGTGGTGTTTAACGTCCCAAAACCACGCTATGATTATGAGAGACGCCGTAGTGGAGGGCTCCGGAAGTATCGACCACCTGGGGTTCTTTAACGTGCACCCTAATCTGAGCACACAGGACTACAACATTTCCGCCTCCAGCGGAAATGCACCCACCGCAGGCGGGATTCGATTCCGCGACCTGCGGATTTCAGTAGTAATGAGACCATTTCTTAGGTTTCTCCAAAGCTCAATTTTTTATTATGATTTTATTAACCTCTTGGTAAGAAAGTCACATCGAGAATTGATAGTATTATACTTAATATTGATAATATTTTTAAGAAGAATAAGAACACTTCCAAACAAAAGAGCATCTTTTGTGGATGTACATTACGTCTCATTATTATGTGCGTCTTGACCTTTATCCCGTAGAGCAGCATGCTTGAGTGTGGTTACACAGGGCATTCACTCCCGATATTTTGCCCAGTTAAACGACACCCAATAAGAAAGAATACTGCAACAAAATAGCAACTTTTTGTTGTAAGTGGTTTGTAATAACACAAAGTGAAAAGCAGTTGAGGTTATTACAAGCCATTTACATTTACTGAAAGTACATTTAGGTGCCCTTCGCTTCTTTGTCAAATAGAATTATCATTATCCTATCAGTCTGACATCCAGACAAACAATGCAATCATTTTTTCTAGCATACTGTGCCACTGCTTCATTTTCTCAACAGGAAGGCCTCCAAGTGGCGAGTTTGCCGTTTTCGAGGCTTTCTCGGCTCTTGCATTCTTTTAAAAAAAGAGAAAAAACAGTGGTAAGGAAACTGAATGTCAGATATCGTAGCCACATGATGATTATATATCCTTGCGTTCTTCGTGCATGTATGCGTAGTCTGTGTGATTAAGTTAAGATAAACCGCGTCGCTTGAATGCCTAGCGTCATGAGTACTGCTCCTTGAAAGTCGAGCTATAACGTGGTTGGTGGACTGGACCTTCGCCGCGGGCGTCAGCCAATAAAACTGGTGGATGCGCGAACTCGGGTGCATGCTCGCTGATTCTTAGAAGGTTCAAGTTCAACTCGTGACTGTCATATTAACGGCGTCACCATCATGCGTTTAGTGCGGTGGACGCTAAGCAGCAGCTTCCTTGAATATAAAATAATTTGGTTCGTTTGTCCTACTTGTGCAAGACTAGTGTCATCAGACAAGTCTGCTCGGTCTGCTTCGAAGTGAAGACCGCGTCAGGTCGCCCTGAAGTATGGTGGCAAAGTGTCCTAGGTCTTTATTAACCTGATATTGAATAGCTCTGCCCTAACTAGAAATCTTTTATTTAGCTCAGAACCTTGTTAATTCAATTAAAAAGCTGATCATCCGTGTGTAGCTAGTTAGCGCAATCTAAATACCACGGTGTTAGTATGGCCGTGATTGGCTTGGTTTTAATTACTGGGCTCCTACACAGTCGCGTTAGTTACCATGGTCTTCAGTAGCTCAATGTTAGCTTTACACGGCTTCATTTAGAATAGCCTTAGTAAGCTGTCGCTTCATTACCTCAGTGTTAGTAAGACAAGGCTTAATTATCTTGGTCGTGACATGTCGACTTATTTTGGTGAGAACCCCACTCAGCCATTTATTTAGCTACTCGGCCGGGCACACATGCTCGGGGAGCAATCACACAATGACGAAGGGAACGAAGAGGGCGTGCGTCGGTCGAGCAGCGCGCTAAAATGCACAGGTCGACCATGATGATGATACAGGTGGCCGCGGTGTTGTAAGGCGCTTGGTCGGAACAAATCTCGGAAGCCATGGCGGTGATCATTCTGAAACACACCTAGTGCAGACATTAAACGGCTCAACAGCGAACCTAAATGGCTTACACTTCTAAAATATGTTGTTAGTATAAATTTTCGACACTTTCCTTGCATAGATGCACTTCTTTACTCAGTGGACCAACAATCGAATGAAGGATGATGTCTCCAGTTTGAAGTCAACGCCAAACTTTGTTGACCGCCATTGCGTGACACCGCGTTCCATCGTAACCGGTGGCACGCAGAATGCGCTGAGGAGTCAATTTGACTTTTTAGTACAGTAAACTCCATCAAAAGCTGGTGTCGCCAGAGCTGTGAAAGATCCCGAGTTTCGCAGAATTCGGGCCATCCTGCATAGTACCTCGGGAGTGTGGCTAGATGGCTTGAACGAGCGTTGAGAGGCAGCTGAAACGTTCAACAAAGACAAAAAAAAAATCAAGTGCTTTTTATCTCGTTTCTGAATAACGTCGTGGAGGAGCTTCCTTTGAAAATACCCCCAAACTAAATATCCGTGAGGCCCGTCTTGCAAGCGTTGCTGCAACTTCGCCTTCTAAGCGAACACTTACTAACGGCCCAAAAAAGGACTTTTGCTGCGTTCTTGAAATTAGGTTTTAGTTTCTTGCTTTTATCTTGAAACCACCGACGCCAACTATGGACTTCGCTGTTCGCAAGCTAAGGCGTGTGCACAGATGTATGTGTGCGTGTTTGTGTTTGTGTGTGCCTGGAGGGGGTTGTTTGGACGGTGTTTGATCGGCTGAGGGTGGTGGTCAGCCCTTCTAATAGACCACCTTCGCACTACACTTTGAGCGCATTACCCTCAATGCGAAGGGCTTGGGAAGAGCAGGGAAGAGGAGGGGGGCAGCTCTGCGCTGAAATTTCAGCCACTTTTCCTCATACCTTCAATGGCGAACCCTGCTCGCACCTATGCTCAAAGCATACACTGAAACAAAGTTTCAAACATACCAAAGCAACGAGCTCGGGCGGTAATAACGCCAAAGCCGCTATGCAATGCGCATATTTCATAATAACGATGTATAGTCTTCCATAAGACTGAAGCCCCGCACGGAGCTGTCACTAAGCGGGGAAACACAAAAAACACGACTTTTGTGGTCTCGTGTTTTTGTGCCGGGTCCTAAACCTGTGGGTTGCTTCTGGTATGCGTGGTGCTTCAAATTTTCAACCACCATTTATTTGGAATGAGAACTTGCCTTATCACCGCCTGCAGGACGCTCTCGCTGTTTTGACGTAGCGGTGTTGCCTAAGCGCTAAAATTCCAGCATCAGTCGCAAAAAGAAGTGATGTTGCAAATGAACGAAAGGCATCATACATGGGAGAAACAGGGAACTTCGAATAACGTATCAAGCAGCTCAAAAATGACGTTGCTAAGGGGTATGCCACCGCCAGCGCAGTGGCTAAACGTTATCTTAACACAAGTCATAACGTTAGTTGGAGCTCAGAGACTGTCATCGGCACGGACAAATCACTCTCATTTCGCCTTTTCTTTTTGGAATCATCATTAATCCAGTTGACGCCCCATACTCCTAATCAGACATGTGGAAATCTACCTGATATTTATTTACACCAAATAATTGCGCCATCTAGTACGGATATAAGGGAACGCGGCAACTTTCTTCGCTTGTATGTGAACAAGAGATCTCGAAACGTCACGATTTTTTTTCTTTTCGTTGGATCATTGGTGAGTTTTCATTCATTCGTAATAAAAAGAGAAATTGAGGTCACAACTGGCTGCACTGACATGCACTGGTTCGCTCAGTTGCTTACGCATGCTTTTGTAATTAAAACTTCTGCATTCCATGGCTTTTTTTTTAATTTAAACGAATCAATTCAATATTGACGTTCCATCTAAGCCTGTAGAGGCACTATGCATTTCTGATGAACGTAAGTGCAAACTTCCTAGTAAGTGGTTTGTGTTCAGCGCAGAGAACTGTGAATGCGCTGAAAATGGACGGCTCAATTGTCTGCTGCACGTCAGTGGTCGGCTGCGAAAGAATCAAATGAACGTTTGTCCTTCTCCACGTAGCACAAGCCATACTTATGATAGTAGGCTAAAGCCACAACAGCAAACACTAAGAAAGCAATGTGGCATTCAGGGAATAAATATTCCCCAGACCGAACTACATCTCCGGCATATGTTCGATGCTCTGTGAACGAGGTCCTTCGACACCGAAGGCGCAACCCAAAATAAAGCCAAACGCAAGGCTCGCTACCGTACCGCACGGCCTAGCAGGGGCGATTTTGGTGCACTCGTGGAGCCTATCCTTCAGCTCAAAATAGACACGGGATGGGTTCGAGCGCACGGCCGCTTTTGCATGCACGTACGCACGCACTCTCGACACCGAGGCGGCGAGATGCTTGGCGCTTTTTATCCCCACACCCTCCCCCTCTCCTCCTTCTTTCCAGCTCGGCCGAGGCTTCAGTTGTCATTTCAAAGCTCTTTTCTTCGCCTGACGCTTCCGGTCACCCGCCGTTCTTTCCTGGCCTCTCCTACGCGAGTACGAGAGAGAAAGGAGGAGAGAGACAGCCGGTGTTTTTGTAGCGCAAGGTCCGAAAAAGTATTCCTGCGTTCCTGAAACCCGCCTGTGGACGAAATAGCAACAGACAGCTGCTGTCTTGCTATTGCTATGTTGCTAGAGAAAGAAGGAAAGAAAAAAGAAAGAAAAAGAGAAAAGAAAGGAAAGAAAGAAAGAAAGAAAGAAAGAAAGAAAGAAAGAAAGAAAGAAAGAAAGAAAGAAAGAAAGAAAGAAAGAAAGAAAGAAAGGACGCTTCCTCGCTGAGCAGGCCAAGAGCCGTTTGCCAGTTGGGCAGCTTGACTGCAGCTTGAACGCCGACCCCTGTCGCCTCCAGCAAACGGAAAAGATCAACGAAGAATCAACTCTCCGGTGGCCCATCAGTATAGGCGTAGCATATTTCCAGTGCCTCGTGTATGCTGATCTTCCGTGTCGAGGACGATCAAGTGCGGGTGAGAGAGTTTCGTCGTGAAAACGACACGAACATTCCACTTCGGCGAAGAGTCCGCAAGGACATCATAATTTGCGACGCATCTAGGAAAATACCAAAACATTGTGTGGTGACGCTTGTGGGAACGGAGGTATTCACACCTCTTTGTTTTACCATTCATCTTTACCAAGAAGTCATGGTCCACTGATGAGCGTAAAATATGGCGTGCCTCCACGTGCATGGTGCTGTGCTAGGCCTTGCAGTGTTTACACTTTCGTGGGCAGCAGCGCCGGTTTATGGACTTCCGGACGTCGTACGAATAGGTAAGGAGTGCTTGTTGTTACTGCCCTGTATAGTCTGGTCGTTGGGTCTCGTCAAGCTACTTATGTAGCTTTTAACCCAACGCAACCATCCAGCATGTATAAACTGGAAAATAAATTGAATTGAATTGAGTACGTTTTAGGCGATATGCGACACAATTTCATTATCGTAGTCCAACGCTTAGTTCTTTTCTTCAAAAACGATTCATGTCAAATGCAGACTCGGGACACAATCACGAGTGGAAAGTAATTTTGCAAGAAATGACACGACTTGGAACTCCTTTATGAGAACGATATGCTGACGCACTTGTTGCAATAACATAACTTCTTCTGTATGGAAATGCAGTTGAAGTAACTTCCTTGCTTTGCGAACACACGTGCTCTCTATGCGTGCTTCACAATACAACACGTAATATCGCAGTACCACAGTCTCGTGGTTGAAAGGGACACTGAAGGCACATAACATTTTGCATTACAAAGTAAAAAATCAATGTTTGGAATGTTGAAAAGCTCAGTATTATCAACATCAATGCTCTACTAACCAAAAAATCGTGCTAAATATGCAAGACCACATGCGCCACGAGTGAAACATCTCCAGTGATCCCACGTGGGAGAAATTATCTCAATGACACGAAAGCGTCCGACTACAACTAATCGCTGGTAATCAAACTGGCTACAATAAAAGAAAAGCCTTCCGTACATTAAAACAGGTAATAAAATGCTGCTTCTCCTTTTCTGTCTGATTTATAGAAAAAAAAAACGCCAGACCTGCGCGGAAGGAGCGGCACAGTCACAGCGAGAGCTAGAAGAGCTGCCTTTCAGGGCCTTTTCAAAACACTCTTTGCGTAACTACTCCAAGCACACGCGCTTGATGCCCACTGGGGCATTATTAATCGAATTTTTGGGGTAATAGGCCAGCATTCACTCTGGTATTCTTCCTCATTCTTCTGAGAAGCGTGGTATTTTCTAAGCACTTGCAAGGAATTTTGTGCCAACTGTTCATGCAGTGGCTAACGACGATGAGGCATTATGCCTGAAATGGGTATGCGCCACAGTTAATACGTGAACAAGAACAAGCTTTTGTAATGAGTTGGAGCATTGAACTCGTTGTTTAAAAGCGCTTTGTAAGTCGTATTAACGCGATTGCGTTACCGACATCAAGCCTGCCGAAGGCAAGTTTGTCCACAATTTTCAAACACCGGCGTGGCTCCGTGGTAGATTACTGGACTGGCACCCAGTGGGTCCGAGTTCGAGCCTCACTGTGTCATTAATACTAGCTTATTGTTTTCTAAGTTTGTGCGATGTGGTTACGGACACCGGTGGCGGCGGCAGTGCGGACAACTACGGTGCCGCGCGTGACCTTAGTTTTGATCTCACAGCAGTTTTCGCAGTACTAAAAAGAGTAAAAAACGCGTAGCGTACTATGCGGAACGGTGCAATTAGGTCCAAAGTTCTGTTTTCATCGCGTTATGCTGGATAGGTAATGCTATCTAGCGCGACCCAGTAGGACCAAGCAAGCAGAAAATCATTGAGTGGCCGTTGTTGCTGCTGTGGCTGCACTTACACTCTGCTGCAGCTGTAGTGTCAATGGCCGCACTGTAAAGGAGGGCGATGTTGGACGTGGGAATTGAAGTGCGCTAACAAGATGCAGATTACTACAACATCATACTGTTTAAAAACAAGCACTTCCTAGGCACACAAATAACACTACTAAGTTTCTCGACGGCTATAGCCCTTTTCAAAAACGCCTCTATGGGCGCCGCCATAGCCCCCTTTGGGCTCCGCAAATTAGCGTGACTCCTCAAAAATGCACTGACAAGGCTGCACTCTTAGCCTTTGTACTCCCGCGCGCAGCCCATCATGGCGGTGTTTTTTTCCCTCCTGTGAAAACGTGTGTAAGAGCAATCAATATCGACTTTATATTTGACTTTCGTGTACTTTTATAGCTTGCTACTCGCTACACAAAACTCACTCATATGCGGAAGCTTCACTGACGCAAGTCACTTTTAACGTTACCCATTACATTGTACTTAATCCACAGTTTCATCTGCTCAAGTAACATCATGGAATAAAATACATGCGCTAAGTGGTTGAAGTACGCGCTAGAGACACGGTATCGCTATTTCACACAATCATACACTTCTTTAAAGGCGAGGCTTAAGGATCCCCCAGTTTTATTGTTTTCTTTACAAAGCTTTTTATGTTATATAAGTTAGAACAACCTGTGATACCAATGTACAAGAATGGCCGTTGTCGATAACAAATATTTCAGAACTACTGCCCCACAGAAAACTTAGTTAACTTGATACAAACATGGAACAGTGACACTGTCATGCCGCACGACGTTGTCATGTGGCGCAGTGCCTCGGCAGCCCTCGGAGCATAAAATTCTTATGCAATCCTTTGAAACCTATTCAAGCGAAATTTGCTCATAACAAAAGCAGAATTAATCAGTATACCGGTGCGGCATGGGAGCTGAGAAATCCCAGCCGTGGCTGTCGGGGTTCGATGGAGGCGAAATGCTAAAGGCCTGTGATCTTATATCTATGCACACGCTAAAGGCACTTAAGAAGTTTGAACTGTCTGAAGGCATTCACTACCATGCCCCTCGTAATCACATCGCGGCAAAGTTTACTGATGAATGGAATAGCCAGGAGGTGGCCCACGCGGCCTCGTTCCCCCCAAATTTTTTGCGCCCTAGTATACAGAGCAAAAAAAAAGTTACCATTTCAAAGAGGTGCCCCCCTCTACCCCCGACATTCGAAAAAAAAAACATTTGTGGCTAGGCATCTGGTTGAGCTCTTTCCAAGTTTGAAACGCTCAGTCAAGCCGCCTTCATGTTACTGTGTCACCTCGTCTTGTGAACGTCACCGAGAATAGAGATGGCTTACTTTAAACACTTTCGTCGTTGCTATCATGATTCTATACCACATTTGTTTTGTGTTTTGGCCCAATATTTTTCACTTTCTCGACCATACGCAGGTGGCATATTTGAGAGCGACAACCACCTGGCACAGGTAAGCTTTCGCCATGCCCTGGACAAGATCAACAAGGACATCACCCTGTTGCCCAAGACCAAGCTCATGCCTGTCATACACGAGGTGAAGCCAAAGGACAGCTTCTCCGCATCTAAAGCTAGTAAGCATCGCCACCGCCACACGTTTGAGAATAGCTGGTGGTTTTCGCTTTCATCAGTGATATGTATGTGGCCCCGTCGCGGTGGTCTAGTGGCAAAGGTACTTGGTAACAGACCCGCAGGTCGTGGAATCGAATTCCATCTCCGGCGGCTGCATTTTCAATAGAAGCGAGAACACTGTAGGCCCGTGTTCTCAGATTTGGGTGCACGTTAAACAACACCAGGTGTTTCTAAATTGCCGGAGCTCGCTATTACGGCGTCGCTCATAATTATATGGTGATTTCAAGGCATTAAACCTCGCATATCAATCATTGGCGATGTATATGCAAAGAATGTATGTCCCAAAGCCGCAATATCACCACGAAATATGACGTAGTGGAGGTCTCCAGAAATTTCTACCAACTGGAGCTCTTTAACGTGCACCCACATCTGAGCACGCCAGCCTGCAGCATTTTCGCCTTCATCGAAAATGCAGCAGCCGCCGCCGGGATTCAGTCTCACAACCTGCGGGTTGAGAGCCCAATGTCTTAGCCATTATATCACCACGGCGGCGTAAGAAATGGCGTAATGCTCGGTCCCGTACAGTCATGTTGCCTTAAACATTGCTTAAATCCACGTTGTAGCAATCCGCCAGCCTTTGCAAGGCTCGAAATGAATTACTGCATTGACTACGGCTTATTTTTTCTGGCCTTGACAGCAATAATAAACTACTTTTGTCAACCCCATGAATTTCTAAGTTTTGAGAGGTACCGCGTTCATGGAAGGACGCATCTCAACATGAAACATAACTTCGCTTCATCTTCCGCTCTTTGCACGCTGGCACAGAATTCTCTTCATCTCCTAATCACCACCATCCGCTGCTGGCTTTTATACGTTCGCCCTAGGTTTCAGACGTTTATAGTCCTTTCGTCTATTTGCCGCACCATCAAAGCTGTGGAAAGGGCGAGACCTGTCTCGTAAGGTCTCGTAGGGCGAGACCTGTCTCGTATCAGGGCGCCTTCGAGGGGGACAGACAGCGCGCCCAAGGGCTCGTTTCTACCAACGTTTCTACCAAGGCTCGTTTCTACCAAGGGCTCGTTTCTACCAGCGCGCCCAAGGGCTCTTCTTTTCGTGGTAGCTGCAGCGCAACAATCATGCCGACGCTGCGCTCGAACGGTTTGAGAAACAATAATTATCATCAGAGCTTGGCATATTGGGTTTATAGCCACCGGTGATGACATAAGACTTCAGTGGCGCTGTGGTGGCGCTGTCCTTTATTGCACGCGTGTTGCCGCATGCAGCCGAACCCCACTAGCTGCGCCACAGTTTCATTTCCGGTTCTGGTGAACGGAGGCCAGTAGCAGCGTTCACATACGGGTAATTACCTACGTGACCGGTTTCGATTATAATCAACGTTTAAAAAAGAGGCCCTAAGGGATCCCAACAAGATGTAATGGAAGTTCATAGCAACCAATGCAAAGAACAGACGCAAGATTAACAGTGCCGCAAGTGATCATTTATTTTCCATACACGCTCACTTCAAAATTTTTGCAAACTCTACAACATCAAAGCACCGCCTTCGCTTACACTGTGTATTCTTGCTTTTATGTTCTTGTTTAGCACGCCAGATACGCCGCATACATCGGTTTGCTCCCGATATATGGGAAACTTTAAAATATTGATGAAACATTACTGACCCGAATATTATTACTCTAATTGTTTGATTTTCTGCGTGCTCAATTGAAGGTAAGTGAGTATAGGCTGTCGCAAACAAGCGCTCAAGATAGCGTGCGCCGCCGAACTCTGCTGACAGCGTTAATACCTGGCGCCAGACTGTCGCGCCAGATAACAGTAAAAGAAGAAAACAAGCATCAAAGGACTCTTCTGGCGCGCCGTCTCTCCCCCTCGTAGGTGCCCCAATATGGCGACCAATCTTGTCGCATCTGTCGCCAAGCAATCTCTGGAAAAATCTCGTGCGAAAGGGGCGTGGTGATGCAGAGTTGCGTCACCTTACGAGACAGGTCCTGCCCTTTCCGCAGCTCTGAAGGTGCGGCGCACTGAGAAAACGACTAGAAACGTCTAGAACTTAGGGTGAACATATATAAGCCAGTATCGGGTGGTGGTGATGAGGTGATGAAGAGAGTTCTGTTCCAGCGTGCGAAGGGCAGAAGATGAGGCGATTTTCCACCTGCTGCGGGTGAAAGCTTGTATTACAAGCAGAAAAGAAGTGTATGTTTACCGCCAGTGGGTGAAGACACGTCCTGCAGTCGCAGAGCGTGAGCGGCCGACGTGTCACCGACAAAGAAATTTTTTTATCAAAGTGCGGACATTTGACGATGCGAGGTTTTCTGGAAGAGAAACTTCGGGCGCAAGAAACGACAACGCCGCTGCACTTCCAGTGAATGGTTCCTTGAAAGGAATCATGCAAGCTTTATTTCAAGAACTTTAGAAGGGTTAAGTTTGACGAACTTTTCAGTCTTTAAGTGTCTTAGTTTTGTGAATGCATGAGATCACAGTGTAGCGTGCATCCTCGTTTATATTTGGTGTTTCGATTGTGTCTAGTTTTATTGTGTAGCCAGTTTGATTTGTGACATAGTGTATTGGATTATGGCCAAGTGTGCATATTTGTGTGTTGTTTAATCTGCTGTATTTGAGACTATATTTTTCTTTTGTTATCAACTCTCGGCGCTCTCTTGTTCTTTGGACCACAGCTGGCGTTCGCTGGCACGCCAATTCGGACCGCATATATATTGCCCATGCTTTCTTGCTGCAGTTCAGGGGGCCGATACTTCAGCCCTTGGGATCAGCCCAGCGATTTCTTCTCTAAATACAGGACCAGTGACTTAGACACGCATTTGCCATCAATTTGTGGCCAGATGAGGCTGTTTGGCCGTGTGGGTAGTACTTCTTCAAGAAAGCTGAAAGCTCATTAAAAAACGCAAACGAAGAGATTATCATTTCTTTCCTTCTAAGAACATTAATGCCGAAGCTCTTAAGCGAAAAACATAGACGTATCAACAATTTTCGAGCCATAAGCCATCAAAACCATGCTATTGAATCCGAAATGGTTGTCCAAAAAGTTATCTTTACATTTAGCGTATGTAACCTGAATGTTCCCTACGGAAGTGGCCCCCCGCAGGGGCGTGTGCGCAAGCGAGCATTTGGTGTGTAGTGACACCACAGACCCGAGCTAACAGGGGGTTTCGACTCCCTCCCACGCCTAGCTGTGCGTGGCTTTGCCGTGTCCGGGGAAAAGGGGATCCTTTGGGTTCAGCTGACGCTGGGTGCACGCTTGAAGCTTTAAGGCCCCCGGCAGAGGCAACACACCTCTTTGGCCCCGGCTTCACGCAGACGGCAACCCTGGGCTGACCCACCCAGGAAAATTGGCAGTTGCCCTTTTCTATCTCTCTCCCCCTAATCGTCGTCTTTATCTGTCACTTTTTACCTGTCCAGTCATCTTCTCTCTTCCGTTTACTTCCAAATTTCCTGGCGGCGAGGGTAAACCTGGTGTAGCTATTCAACCTAGGATAATTATAACAGGTTATAGCGGCGATGTATGGCTGGCGTCTCTAAGTGTTTGCTTTCAACGTTGTGGCGTCCCCATGTTGAGCTCGGTGGTGGGTGGCCACCATCACCGCCAAACTTTGTAGTATTTTTATGGCAAAAGCTTTCCCCCCATTCTTGATCGCTCCCTGAAATGGTGGCGCACCGAAGACACTTTCCTGCTTAACTCACCAAAGCCGACGATCCCAAAGTACCATGTTATCCACAGCCATAACGAAAAGAAGACTGTCCGAGAAATTTCCCCTTTCCTCGTGTCGTAAACTCTGTTTCGATGGGCGGTCTATGAACACTGTCCGTGGCGTAATTTCCGATGATGATCTTACTGGGCTTACTGAAAGTGAGGTGCTCGAAAGTTGGCAGGACCAGAACGTGGTCAAAGTCAAACGAATAACAATAAGGCACAACAACAAACTGACCTCCACAAAACACGTAATAATTACATTCCGAACAATTCTGCTACCAGGATCAATCGACACCGGCTATTGTAAGTTCCGTATAAGACCCTTCATTCCCAACCCTCGTCGATGTTTCAAGTGTCAACGTTTCGGTCATGGATCGCCGAGTTGCAGATGGCGTGCCACTTGCGCAAAGTGTGCATCCATTCAACACATATTAGACGACTGCACCTCAGAAACAGTTAACTGATCGTTCGAACTGTGAAGCAGATCACGCTGCCTACTCACGATCATGCCCCACATGAAAAAAGGGAAACAAATAGTAGAACTTGGGGTGAAATCAAATCTGTCATTCCAAGAAGCACGTCAACGTATCGCACTACAAAAGCCATCTTATCCCTCTTTCACAGATGTGACGTGCAGGGGCGCCGCGTCACACGTTTCTGCACCCGCGAATGTCATCGCGAATGTGTGGCCGCGGCCGTGCAAGCAGCGCCCTCGGCTGGAGCAGCCTGTACTGCTCCGCCACATGACAAACAGGGCCGGCAGACCCCGTGTCTGCTGAACCTTGGACCAATGCAAGCACAGTTAGGTCCGAAAGTTCTGTGACTATGCCTGCCGAGCAGGGACCATCCGCCACCTCATGAGAAGTGATGGATACAAGTACGACTCCTCCGGCGCCTCAGACGCCGAAGGATAAGCGCAACTCTTTGGGGCGCGCCAAGAAAGAAAAAAAAACCCGAATTACAGGGCATCCAAAAGGCTCTGTAACATAGCGCAGCACTTTCGTACACACAGCATCACACAACAGTAAAATGATACAAATACTACAATGGAATGTCAGACCACTGCTGAGAAACCTCGACGATATCCAGGAGCTCTTACACGAACAAACACCAAAAGTGCTGTGTGTGTAGGAAACACACTTGAAACCAAAACACACTTACGTTCTACGCAATTAGGTTATCTTTCGAAAGGACCGGAATGATGCCATTGTGCCATTCGGTGGTATTGCCATTATAGTCAATCAACGGATTTCATGCACACCTACCACTACAAACATCCCTTGAGGTGGTGGCTGTTCGAGCAGTTCTTTTAAATAATCTCGTCACCATCTGTTCTCTCTACATACCTCCACAACACCATTTTGAAAAGCATGAATTACAGTCCCTCATAGACGAACTTCCAGAAGCCTACCTTGTCCTATAGAGACTTTCATGCACATGGTAGCCTCTGGGGTGGCTCTTGCTGCGATGCGCGAGGTCACCTAATTAAACAGTTCCTTTTTTCTTCCGGTGCGTGCCGTCTGAATCGAAAGGAGCCAACATATTACAGCACTGCTAACAATACGTACTCAACAATAGAGCTCAGCATAACACCCCCATCACTCCTGCCTCTAGTTAAATCGCAAGCCATTAATAATCTATACGGTATTGACTATTTTCCTACCGTTATCAGCACATCAATAACACATACATGTCCTGCACAGGTTCCCAAATGGCTCACCGACGAAGCCAATTGGGAAAAGTTTAAATAAAAATGACTCTATTAACTTGGACTGACATGGCGGCATTAGCATAGAGGATGCGGTGTGCTACTTTACATCTTTCTTGGTGGATGCAGCAATGAAATGTATTCCCCAAACATGTGGACCGTCAGGCCAACGACGAGTCCCATGGGGGAATAATGAGTGCAGTGATGCGCGAAAAAAAAAAATAAGGCATCAAAGTTGCTTTTCTAAAACGAAAGCCAAGGGGGTACTGGCAGAGCACGCGGGATAGACACACGGACAATAAACTGCATGCTATTGAGCCGCAACTAGTTAAGTGGTCACCGCTATCAAAATCACGAAACACAGAAGTAACACTTGCGAGGCTAAGAACAGGCCATACACACTCTACCAATTCATATCTTCTGCCACTGACAATCCACCATTGTGTGAGAGACGTGGAGAACCACTTACAGTTCATGACATTTTGCCATCCACTTTCACTGCACATAACTCACGCCAATGTCATGATTTTTTTATTTCTATTTTGTACCCACGTTGGCGCGAGGAATTTGAAGGCCCCTTTACAGCCACGCATCATATCATTGTTCATATCCGAGTCTATTTAAATTGCGCTCTTTGGGTATCGATTGGCCCTTGCGCCATCAAATACCACTCATCATCATCATCATCATCATCTGCATCATCACTGAAGTAGCCTATAACTGCGTCGTTTTGCTGCACTTTATGGGTCGCCTTGCCTGGATTAGTGCTCTGTGTATCACCCAAGGAGGATTAAAGAAAAATTGCATCCTCCTTGGTGTCACCTTAGTTGGTTCATGCCATCTATGTGTATTTCTCTTCTATCTTGTAAGACCTGTGATAAGCGGTGAGCTTCAGCAGTTAGTGTGGCACATAGTCTTTTTGGCGCTCAACGAAAATTCACGGTACCTTATCCATCCACAGCCCTGCTGTAAGGATGCACGCACACACATTTATGCATGCACGTGTGCGGTGTTTTTAAATGCGAAGCATTCCTTAGCGAACCTCGGTGACTTTTGGCGTATCTATCTATCTATCTATCTATCTATCTATCTATCTATCTATCTATCTATCTATCTATCTATCTATCTATCTATCTATCTATTTATCTATCTATCTATTAGTCTGTCTGTCTGTCTGTCTGTCTGTCCGGCTGCCACGACTTTTAGCTTTCCTGGCCGTCTCGATAATGGTATTATTACCAAAATTGGTATGGCATAACATGACTGTATTACTAGCATAACTGACTAGTCATAACAATAAAATCATGATATGTATGTCATGAATGTCATGATTTAGATTTCATGGTATTGCTGCTCCAGTGGTGGTTTCGTTCACATGACACTTTAGAAAACTGCTATTGAATGACACTACTGCATGGTGAACATAGGTGACAGATCCTTACGTGGAAACCATGACATGCATGTCATGAATTTTATGTTATGACTAATCATGACTATTCGCCACGCTCATGGTTCGCTTGCGATGGCTTCGCTAGCCTTACGTATACCAAATTTGGTGAGACGTGACGTCAATGACTGACGAAAGCATATGACTGGTGCAAACATAATAATCATGAGATGCGTGTCATGTAAAAACATGACTGCATGCTACGCTCATGATGCGCTCGTGGCCATTTCGTTAGGTTGACATATACCAAACTTGGTGTCACGTGACGTCAATGAATGATGAAGGTATATGACTGGTGCAGACATGACATACATGACATCGGTGTCATGTACGAACATGACAACACACCACGCTCAAGCTGCTCTCGCAGCCCTCTCCCTAGCTTCAGATAAACTAAATTTGGTATACGTTACGTGAATCAATGACGGAGGTAAATGACGCGTCTAAACATGATAATCATGGTATGCGTGCTATGTAAAACATGATGGCAAGCTACGCTCATAGCGCACTTGGAGCCGTTTCGCTAGCTCCACATATACCAAATTTGGTACCACGTGACGTGAACAGACGACGATGGTAAATGACACATTCAAACATAATAATAATGATATGCGTGTGATGTAAAACATGACTACATGCTACATTCATAGCATGCTCGCGGCCATTTTGCTAGCTCCACAAATAATGTCACATGATACTAAATTGAGTATCACATTACGCGACTAGACGACGAAAGTGAATGACACATCCAAACATGATAATCATGGCATGGAAGTCATGTGTGGCATAAGTTACGTCCGCCTAGTAACGTTGCGTGATTCTAAAGTGACATGTCAACCTTCCTCATTCGTGATTCGGAATCATCGATTCCCACAGTACGTGGGATCTGCAAATTTTTTTCGCCCACATTTGACATGCGCTTTTGCGTTTCTGAAAGAATATGGCCAGGCATTCCATTTCAGGGTTTCTACGATATTTTCTTTCAGTTTGCACGTCGTTCAAGCAAAGGGTGTCTTCAATTGTTGGCCCCACTTCGCCGGCCGTGACGTCGCTCGCCATGTCCGCGTGCACAAACCTGAACGTGCCGCACCTGCAGACCACGTGGCACCCGACGTCCAACCGCAACCCATACACCCTGAACTTGTTCCCAGATCCGGACCTTTTCGGAAGGGCCTTCTTGGATCTCATACTCAACAAGAAGTGGAAGACTTTCACAATACTGTACGAGGACCAGCAGAGTGAGTTCCTCTTCGAAAGCTTACAAAATGATTCTTGGGCGTAAGCGCACCAGCACAGCATTGTAGCTGTGAGACACTGTGCAATGGAGAAGTACAGATTGCCTGCGGGGGAAGCCGTTCTAAATTTCACACCTTTGCCTCAGTAAATGTGTACTTCATTGATTTCACGGCTATCAAATTGGTCTTTGAGCCCGGAAATTGCACGCTGGACCTCTTTCACAATCATCAGTTGTAATCACCAAAAAATAATGGATTTCGAATACTGTGTTACGTGGAACGCCAGGCAGTTCAAGCTTTTATGGTAAAAAATAAGTCATCTATTCGTCAATGCCGGCATTGTTGAAATTTATACGAGAAGCAACAGTCTTTTATGGAACAAATGCGCCGATTTTATTGTAATGTATTTTTAATACGTATTTTATTCGTAAGCATTATATGAACATGCAAATAGAGCATTATTTCTTTCATGCACACAATCAGAAGCGTTCATATGCGCAAGAGTCAACATTAGATAACCTGTACTTTTGCTTCCTACTCTAAAAATGCTGTAGTTACAATCATAGATTGTCTATGTCGACCAAAGTTGATACATTATAGGTGTCTTAGACTCGTAGTTCTGCACATAAGAATTGTTTCGATTAACCGAGTGTTATTCAGTGCACTCATAAATAATTGCAGGCATTGGTTCATTTCAAAATTTTTTCATTGATGAAGGCTGTGCCTTAAAAACCAGAGCTCCGAAGTCACCATTGGTACCACCCGACCACTTGGTCATCGTAACAGAAAGTTCATTTTAAACCTCAAAGCAGCCTTGGTGCCAAAATTTTCATCAAAATCAGTCTTACGCTGGGTATTTGTTGGGAATTCATGAATACGGTGGTGAAATTTCAGCCCATTTGGTCGTCTACTTAATTTATAATTGACAGATTTGTACAAACTCCGAGTGGCCTAAGAGTTGGCCAACAATGGCGCACCCGTGAGCCGCTGATGTAACAGGCAGCTAGACGTACTAGCATCTGCGTTCCGGCGTGCAATGTTGTTTGGTGAGCTGCGTGTGAAAATGAGATAGTTTAGCTTTCTTCAGCTTGGCACTGGAATTAACAATTAACAGCGGTTGAACATTGGTGGAAGCTGACGGCTCTGCACCTTTGAGCACATGACGTCACAAGTGCCATGGCAAGATGGCGGTCACCGATGCTGGACGGAGTTTACAGCCGGCAACTTATAGAGCTTGTTCTGTACTGGAATATTCTTTGACGGCCCAGTCTACGTATCTGTACAGCCATGATAGACTGTATACTTTTAGTTTGCGCTGAAAACCGCAAATTGTTGGATGAGGATGTAATGGCCTCTTTAAAATTTGTTCCAAAATTAACGCTTAAACGTTCGTGTTTGCCTCGCGCTTCCCCATTTGTCGTATCCTTCAATTCATTTGCGAAGTCGTTTTGCCACTACCTAAAGATTCCAAACCAAAACGATTTACTGTGCAGCTTGCGTGTAGCGAAAAGAAGAACGAGGCTGCTAGGCTACTTCGCGCTAGTTCTTTGTTTGTTTTTACTGCAGGCTTGATATTGCTCAAGGACGTTTTGAATAATTCCTTCGCTCAAAAGCACGTCGTTTCACTGGTCCAAGTGAACCCAAGGCTGTCCTTCAAAAAGATCATGAAAGACATCGGCGTCACCAAGCAGTACAACATCATCGTAGACATCAAGACGTCGTCCCTACCGGCACTTTTGCGAGAGGTAAGACGTCTTTTTATTGCTACTAGCTAATAACTGCAATTAGTCTGGGTTTAATGAAGACGTCAATGCATTTCGACGTGACGTGGTGCGCGTGCTCGCCGGCGTTCATTTCGTCGCGTCACGCGTGCGTTGCCACGCCAGGCGCCGGTCCTGCCATACACTCGCAGGTGCACGCCGCGCTGCGTTGCTTTGAC
The DNA here is from genome assembly GCF_043290135.1 of Rhipicephalus microplus. Taxonomy (NCBI): domain Eukaryota; kingdom Metazoa; phylum Arthropoda; class Arachnida; order Ixodida; family Ixodidae; genus Rhipicephalus; species Rhipicephalus microplus. The sequence continues at coordinate 131,332,716 of NC_134704.1, forward strand.
GCATGCGCATTTCAGCGCGTCCTGCGTCCCTCCGCCACAAAAAGAGGGAGACACAGTGTTGTCTAGGTATCGAATCGGCGCGAAATGCAGCATTGCATTTCGCGCCGGTTGCCGTCGGGCCACACTGATGGAGGCAGGTCGCGCGTGGCGTCAGACTATAATGGCGCATTCATACTTGAGAAGTGAAGAGAAACGAAAATGCCAGAGCGGCTGCAAAACCACGTCATGTGCGTCGGAAATGTCCACATTCGTTGTGCCCCATCCCGCTGCCGCTGCCGTCGATACCTCGACAATTAATTCGATTTTACCTGCTTTCTGAGAGCTAAACTTCGTAACAAATTTCAGTTATACACGCAAAGCAGTGAAAAGAAACATCTCGCCCATTTTCAAACGTTGTCCGGGAGATAAGCCCGCAGAAATGAAACGAGCGAACGCACCCGCAATGGCAGCTCATTAAGCTGGCTGTACACAAACGCGAGACACATTGGGGCATGCTGACACGCTGCCGGTGCTCCGTCTACTTCCAGAGTTCTCGGCGATCGTAATCCAAGTCAGGCTCTCGATGAGCGCGTCCTCGTTGTGGCCATCAAGCTCCGTCGTGCTGCACGGGTAGTTTGCAATTTGAGCCGATGCGAGCCATCGCCCACGGTTTTGCCGCCATGTTGAATCTGCGGCCAACTGGTTAGGTCGCGTGGTCTGATCTAGCGCACCCAAGGCTGTGAAGCGGAATCTGGATCCGGTTTCGCGTTGCAGGAAAATCGGTCTGGGAGCGATTCCCGCGCGCCGGCCGCGTGGCGTGGTTTTTCGGCCGCTTGGGTGGCGAAACGAGCCAGTTTCCGGAGAGTTTCACTCATTCCGATCTCACCGAGGTCAAGTGTTAACACGCCATAAGTGCTCGCGTTTTGCTAACGTAGCATCGCTGTGATCAGGGTGCGCGCGCATCAACGCTACGTTGGAGTATATTGGGCCCTTCTTGATGCGCTCGAGGCTGTTTGGCTAGCTCCACATATACCAAATTTGGTGTTACGTCACGTCAATAGATGACAAAATATATGGCTGGTGCAAACATGATAAACCTCACACGCCTAATATGTAGGAACATGACAACATGCCACGCTCATTGCGTGCTCGCGGCCGTTTCGCTAGCTCCACATATAATAAATTTAGTATCACGTGACGTGATCAGACGGCGAAGGTAAACGACGCATCCAAAGAGGATAGTAATGACACGCAAGTCATGTACGGCATCATTTACCTCCACTTCGTAACGTTGTGCTGATTTTAAAGTGATATATAAACATTTATCCTTCATGCTTCGCATATCATCAATTCCCATTACGTGGGATCTGCCATTTTTTTTGGTGTTGTCTTCTTTGGAACTATGCGAAGTAGAAAACAAAATGGTGAATTAGAATAACGATGATACTCGCCGCAACCAAACAATGAATGATACCTTACTGGTTAACTATTAGATCAGTAGTTATCGTATTTTTTCTTGTTTCTAAGATGTATGACTTTCTATTTACAAAGTGGGTCGTCCCTCACACTAACTTATCCCCCGCAGCAGTAGACAGCCCTCATGTAGTAAGGCTGTGTTCCAATTCTTACACAGCACGTAGATAGTCTACACAGACTGCTTGGAAGACAGCGCCGAGCCCATGCTGCCCGAGAATCGGAACACTTCTGGAGCACTTTTACGCGACGATGCGCCACCTCGCGTCGAGAAGAAAAAGCTAAAATAAACAAACGTAACAGTGGTATTTTCTGGCTTAATTCTTGTTGAAATCAAAAACAAATAAGCGTTACTCACATTTAGCGTCTGGGAAAGCGTCTGCTAGTGTGCAGACGATCATTCTGGCGAGATTTGATCTATCTGAGCGATTCGGCGAGCCGCCATTTTGTTTAGACAGCAAAGTAGCCTGTATCGTATTTGTCTATGATGCGGTCTCCTCGGAGCTGTCTATTTTGCCAGCTGTGTGAAAATTAAAATGGGATTCAAGATGGCCGCCGTCCATTTAGCTGTCTATTTAGCCGTCTACGGTGGGTATTGGAACACACCCTAAATGTAGAACACCAGAGCTCAGTAGTTGTCCGACCGCTGAATGCATTGAGGCTAATCCAAATGTGTAGCTCTTGTAAAAGCTCCTGATTTCTTGTCATTCTAGTCGAGAAACCTGCCGACATCACTTAGATAATATGTAAGGGGTGCCTTAAAGCGAAATATTACGTACCAAATTTTCATTCCTTAATAATATATGATAATGATGCATGATAAAGCTAGAATAAGACGACGATGAAGTGTAGTTCAATCAGCTTGCCCTTGCAAACATAGGCAGAATTTGTTCCGGCACGCTAAAGCAGTATTCAGCAATTTTTTATAATGTTGTATCTTTGAGAGTGTTCAATAAGTAGACGATGGAGATTTAAGCTCAATCAGTAGCTGTGTATCACGAGCGCAAAGACTTGCTTTTGCACTTTTTAGGTGCTGTAACTAGTGCGTATTTGCTGTATGCTAATTTCACAACGATTACTTGCACTAACAGGGCTAAATAAATAGATGTTTTTATAATCACCATATTCCCCTTTACAACCACTAAGCCATGGTGTCCTAAATCTAAGACAAGGAGCCACTTTTTTTTACACTGAGGGGATGCTCTGAAAAAAAAATATCTTCATGTTCTTCAGGTTGTAGTAACTTGAACTAACTTGAAAAGAAACAAAAATTTATGCTGGTTAAAAAATTCAAGACTGCAAGGGTTAAAGTGCACATTACTGGCTCAACTAAAGCTTATACATAGTTTACCAATTACAACTACATACATGAAATACATACTTTAACAAATGGCTACGATACGCATTTTTACGATTTATGAATTTCGTAAGTAAAGCGGTGTTACATCGTCTTTATCAGCAGACTGAGCCGTGCGTGGACGGTTGGTAAAAATAGTGTCGTAGAATTAGGGGAAATGACACGCTATTACACCGTGGATTACAGCTGTCTTGATTATTATGTGGTGCCACATGCGAGTCCGGGCCACACTACTTTTAGAGTCGAGCTGGTGGCGCTCGCGCGTTTCTCTCGCGATAACAGGAAGAGAAAAAAATTGCCCGCAGCTTCCCTCGGGGGAACACTGAGGAGGATGCGGAGCATATAATTAGTTAACGGGGTGTTAAAGTGCGACTTACTTGGGTCGATGGCTAAATTGGTTAACGTGGTTGTGAAATGGGGTGTTAAATTGCGACTTACTTGGGTCGCTGGCTAAATTGGTTAACGTGGTTGTAGGAGGGGTGTTAAATGAGCGCTCGCGGGCAGCATCGGGATCGGCCTCTCGTCGCCGACGCTTGCACTCGGCTTCCCGTTTTCGAAAGTCCGGGTCCTCTTGTCGACGCTTACGTTTCAAAGCGGCCGAATCCGGTGCTGCTGCTCGACGCTGACGTCTCTCAGCGGCTTCACGTTCTCTAAGTTGAGAATCTTCCGCTCGATGCCGACGTTTACGTTCGGCGTCGCGAGCTCTTCTCCGCGCTGCCTTGTCTTCGGACGACGACTTGGTTGCGGTTCCGCCAACACTTTGGCCGGCGCTGGTCGAAGGGACGTCGATCATTGCGACCTCGGACGTCGACGCGCCGTACAAACCAACCGACGAGCGGCAACTGAGCGAGCGAGCACCGACCTTGAGAATATATACAGCGCGACGGCGCATGCACTGTCAGCTGTCGAATGTTCGAGAAGGGGGAGAAGCGCAACGGCGCATGCGCGCGTTCGTGAAGAGGAGAAGCGCACGCGGTGTGTAGAGGAGGAAGGGTGCACAGATGGTGGAGGAGTGAAGCGCGCGCGGTGTGTAGAGGAGGAAGGGATGCACAGATGGTGGAAGAAGGAGGAGGAAGCTTGCGGACGGCGCCGCACTACAAGCCTCGAGTATTAGATGCTCCGCATCTAAAACAGAAAACAAGCTCCAATGCGATATTATACAGTCAGTGCGCCATAGTAAAACAAGTCGTTTTATAAGGCCTAAGGATCAGAGACGTTGGCATAAATTTTTTTACGGGGTGTCCAGGAGGGGGCGCTACTTGAGATCTGAAGCGGGGACCGGGCAGACGAATGGTCCTTTCGCGCTATACATTCATGGCGAAAAACAATTTTCGGGTGCTGGAGAGTGGGGGGCGACATAGGCCCAGTGTTCAGGCTACGCCACTTCTAAGGATTCCCACTCAGTGGTTCTATCATCTTAAAGGAATGCTCACCAACGTGCCTTCAAAGAAGAGAGAGGGTTTTCTTCTCGCATCCGCTACCCTCCCTGTACACAATATATCCTCCTGGCCTCTTATTCATTACAGTGTCTTAGTTGGACGTTTTTACGGCCCCCTTCGCTCTGAGTTCAGCCACTAAGATGCAGCGCAGCTGCATACGATTTTCTCGTTTTGGTTGTGCTTTTTCCGTTCCGGAGCGGACCTTTCACAGTTACAGCGCTCTCTGGCAATGTTAAACCTCGTAAGTAAAACTGCAGGCCAATTTCACAAAGTAAAGCAAATATAGATAACTCTGGCAAATTACTCACACTTGCTCTTACAATGCGTTACCAGTTCATTTCATCGAAGAAAAATGAAGCATCCACTTGAAGATAGCCACGCGATAATTAGCATTCCAGAGCACAAGAGAGAACGCATCTCCCTTACGCTTGCGAAAAATTGGAAGACCTTTATGCTTCGCCTTCAAGAGTTGAACGCGATAGCGAAATCCGGCCCCATTGTGCACCCCTCAACCGCTAAGTGCATACTTATTCATATGTTTCGTTACACACACATGCACGCATACAAACACGCACACAGTAGATTAGACCAGCGTGCGCTATTATCGCCGAATGGGCTATAGTTTTTTTTCGTGACACCTGTCAAACCAAATGCGTTAAAGGGGCCCTGAAACACTTTTTCAAGTAACCATGGAATGAATTCCCTAAAAGAGCTTATTGCCTCGCGGATTCAACGCCGCAAAATTTTTAAGAATTAGTTCAGTGCGAGTGGAGTTACAAAGTTTTGTCGCATGCTGCGATTGCATTATATTTTCTCTCGTCCCGTTGAAAGCGCTGGAAGCTATGTAGAGAGGGGTGGCAGGGCAAAAAAAGCTGCCCCGCCTTGTGACCTTGAGCACTTTTTTTTTCTTCGAATGGGCGGCTTTTTCAGTGTGATCGCGTACGCACGCGTGGAAAAGTAGCGGCATCCCGCGGCTATCTCGGTAACTTCATTTTGCGGTGACAGACGCACAGACGATTTTTCGCTCACAACTGATGGGGCCGACGCCGACGACGGGTTTTCTGCGACACCAACTATTTAACGCTATCGCTATAAAAAAATTGGCAGCATATCCACGGAGTGAATGATGGAGAGTGCGGCGAAGCATTCGTCCGTCCATTCGTTCTTGCTTCCGTCCGTCCATGCGTCCATCTGTCTGACCGTCCATGCGTCCATCCGCCCGTCCGTGCGTGCGTCTGTTCGTGCGTCCGTCCCTGCGTTCGTTCATGCATCCGCCCCGGCGTCCGTCCCTGCGTTCGTCCATGCATCCGCCCCTTCATCCGTTCATGCGTCCATCGATGCATCTGTCAGTGTGTCCGTTCGTCCATCTATTCAACACTCCAAGTACCACCATCTCGCATCTTTTCATCATATATTCCCCATATAGAAGCACCGCCATCCAGCGGACATTCCAAGGACTAAACGACAGGTGGCACACGCACACTTTCTTACGGCTTGCGCTTCAGGTCTACTTTCCACCTTTAACCAACTCGAGTTCATGGTATATACTAGTTCATTGTATTAATGGCACTGCGGCTAAACGCTTGCTAAACCTTTCTAAAACTAAGGAGGTTACACCCAGCGAGTATAACTTAGACACCCTTTCTTGTCAGAAAGTGCTCAATGTGCATGCCAATGGCTGCTAATGGCGATCGCAGCGTGCGCGTTAACTAAAAGCCGAATGCTCCTGTGTTTCATTCCCCGTTACCAGCCATTGGCATGTACATTGAGCACTATTTTTTATTGTTCCACAACACACAGATGAAATCTCTCACCGGCACCTCCTTGGAGGTCAAAATGATATACTTGTTACACACTAAAACGGCTACGAGGGACGAACGGGTGTTATAAAAAGCTTTGCCTCTAAAATGGCAGTGATGCTCCGCTTAGCGAGCCCGTAAGCGGAGCGTGGGCCTCACTCTGCTAATCCTCCTATTGGCCCAGCGGATGACGCATGCGCACTCGCGTTCCCGCTCCACTTAGCTGCTGAGCGGAGCGTAAAAACGCCAAAATAATACCCTCTTTTAAAAGCACCTATAGACACTTTCACTATTTACAAACACAGACCATTGATGACATGCGGTTTTGTCTACCGATGTGCCTTAGTAGCATCTGTGGACAACAACAGCTTTAGAAAATAGCCCGCCGATTTTCTACAGTTTCCTTCCCTTATTTGGCAAAATATATTCAAATAAATGTTATTTCGAGCTACAGAAAATTACAAAAGATTTCTTTGTAGTTTACGCACGTTTCTTTGATGCGAAAAATGAAAGAGGGACTTTTCTTACCAATAAAAAGAAGTTAAAAACGTGCTTTCAGTTTAGACGTTAGTAGCTGGTAAATGGGGTGATCGGAAGTTTTTTGGGGTACAACGCTTGCAACTTTGAAACCGTCTATACAACGGCCACGCTAAACGCGGAGCCTATCCAAATTTTGCGCTTGTAGGCTACTCATTGTTATCTCCACTTGTGACCCTTTGAATGTTTTGAAACGCAGCCCCTTGAAGACATCCGGCATCGTACACTGACGAGCCTTAATAGCATCGGTGGACAACATGAGATTTAGAATATAGCTCCCGATTTTCTAGTTCCCTTCCCTTATTTGGCAATTGTATTCAAATAAATGTTTTTGAGCTACATAACAATTATAAAACATTCCCTTGTAGTTTACGCATGTTTCTTTTATGTAGAAAACAAAAGAGAGACTTTTTTTACCCCTCAAAAAAAATTGAGAAAGGGCTTTCAGTTTCAACGTTAGGAGCTGATAACTTGAGGTGACCAGTAGTTTTTAGGGGTACAACGCTTTTGACCTTGAAACAGTTTATAACACACAAAATGATTTTCTGGAGAACGAGTGAAAGAGAGGACGTGTGCAGACTCCAAACTACACTATACTCCCAACTCTCTACCTCTATTTCACCCAAGTGCTTTTTGCGTGTCCTTTTCTCTTTGTTTTCTTGAGTGATTCGTGATGTCTGAGAATTTAGACCCTTTCAAGGTTTAAGAGAATTTTATTTCCAGATATGTCTTACATAGCTTATGTTTACACAGAAAGATAGACAATGATGATGATGTGTATGTATAGTGCAAGCTGTTATATACAGCGAAAATAACTTATTTGTGTATGCAGTGGTGTACAATGTGAAAAGTGTACAAGGACAGAACATTCATGAACATCGAGATGAGTAAACTTATATAAACAGTAAGGCTATATTCACAAACAAGGGGGGTCATTCACAGTGCAAAATGACGTTTGTGCATTCACCTGTGAGGACAATCGCTCTCGTGCTAAAGAACAATATTGCACAAAAAAGACATGTTTCTAAAGAAGAAAAGGAAAATACGCACTGAAATTTCACAGTGGTACAAGCTCTAGCCCACCGCCTCAGTAGGGGAGAAAAGGCATGGACACTCTGTTATTTTTTTACAATAATGAATCGCGTTGACCAGCGTCGGAGGAAGGCCTCCTGTCCCAGCATGGCTAGTTTTCCATTAATATGCATAAGCATTACGTTTCTTAACCGATATAGCAGAGGAAACATGGCTCTCTGAGGGCGTCCCCTCAGGTGGGCCAGTCCTCTCCGCTTACATAAAACGAAGGCTCCGATAGCCATTAAGAGTTCGACGAAGTTATCCCTGTGGCTAGACTTCCACTGCATACTTATTTGGAACATACTGGTAACCATGCGTCAAAAGGTGCGTGCTACCACATTCATGAAAGACATGGTTCAGCGTTTCGACGCGGCCGCATTGCGGACATGTGGCGGAGGACGCCACGCCGCAAGGCGGTAGTCCGTTGGTAAAGCTTCCCATTCCCTAAGCCAGTTTAGATCACGGACTTCGGAGGGGACGTCGGAGAGGATCACGGACTTCGGAAGGTTGACAAACACAGCCTCTTCATGACTACTGGTTTAGCCCGTAAGTGTGCTTTATTAGCACTGGATGACCACAAGAGCTTTAGCCCGCTGATTTTCTACAGTTTCCTTCCCTTATTCAACAAAATATATTCAAATCAATTTTCTTTTGAACTACATAAAAACTATAAAACGTTCTCTCGTACTTCATGCACGTTTCTTCTATGGAAAAATCGAAATAGACTTTTCTTATGCTTGAAAAGACATTGCAAACTTGCTTTGAGTTTCAACGTTAGGAGCTGGTAAATGAGGTGACCAGAAGTTTCAGGGCGAAGCTTCTTATAGCGGCACCCGTTCGTCTCTCGTAGCCGTTGTAGTGTGTAACAAGTATAACATTTTGACCTACAAGGTGGTGCTGGTGGGATTTCTTCTGTGCATTGTTGAACAATAAAAAACAGTGCTCAGTGTACATGCCAATGGCTGCTAATGGGGAATGAGAGACAGGGGCATTTGGCTTTTAGTTAACGCGCAGGCTGCGATCACCATTAGCAGCCATTGGCATGTACATTGAGCACTATCTGACAAGAAAGGGTTGCTACGTTATACTCGCTGGGTGTAACCTCCTCAGATTTAGAAAGGTTTAGCAAGCTTTGAGCCGCAGTGCCACGAATACAATGAACTAGTATATACCATGAACTCGAGAGGGTTAAAGGTTGGAAGTAGATACGAAGCGCAAGCCGTAAGAAAGTAAAAGCCGAATTCTCCTGTCCCTCATTTTCCATTACAAACCATTGGCTTGTACATTGAGCACTATCTGACAGGAAAAGGTTGCTACGTTATACTCTCTGGGCGTAACCTCCTTGGTTTTCGAAAGGTTTAGCGAGCGTTCGGCCGCAGTGCCATGAATACAGTGAACTAGTATATACCATGAACTCGAGGTGGTTAAAAGTGGGAAGTAGACCCGAAGCGCAAGCCGTAAAAAAGTGTGCGTGTGCCACCTCTCGTTTAGTCCTTGGAATGTCCGCTGGATGGCGGTGCTTCTATATGGGGAATATATGATGAAAAGATGCGAGATGGTGGTACTTGGAGTGTTGAATAGATGGACGAACGAACACAGAGACAGATGCATGGATGGACGCATGAACGAACGCAGAGGCGGATACATGGACGAATGCAGGGACGGATGCACGAACAGACGCATGGACGTACGGGCGGATGGACGCATGGACGGTCACACAGACGGACGCATGGACGGACGGAAGCAAGAACGAATGGAGGGACGAATGCTTTGCCCCACTCTCCATTATTCACTCCGTGGATATGCTGCCAATTTTTTTTTTTTGGGGGGGGGGGGGGGTACAACATTTGTGACCTTGAAATCGTCTATAGCAGTGCTGTGTGTTACATAGTGCCTATGTTTTCTTGTTTGCACGCGCCAATGAAGTGAATTTGTTACACCAGACAGTTGTACTCACCTGAAGCATGCCTGAAGTTGGTTGGTTGGTTCCTCAACACCTTGGCGCAACCCACCTAGGGGATAGCCTAGGCCATGAATGCGACGGTGCCTTGCTTTTAGGGACGAAGCTCCTTATAGCGGCACCCGTTCGTCCCTCGTAGTCGTAGTCGTAGTCGTAGTCGTAGTGTGTAACCAGTCCTACGCTTTGACCTCCAAGGTGGTGCCCGTGGGAGATTTCTCCTGTGCGTTGTTGAACAATAAAAAAAAAAAATCGCTGCGTGCGCGTTAACTAAAAGCCGGTTTCTTCTGTCTCTCATTCCCCTCGAGCAGCGATTGGCATGTTCCAGTAGGAAACGTTAGTAGAAGTAGAAGTGTTAAAAGCCGACTTCTACTGTCTCTCATTCCCAGTAGCAGCCATTGTTTACCTCCAAGGTAGCGCCTGGTGCGATTTCTCCTGTGCGTGATTAAACAATAAAAATTTTGTGTTCAAAACGCCGTTGATTGATCAAATAAACCAACGAAAGACGCCAAATGTTTTCTAAAATCAAAACGAAAAAGCGCCAGATGTTTCTAAAGCAAAACAAAAAGAAGAAGTCAGCTGCTTAACGAAAGACGCCAGGTGTTTTCTAAAACAATGGTTTTATAATCAAAACCATATCGATACAGGTTTGTTGTAGCCGATGCTCGTTGCCGTCGGTGTGTGCTCGTATAGATAAGGATGCCGAAAGGCGGGCGCGCAGGGCAGCGGCGGCACGCGCGCGCAGACAGGACCCTGAAGTATGAGCACGCGAGGCAGAAGCGTGCTGGGAAGCGGCGCGACGTAGCCGCCAAGATCCTGCTGTACGGGAACAAGAAGCCACATCAGCAAGGCAGCGTCGGCAAGATCCCGCCGTACGTGAACAAGAAGCTGCAGCGGCACGTCAGCGTCGGCAAGATCCTTCCGTACGGGAACGAGAGGCCACATCAGCAAGGCAGCGTCGGCAAGATCCTGCTGTACGGGAACAAGAAGCCACATCAGCAAGGCAGCGTCGGCAAGGTCCCGCCGTACGTGAACAAGAAGCTGCAGTGGCACGTTAGCGTCGGCAAGATCCTGCTGTACGGGAACAAGAAGCCACATCAACAAGGCAGCGTCTGCAAGATCCCGCCGTACGTGAACAAGAAGCTGCAGCGGCACGTCAGCGTCGGCAAGATCTTTCCGTACGGGAACGAGAGGCCGAGGCAGCATGCCAACGTCGCGCAGCAGATCTTGAAAACGCTCGACAATGGGAAGCGGTGAGGGAGCGCGCATATCGCCAGGTGAATTAACGCAAGAAAATTTCACGGTATTACTTCCAGAAGCTTCGCCCAATCTCATCATCATTCACCTCGTGGATCTGCCGTCAATTGTTTTAATTGATTCACTTCTTGAAAGGAAGGGTTGCATTAATTAGGTAAATTTGGTAATACTTTAAAGGCGCTAGAATTAAAAACAAACCAACAAAAAACATTGAAAAGAAAAACATATTAAACACACAAAAAAGAAAAAAATACTATGCATAAAACAACTAAATTTATCTATGTTTAGCATTCCATTCTTTTAGATTCCGTTGTTACCAGTTTGCAATAAATTTCCTTATCTTCACAGAGTGGTTAAAAGCCTTTAAATTGAGTGTAAACATACTAGCCTTAATTAATGCCCAAAAACAAAATCTATTAAGATCAGTCGTATGCGCACTATAGTCGTGCGAGGCAAGAAACAATGAATGGGCCGCTGCATGGCAAGCATTGCAGGAGACGATCCACCCCCGATGTATTGCGTGTAAGGACCAATCCATGGTGTGGTGGTGGTGTTGAAACCTATATATTTATTTGCAGGGCAGTTTTTGCGGAGAAGCTTTGAGTAGTCGGATGCCCTTGGCTCATGGTGGTGGTGGGGTGGAGGAGTAGAAGTGGGGACTTAAGTTTAGGGCTCCGCTTGCAGCAGCCACTATGCGCACCCGGTCGATCAGACTCAGCTGATCTTCCACATTCTCGCTGACCAGCAGCTCCTCTCATCGCTCCGCTGTAGGATATTCTTTGTTTTAGGACTCCAAGGGATTAACATACCCCGCGAAGTGGTTTATACTGTTGACGTCGTGGGAAGCACTGTACTTGACTCAAGAAGTGCGCCAGAAACACTACTGACGCCAACAAAAAAAAAAAAATTCGTTTTTTTCTTGTACTTTCAGAGGCCCTCTAAAGTTTGGGAAGTAAGCATTGATAACGAGGTGAAAGCCCTACGACAAGGTTTTGTCAAAAGCATTGCGTAAGTAGGTCAACAAGGAAAGCACTGGCCGTGAAGGCCCAGATGCTTTGGATTTTATAATAAAACAACACTTACTTCTCGATTCTTTGATGCTAGTGTAATCCATCATTCAGGACGAGCGTGGTATTTTTGATAATGCGATGCTAAGGCGATAAAGCTATTATAAAAGAACAAGCATTGCCATATAATTGTTGAACAATCCCAACCCTCTATGACGACGTAAGCGTTCGTGCTGCATCCTGCACGGTTGGCTTTTTTGTTCTTGAAGTGTTTTATGCAGTATAAATAAGTAACAGGCTAAATCTTGCATTCCGGGAAATGGGCATCAGTAAGAGACTATAATTGCTGTATGGTTCATACATCATTTAAACACTTAGAGCTTGTCATGCTTTTCTCTTTCTTTTTTTCCACCGAGACGCCTGCTTTTCTTTTTTTTTTCAGGCTAGAGAAGTCAACATGATGACATACTACCACAACTACATCATCACTTCACTGGTGAGTGGCAGTGCACCAAGTGCTGGTCGGGCTATCGATTGTTATGATTTTAGCTGTGGTGAACGTGGAGAATCTTGCCACGCTTTACGCGAGTTGAAACGTGTAATCTCGCTACTAGAGGGGCATCGAGCCTGTGTGCAGCGCTAGAGATATAAATATAAGCTAACAGCCAACCAAAGCAGCTTCATTCACCCACACCCGAAAAAAAAACGTTACGTCAAATTTTCAGCTCAAAAAATAATAATAACAAAGTTGGCAGTGTATCTGCGGGCGTTCGCGAACAAAGGTCGTCGCAAGATGATAGTCTCCTGTCTTGAGAGGGAGAATAAAACCTTTATATTACTTAAATGTGTGGTGGTTTGGGCTAGTTGGATGACATGACGGTAGTTATAGCGTCTCTTTGTCGTCGTTCTGTTCTCATCCTATAACTATCGTCATGTTTATTTGACGTTCTGCGTCAGAAAATTGGCAAATAGGCGCTGCGAGAAATGTGAACGCTATCTAACAGTCATGGCCTCAGAGAGGGCAAGCGCGTGGTGGGTTTTCCGTGCCCGCTGTCTCAGAGGCCATGTAGCAGTTTTTCTAGAACGCAAAGCCACTGGTATGGGGCAGCACCATGTAGTGTTAGGGAAGCGTCGGAAAGGCCCGTTTTTCCGGCCCAATAACCTATCTATGCGTTTTAGGAATAAAGTAACACACTACCTAATGACCGCGAATTGGTGTTGCGCCTGAATATGTGTAATAAATGTATTTTTATTGACAACGTCAGCAGAAACGAACGCAAAACATAGATCAATATGGCTGGTCACTTTGGAACGGGTTAAACTTTCGCCATAGTACATATAGCTATGTGAGATAAGCAGAAAGACAGACCCTAATTTGTGCGTTGAAGTGTCCCACAGGCTATCGGCTGTAAAATTTTCACTATGTTCCAAACCTATATGCAAGTAATTTTGTTCACAGAAACTCGCTGTGCTGTGTAAAGCCAATAAATACGTATAAAGTAATCAGGAGCGACAATGCTGCCCGACACTAATAAATACCACTTGCACCACATCTATCTCCTTCATGCCTAGTGCAATGGTAGTGGATCCTACTCGGTGCTTATTTTGCCGTGCCATAATTCTATAGTCATGTCAGAACACGCCAGGCTAGATGCAGTTGCCGGCAGATGCAGGATAACACCTTGCAGTGAAACCTTCACGCGGAGAAAAAGGTCACGTACCCCGTAAAAGCATGCTGACGTATAGACACTCTCCGTAGATTTTGCAAATATTCTTCATCACTTTCACTAGCCCTTTATTTTTTCACTAAATGCGTTTCTCCAACTTGGACATGTTCTGAAATGAGAAATTAATAATTAGTTTTTGGAATAAAACAAGTTGAAGTCAAGTGTGTACAGTCTTTGAACTCGTGAAGTGATGCGTCCCCGTGTTGCAAGTCATATACCTAGAGCGCGCCTGTACCGGCTGGACTCGTTTCAATGAACACAAGATGAAATCACTGAACCAAGACCCAATCATTGCGGAACAGGTGGTCATCGCCTTAGCACTCAAGATGGATAACATTGAAGTCGCCTACAGTGATTCCATATGGCAACACTACGGGCCTTCGCAAAGGGGACGGTCTCAGAACAAACGCTGAGAATACTACATGGCAAGGACATAACGCATCATCTTGTGAGTTGGTTCCAGCTCACCTTGTAAAAATCAACGACTCCCCTCCCAATTTCAATTAAGCAGCACACAAGGCGGCGCGAGACCTCTCCAACTGCCACTCCCCGGGCCTGCGTTCTACCGGTGAAGGGGATAACCGGGAAATTCTTACAACATATAACAAGCTCACTAAACGTTTCTACCTGTCTAGAAGAATTTTTTCTCCCCTTTCCGCTATCCTGCACCCCTTCCGCACCAAAGAGCTGTGAGATGATGCCCTCTGCGACGGGCCTTCCGAGGTCCGGCAGGCCTTGGTTCAACGGGCCAGGTTGGTCACCGAGGTCGTCATAGGGAACCTGGACTAGGGTTCCTTTCCACATGCTTTGCCTAAATGTACCTAATAAAATCTTTTCTCTACCTCCACCTCACAAAACTTCAAATCTGCCCCAAGCAGTTACATTAAGGATTTTGCATATGTGGATGTACCCTATACTTTGAAAATGTCACACATCATGTACCCTGACCTATACCCAAGTAATCTTTGCCCACATTGTGAGGAAATAGCTTCATTAGAGCATATGCTCTGGCAGTGTAAAAAATCCGCTCATCTATCGAACATCACCTCAGCCAGATGGGAGGCGGCAATCTGCAGCTCGTCCTTGGCAGATCAGCTCTGGGCTGTCCACCAAGCCCGCGAGGCGGCTGAGGAGCTTGGCATCTCAATCCCCACGTGGGAGCTGCCCGCAACACAGTGATCTGTGTTTTAGAGGACCGAATAAAAGTTTATTCAATTCTAATTCAGAACTTTTTCTGAATTAGAATTGAGCTTTCTCACATGAGCTTTCTTTTTATTTATGAACGAGCTTCCACGTTTTCAGTCAAGTTTCAGTCATGGATAATTCCATAATGTCAATGGCGTTAGGTCTGGCTTTTCAGCTTTAGCGAACAATATGAGTAGACCTTAAATGCTCTATGCCACGCCTCTAAATATAAAAGCGAGAATATTTCGGCAGACGCCATGTATTTTTTAAATTTATTTCATGTGAAGCAAAAGCTACTTACGCACATGTTTTTGTTTTGAGTCATGAGCGACCTGTCCCGTCAGAGAACCGTCCATCGCGATAGATTGTGAGACAGTGCAAGTCGTAAAGCATTGCGTCTATTCTTGGGACATAATAAGGACAAAATGTAGCGCATCGGCAACCGTTATCAAATTATGAATGACAGTTTACCACTACTCTTTAAAAGGGATAGAAAAAGGGAACAAAAAATTGGTTCCAAATCTGCATGTTACACCACAAATGTAGTCGAATGACGATGAGCTTGCGTCTGGAGAGAGTGAACAAAACGTTTATTTGTTGTTCTGCGCAAGAAAATTGGCTGGAGGCGCAGTATTAGAGTTCCTCGAGCGTGTAGCGGAGGCGAACGAGCGCATCGAGGCACGTTAAACACAAGCACCATCTGGCAGTTATCTTAGAAAACGAAGGCGTGCAGCCCGTGGAGAAAAATGCGCGCCAGTCTCGGAGGTGATAAGGTGTAGAACGCAAAGCGACGGGCAGGTGCCACCACCTTGACGTCGTGGAAAAGCGTTGGCAACACCTTTTTGAGCATCGCGTTTCACTGTCAGCGCAGCGCGATAAACGCTACATTCTTTAGAGTTACTTGTGTGTGCCTCTTCTAGTATAAAGGCAGACATAAAAAACTTCGAAGTGTTGTTGTGGCACCTCAGATATGCGCAAGAATTGCTTTTTAATTGACAGTAGCACAACTATGAACGCTAAACCTTGAGCAATATTGGTGGGCGCTGCGGATGGGGTTGGCCGTTTGATGCCGTTCGAGGTATCGTTACGGCCAGACAAACAGACAAATGTACAGACAGACAGACAGACAGGCAGGCAGGCAGACCAAAATTTTTCCGTCGAAGGTCCCCAAGAAAGACTATCGTCTTTAAAAAGACGTGTCCCTCAATCCCCTTCTCTCGGTGTAGGACGGTAAACCGGATGCTTGCCTAGTTGACCTTCCTGCCTTTCAGCTCTTTATTTCAGACAAATGTATATCTCGGATACAAGGGCAAAAGGCAGATGTCCTCTGCCTGACGGGACCCAAGTACCCGAAAGCACCACTGAGAGCATGGTTAAAGAAATACAATATAACACACTAATAATGCATGCGTGACGTTGTTTTTGTACAGCGTGAATAGAGTACATACTTGTACAGCAATAAAAAAAGTGTCATAACACTATAAGTAATGAAACCATAGAAACATATGACTGCTGTATACAGAGCTTATCAATCTTGAGGACAGGATAGAAGGTAAGCTTCGATATATTTTTGAAAGATTTGAGAGACAAAGATTTCTGCGCGATTTCTATAACCTGAGTACGTTTGTTGAGAAGACTGGGAATTAAATATGTAAGTGCTTGCGTTCCATAGGTGGTTCGGACAAGTGGAATTCTATAATGGTCGTATCTTAATTCATAAGGCACATTGCTACTTGATTGCAATTCAATATATCTAGAAGTATTAAGCTCAATTTTGTTAAAAACGTAACAGAGTAAATGAAACTCATATAGTTGATTCACCTTTAGAAGACAGCATTCTAAAAAGTATGAACCTGTGTGATCATTGTATGATAGGTTTTCTACATATTGTATTGCTTTCTTCTGCAATCCTATTGGCCTAACAATATTAGTTTTAGATGTAGACCCCCAAATTATTATACAGTAGTGAGGTGTGAATGAATTAGGGTGTAATATAGCTGCCACTGTAAAGATATTGAAACAAGGTCTCTAAACATGTGGAGTACAGTGAGGGACCTTGATATGTTGGCATGAATTTTATTAATGTGGTGGGACCAATCTAAGTGTTCTTCAAAAAAGACACCTAAAAATTTGTAGGAAGAAACACGTTCAATTACACTATTTTCAAATGCAAGCTGAAGTTCGAAATTATCTGGTTTGGTACGTGCTTTGAATACAATAACTTTTGTTTTACTAAGATTCAGGTCAAGTTTATTTATATGTAATCATAATGCTAATTCTTTTAACCATGCATTAGCTTGAACGCCTATTTTATCGTGTTGCATGCCAAAGAAAAACACACTAGTATCATCTGCGTACAGAGTGATTGCAGGAGTTCTTGGGATAGCTATATATATTGTTGCGCATGCCTGGGAAGAAAACGAAGATGGGTGAACAGGCTGGTTGCCCCAAACTGGAGGTTTAGTGGGTGAGAGCCACAAAAGAAAGGAACAAGCAAGCAAGCAAGCAAACTGGAGAAAGAAAGAAGACGATGGCACTGCGATCATCAACCTGTTGGCCGCTCCGGCGCTTCTCTTCGCGACCAAAATAAACGGCCCCCTTCAGCCGTATACGTCCTGGTCCTCCTTGTGCGTAACAGATTGCTGGAGGTGCTGGGTAAGACAAATCCAACGACGGGAGCTTCACTTCCAGGACTTCGCCGCAGCCGCCGCAGCCGCCGCCTTGCCAGACTCCCACCTTCGCCGGTCGTAATGGCCCAAGATCAGTCATCTAACGCTTCAAGGCCAACTCCAATGGGTTCGGTGCCCTACTACCGAGTCCCGCCAACCTTTGGAGGAAAATCGGGAGAGGATGTCGACGCGTGGCTCGTCCAGTACAAGCGAGTCAGCAAGTCCAACGGCTGGGATGCCGCCGCTCAGCTCAGTAATGTGGTCTTCTGCCTTACGGATACTGCGCTCGTGTGGTACGAAAACCACGAGGACACACTGACGACGTGGGACGTTTTTGTTGCGGAGCTGAAAGCGTGTTTTGGCGACTCGAGCATCAAAAGGAAGCGGGCTGAGCAGACATTGTCTCAACGCGCGCAGCTTCCAGGTGAGACATGTACCACGTATATAGAGGATTTGCTGAAGCTCTGCAAGGTGGTCAATGATCAGATGTCAGAAGAAGACAAAGTAGGGCATTTGCTGAAAGGCATAGCCGAAGATGTCTATAAGTTTCTCATCGGAAAAGAGCACCTGACCTCGGTGTCCGACGTGATTCGGCATTGCCGAACTTTCGAACAGCTGAAAATGCGCAGGATTGCTCCAAAGTTCGGCCGGCTCACAAATGTTACAACGATTACCAGCATCGACACGAGCTCCTGCCCAGACCTGTCCTCGACGATTCGACAGATCGTTCGCGAAGAACTTTTTCTCTATAGAGAACAGACACAATCAGCAGTTGATAACCATTCTATAAACGACCAACATTCGGTGTATGTGCCACGTGAGGCTGTGCCTGCGCCGCCGCCTTCTACGACCCCTTGGCAATCGATGGTCACTCCAGCAGATGTTTAGTACAGCGCACCCCCACAACCAAAGAGAGCACCACGCTTGCCAGCTACTCGTCATGACCGGCGCCCTCAGCGTCCGCCTTCTTCGCGACGCCCGGTCTATCCTTATGATATACGGGATGAACCAAACCACCACGCCAGGGAAGACGATGTTTGATTCATTGACGAACAAACAGAGTTTCGACCTCTCATGGTTTGCTACTCCTGTGGTGTCGCAGGACATATTTCGCGATTTTGCAACCGTTCACGTGTAACCCCACAGTATGGCCACCCACCACACTTCGCACGGCATTCCGAACGACTTCGCGACGACCCACGAGCAACGTACTATGGCCCATCACAACACTCCACACGATCGTATGATTGACCGCACAACGACCCTAGGGCAACACACCTGCTGCCTCGCGAAGACTACTGGACACTCTGCTTCCGGAACCACTCCCTTACATCTGACAGGAGCTTGACGCCTCCACCGCCTCGTGTTCCCCGTTCTCCTTCACCGCGGCGTCGCAACACGTCTCCTTTGCCACAGGAAAACTAGCAAGCGCGGCCGATGGAGGTGAGGTCAACGGAGACGTGCTAATATCAGAAATACCTCCTGTGGTGAGGCTCAAGAACAATGTACGTGTTTTTGTTGACGATGTGCCTGTGATGGCTTTGGTGGATACGGGGCAACCATTTCGGCCATGAGTGCGTGTTTTAAAGATACCTTGGGGCGGAAGGTTTTATTTAAGTGGTATCAAGCTTCGAAGTTTTGTGGAGCGAGTGGTGAGGCACTGCATCCTGTTGGTGTGTGTCAAGCTGACGTGTTTCTCGGAGGCCGCGTTATCCAAACGGAGTTCGTGATTATTCCGCAGGCAACACATGACGTTATATTGGGTATGGGCTTTTTGAGGGAGTGTGGTGCTAATGTCGACTGCCACACAGGGACAATATTCTTGAGTGATCACGTTCCGCCAGCACTCTTGGAAAACCCTGTGGATGGTGAGACGGCATTGTGTGTCTGTGGCGACACTATCATACCACCGTTATCAACCGTTCGTGTACCTGTTGGTTGCAGCAACAGCTATTCCGCCAACTTTGATGCCCACGTAGAACAAGTGTACACCAGCTGCATGAAAAAGAATGTGTTGATCCCACATTGTGTGGTGTCGATCAGACGTGGACGCGCTGATTTATGGACTGTCAATTTCTCCACAGAACCCGTGATGTTACCAGATGGTGTAAAGTTAGCCGTCGTCAGTGGACAACACGAGGCCTTACTTGTGACCGAGCATAGAGATGCGCCGGAAAAGCATCGTAGTCACAGTTTTGAAATGGCTCTTCTGTCAATGGTGAATAAGTCACTGAGCACAAGTGAACGCCGAACATTGGTCAATGTACTTTCGAAGCACGTCTCTGCATTCGACTTTGCGCAGAAAGACAAAGCGCCCTTAATCCCTAGCTGCTTCTTGGACATGTCACACTATCAACACGGGCTTGGCCAATCCGATTAGAGAAAAGCCATACCGTGTTTCGCCATCAGAGCGATGGATTAATAAGGAGCAGGTGAACGAAATGATTGAAAACGGAATCATTCAATAGTCGGTAAGTCCATGGGCAGCTCCAGTAATTCTCGTTAAAAAGAAAGACGGATCCTGGAGATTTTGCGTCGATGATCGCCGATTGAATGCTGTAACAAAAAAAGACGTGTACCCACTTCTACGT
Organism: Rhipicephalus microplus; assembly: GCF_043290135.1. Lineage (NCBI taxonomy): Eukaryota > Metazoa > Arthropoda > Arachnida > Ixodida > Ixodidae > Rhipicephalus > Rhipicephalus microplus. The sequence continues at coordinate 131,352,767 of NC_134704.1, forward strand.
ATTGATGATGCCATAGACTGTCTGCATTCGGCCTCTTACTTTTCCTCTGTAGACTTAAGATCGGGCTACTGGCAAATTCCCATGCATCTTGAAGATAAAGAAAAGAAAAGACAGCCTTTGTAACCCCTGACGGCCTTTTCGAATTCAACGTTATACCATTTGGACTGTGCAACGCGCCGGCGACGTTCGAGCGATTTATGTATACTGTTCTTCGTGGCTTGAAGTGGAGAATTTGCATGTGCTCTCTCGATGACGTCGTCATCTTTGGCCGCACCTTCAGCGAACACAATTCACGTCTGGATACTGTACTGACTTGCGTAAGAAACGTTGGCCTTGTTCTTAACTCAAATAAATGCCACTTCGGAGACCGACAAACCCTTGTTCTCGGACACCTAGTCGATCAGGATGGCATCCGTCCAGATCCCCAGAAGACAGCAGCCGTTGAAACATTCAATGCGCCGCGCTCTGTTAAGGAGCTCCGCAGTTTTTTGGGGCTTTGCTCCTATTTTTGCCGCTTTATACCTAAATTTGCTCATGTCGCGTATCCGCTGACATGTTTGCTACGGAAGAATACTCCCTTCGAGTGGACTCCGGAGTGCGACTCCTCTTTTCGTCAACTGAAGTTCCTCCTGGCGTCGCGGCCTGTTCTTCAACACTTCAACCCATCAGCTCCAACAGAACTGCACACGGATGCCAGCAGCATAGGAATTGGTGCCGTCCTAGTTCAACGTTATGGTAACCACGAGCACGTGATTGCATACGCAAGTCGCTCCTTCAGTAGGGCCGAGCAGAATTACACTGCCACAGAACAAGAATGCCTCGCGGTAGTATTTGCGATTCAGCGGTTTCGGTCTTACCCATATGGACGCCCTTTTACAGTCGTCACCGACCACCACTCATTGTGTTAGCTCGTCAACCTTCGGGACCCTTGCGGCTGTCTAGCGCGCTGGGCCCTTCGGCTCCAAGAGTATAACTTCGTAGTCTCGTACAAAAGTGGTCGACGACACGCCGACGCAGATTGCCTTTCGCGCATGCCACTGAGCACTACAGAGTGTGACGCTGATGACCTCGACCACCTCGTAGCTTCTGTGTCACCAAAGTTTCCCGACCTCCGTACTTTCAAAGATGAACAGCGAAAGGACACCAGGCTATCATTGTTCTGCACAGCTCCTATGGCATATAATTTCTGTGTACGCAACGGACTCCTGTATAAGAAGAACTTTTCCAGCACTGGCGCACGTTTCCTCCTGGTAGTGCCAGAATGCCTTCGGACAGCAATTTTAGGTGCTATGCACGACGATCCTACGTCTGAACATTTAGGTTCTGTGCGGACGCTTTACCGTGCTAAGGAACGCTTTTATTGGCCAGGAATGCGACAGTCAGTCGAGGCGTACGTGGCCAGCTGCACGTAGTGTCAACGCCACAAACGCCCATATACTGCTCCAGCTGGTCTTCTACAGCCCTTGCCACCTCCAAGCACACCTTTCCAACTGGTGGGAATTGACCTCGTGGGCCCTTTTCCAAAGTCGGCTAAGGGCAATTGCTGGATAATTATATGTGTCGATTACCTCACGCGGTACTGCGAGACGGTGGCCATACCAACCGCAACTGCCAGCGACATCTCTGTGTTCCTGCTGCAGCACGTTATCCTCAGACATGGCCCACCTCACGTGATTATCAGTGATCGTGGGCGACAATTTACGGCAGATATAGTAGAAGAGCTGCTTCGAATGAGTGAGTCCCGCCTTCGTCACTCGTCGCCATACCATCCGCAAACAAATGGGATCACGGAGCGCACTAACCGAACAATTGTAAACATGCTCTCTATGTATGTGGCATCCGACCACAAGAACTGGGATGACGTGCTACCATTTATAACGTACGCGTTCAACACCGCTAAGCACGAGACAACAGGCTATAGCCCCTTTTTCTTGATGTACGCACGACAGCCACGGCACACACTCGACACGGTTTTGCCATTCTCGGCGCACGAGAACCTCTCAGTCACCGAAATCCTCTGCCTTGCAGAAGAGGTGCGTCGTATTGCTCGTCTACGCACTTTGGCATCACAGGAAAAATCGAAGGCACGCTATGACGTCTGCCACCGGCCTGTAACTTACCATCCAGGCGACTTAGTGTGGCTGTGGACTCCGGTACGAAGACGTGGGTTATGCCAAAAGTTCTTGACCACATAAGACGGACCGTTTGTTGTTCTCGACAAAATCACGGAAGTCACATACACAATAGCTCGCCTCACGAGAAGTGGTAGAAGAGCCGCTAAAACCCAAGCAGTCAATGTCACTCGACTGAAGTTGTACACACCAAGGGGAATAAATTACCTCGCCCGGCGGGCTTCGTCTGCGAGGGGAGGAATTTTGCGCATGTCTGGGAAGAAAACGAAGATGGGTGAACAGGCTGGCTGCCCGAAGCTGGAGGAAGAAAGAAGACGACGACACTGCGATCAACAACCTGTTGCCGCTCCGGCGCTTCTCTTCGCGACCAGAATAAACGGCCCCCTTCAGCCGTATACGTCCTGGTCCTCCTTGTGCGTAACAATATCATTGATATAGATATTAAAGAATATTGGACCTAAAATAGATCCTTGCGGTACGCCATATAATAATTATTTCAACTGTGATGGGTAGCCGTTATAACACGTGTACTGCAGTCTATGCTGCATTCCTCTGCCTCGTTCGGTCTTTCTTTCGTTCTTTCTTTCTTTCTTTCGTTCTTTCCTTCTTTCTTTCCTTCTTTCTTTCTTTCTTTCTTTCTTTCTTTCTTCAAAAGGAAGGTACTAAACGGATACTTCTTACATTTACTTAAAAGCAGAAACCTGCGGGCTTGTAATGTAAGCTAAAATTAAATTGACGATGACGTGGTGAGATATGGAGAGGAAAATTATAGGTAATTAAAAGACATAAAGATAGCTGAGTGGGTCAAGAAAGAAGCGGGTATTGAAGATAACATCTCGAAATTATTAAGAAAATATGTACTTGGGAAGAAGGAAGAAGAAATGAAGGAAGACGAAGTGATTCGTTTACGGAACGTTTGCTCTTTTCATGTTGTTTTTTTACATTCGTCTTATTATAATACCAATTCATTACACATAGTTAAAATGATCCCAGAAAAACTGCACTACACTTTCTTGTCCAATCCCCCTGAGTGGGTATGAGCCATCATCCCAGGGAAACAAAAAAAAACAAAAAAAACGGAACAAACCTTGCTCATCTTTGTGCTTTTCTGGATTTTTCGCCGCAGTTGTGGGGTCTATCGCCCCATATATCGTGGTGATGGATGTTCAACCTCACGGGGCACCGTTCGAGTCCGGTTCGACCACGGGGACTGCTTCGAGGAAGCGACGAAACGCGTCTAGTGAGAGTGAGGACACTGAGCTGTACTCCGCATCAAGCGACGAGTCCTCGGACGACGGCTTCCAACCCGTCCTGTACCGCAAGGCTAAACGACGGATCGTCAATGCATCTTCGGCATCAAGCGCGAAAACCATGAAAACTGCCCCTCAGCGATGGCCTCACTTTATCCTGTTTGTGCCGCTGAAGGCTACCGACAGTGTACGCGGGCTGAACAGGCAAGCGCTCTCTGTGTATCTCGAGAATATTACGCCAAATCAGATCAAAGGAGTACGTCTAAACGCAAGAAGGAACATCTTGGCAATCAATGTGCTGAACCCACGTGCGCTAAACGCGCTTCAGAAAGTAACGCAACTGGGTAACATCAATGTCAAGTCTATAATACCAGCTGATAGCACCGCTTCAACAGGAGTCATTTATGACATCGCCACTGAAATTCCAAACTCGGATCTCTCAGTGCTAATAAAACCGGCAAATGAAGATAACGTCATTGTGAATGTCAGCTGCCTTGGTAACACACATTGTGTGAGAATTACGTTCAAAGGGGACTGTCTCCCCTCCCATGTGAAGGTTGGCCACTTTCGTCACCAGGTCCGACCATTTATTCCAAAACCTATGCGATGTCATAAGTGCCAGAAGATCGGCCATGTGCAGGGAGCGTGCAGGAACTCCGAAGTGTGCCCCCGATGCTCAGAACCACACACCGAGGACAAATGCAGCGCAACCATACTAAAGTGCCCTAATTGTCAAAGTGCCCACAGTGCATCTTCAAAAGACTGTCCACGCATAAAGATGGAGTTTACTATTCTTAGACAAATGGTGCAAGACAGCTCTACCCACAAAGAGGCCGCGGAAAAAGTCCGGTGAAGACGACGACGTCGCTGTCGAAGATCTTCGCAAAGAACACAGTCAACTACAAGAAGTAAGCCAACGCATCTGGGAACGGCGCCCACTGCAGGGTACACCGCGGCGAACGCAGACGATGGAAGAAAGAAAACAAGTAGATCTCTCTCTACTGAACAGTGGCCGCCACTTACGCGCACCCCGGCTGCGGCGGCTGCATTTCCGATGGAGGCGGAAATGTCGAGGCCCGTGTGCTCAGATTTGGGTACACGTTAAAGAACCCCAGGTGGTCAAAATTTCCGGAGCCCTCCACTACGGCATCTCTCATAATCATATGGTGGTTTTGGGACGTTAAACCCCACAAATCACTTACGCGCACGCAACTTGTGGAAGAACCGCATCAGAAGCCGAATTCATCAGAGCAAGCTGCGACAGCAGAGGAGCAGCGGAACTTGGATAAGCAAGTGATTGCTCTTCTATGACCCATAATTAATGCCATTCGCACGGTGTTAAACAACATGCGCACAACGTCAGCCAGAAGTGCACTTCAAGTACTGGACGCCCTGAGTCCAGTACTGGCGGCTCTTGAGTAGATAATGGCCCACCAGCCACTGTCTTTCAGGGAAGAGGTCAAAAAAGCAACAATTTTTCAGTGGAATGCACGGGGACTGAAATCACGCATTGCAGATTTCCGTCGGTTTTTTTCCACCAATATGTTTCCCATCATCGTCATCTGCGAGCCAAATTTATCGAGCGCTATCAGACTCTCCGGATACGAATCATTTATGTCGGCTTGTTATAGTGGAAACAGCAAAATCCTGCTGTTTATTCGACGTGACCTGACCTACATTCTTCGGTCTGTACCACCTGACAACAATAACGAATATATATGCTTAACAGTGAAGACAAAGGGTCTTATTGTCACTGTTGTCGGTGCATACCTGTCGCCATCAAGTAGATTTGACCACAGAAGACTAGGACACATCCTATCATCCACTCCTGGCCCATGGGTGATCATCGGAGACTTCAACGCCCACCATACGCTATGGGGAGCCCGAAGATCAGTGCAAAGGGTAGAAGTCTGATAACGTTTGCTTCAGACAACGAGCTGTGCTTGTTAAATGATGGAAGCCCAACAATTTTACGTGGCCCTGGATACAGCAGTTGCCTTGACTTGGCTTTTGTTTCTCGCGGTCTCGTCAGATGTGCCGGGTGTTTTGCGGACATAGAAACACATGGGAGCGACCACATTCCCACATATGTCAAGATCAGAGGATTATCACCTTGCAAGGTACGCGAAACTTTGCAAAGAGTGGACTGGACCAAGTTTGAATCTCTCATGGAAGAACGCTGTCAAGAGGACACCTCATTTGACTTAAAAGAGGTGATCAAGTCCACAGTGCAAGACATAGTGTGCACCCTCACATGCTCTTCAAGAGTAACCGACTTTGATGTGGAATTAGAACGACTTTGGGCTCTCCGACGGCGTGCGGAACGAAGGTACCGACGCACGAAAGCAATCGACGATTTACGAATCGCTAGACGTCTTCAGAAGAAGATACAACGCCGCATAGACAAGCTAGAGTCACAACGTTGGGCAGCCTTCTGCGCGTCGTTATATCCTCGCAAGCCTTTATCACACTTGTGGAGGACAATAAGAGGGCTTTGGACAGCTCCCATTCAGCGGTCTCCATTCAAGGCTCTAGCCCTCTCTCAACAGAGATCGGAGGTCGACGTGGCAAAAGAGTTCTGTGCCAACTTATCTGGTCAACTCGCAGATCCCAACATCTCCACGCTCTCACGTGGTGGCACGACATCACACGACCACCACATGGACCAATTTTTTTCTATTCATGAGCTTAAAGCAGCACTGACTTTGTGTAGACGGACATCAGCACCCGGGCCTGATGGAATATCATACAGAGCACTGTGTCAGCTTGGTGAGTGTGCGAGGAGTGCCCTCCTCGAGATATACAACGATTCGTGGCGAGAGGGCACCATCCCAGTTAACTGGAAGACCAGCCGTTTGGTTCCATTACTGAAGCCTGGCAAGTCACCATTGGTGCTCACATCATATCGCCTGATTGCACTGGCTAGTTGCTTGGACAAAGTGATGGAGAGGATGGTACTTGGACGGCTAGAATGGTTCCTGGGGCATCACAACATCTACCCGAACGCTATGACGTGATTTCGCCGTGGCCGGTCATCAATTGATAGCGTCATAGACCTGGTCAGCTACGTGCAAAACGAAAAAGGCCGTAAGCGTCTCTGCGCTTCTTTATTTCTTGATGTTAAAGGGGCGTACGATAACGTCACACATGAAGCTGTCCTCACCGCTCTCAAGGAGGTAGGAGTGGGTGGTCGGATGTTTCAGTGGCTACGCAGCTATCTCTCTGAGCGATCCTTTTTCGTGAGAACCGAGGATGGTGACACTTCGCTACATTACAGCCACCGTGGTGTTCCCCAGGGTGGCATACTTAGCCCTGTACTATTCAACCTGACGCTAATAGCTCTCAATGAGCATCTGCCAAGTACTGTCAGATTGTCAATGTACGCGGACGACATCTACGTTTGGACGTCTGCAGTAACACGTCTATAGCTGCGAGCGCGAATTCAGAGAGCTGCCACTCAAGTTGCTATTTACCTCCGTCAACGAGGTCTGGAAATTTCCTCTGAGAAATGTGCACTTGCGGCGTTTACGCGAAAACCAATGCAGAACTACAGCGTTCTGATAAACAGCGAAAGGATACGTCACCTCCCATCATACAAGTTCCTAGGTGTTATAATTGACACAGACCTCTCATGGAGCTCACATGTATCATACATGAAAAGGCGATTGACAGGCATCTGTCATTTGTTCAAGTTCTTCGCTGGAAAGAACTGGGGAATGTCCACAACTGCTATGTTGCGACTATACAGGATTCTTTTCCTTGGATTCCTTCGGTACAGCCTACCTGTGTTAACCAACGCAAGTAGAACAAGCATACGAATGCTTCAAAGTGTCCAGGCTCAAGCACTCCGGATATGTTTAGGCTTGCCCCAAAGTGCGTCAACAGCGGCAACTATCGCCATCACAAGGGACAACCTCATCAAGACCCACAATATTGTGGAAGTGCTGAGGACACATATACGACACCTTGCTTGAACTCCCCGGCATCACCTAGCCTCTCTACCAGTGGTCCGATCATGCACATCTTACTGCAAAACAGTGACCGCACATGGTGAGTGGATCCCAACTTCGTTCTCTCCTGCCGCTAGACCTGTGACTCCGCCATGGTGCCTCGATCAACCAATGATTAATATTAACATACCTGGCGTCCAGAAAAAGGCCAATTTGTCGTCAACGGCTCTTAAACAGCTCACACTACTTCTCTTGTATGAGGAATACCAAGACTCTACTCATATATACACTGACGGATCGGTTCAGCCGGACAGCTCTACAGGAGCAGTAGTGTTACCAAGGTTGGCCACGACAATTAAATTCAAGACATCTCACGCAACAACATCAACGGCAGCAGAATTGGCAGCACTTCGTGCCGCGTTGCAATTTGTAGTTGATCAACCTACACGCAAGTGGACTATTTTCTGCGACTCGAAGGCGGCACTGCAGTCTCTACTATCAGCCTTACGCCGTGGACCACACGAGCAGCTGGTACTAGAGATAGCAGAGGCTATACACCACCTGACTGAGAAAGGGCACCAAATTACATTTCAGTGGTTGCCCAGTCACTGCGGAATCATCAGCAATGAACGGGCCGATCAAGCTGCCCGCTCAGCCCACACAGAAGATCATAAACTACGACTACCATTTTCTAAGACAGATGCTGCACGAAATCTCCGCAGGCTTGCTCGCCAGCAAACCACATCACAATGGAATCAGCCACACTTCAAGCATGCCCGACTGTACTCGCTTGACCCTACGCTAAGTCTTCAAGTCCCGTCGAGGCTTTGCCGAGCAGACCAGACCCTGTTATGTAGGCTGTGGTTGGGCGTTGCGTTTACCAACGCCTACGCTTCCCGCATTGGGATGGCCGACACCGCAGCCTGTGGCCACTGTGGCGAAGAGGAAACAATCCAACATATTCTTTGTGACTGCCTAGCGTATAGTAAACAACGACTATGCCTTCGCAAGGAACTCAACAAATTAGATGCTCAACCTCTGTCGGAGCAGGGAATTCTGCAGTATCGACAGGATGCGACTTCACAGAAGAGGGCCCTGAAAGCGCTACTACACTTTTTGCGATCGACCGGCCTTACTGAACGGTTGTAGCTAGGACGCCCTTCCTGCGTGTGTATTCGTTTTCTTATGAGTGCGCGTGCGTTTTTTTTTCTCTCTCTATCTACCCCCTCTTTCTTGCCCTACTTCCCCGCCCCCAGCGCTGGGTAGCAAACCAGTTGCCAATATCTCGATAACCTCCCGGCCTTTCCTTTCTCACTCTCTCTCTGTACTTGGGCCAGGTGCGTCGTTCTGGGGCAAGATAACCACTGGTCATTAGGGATAACTGGCTGCATTTCAAGGGAACCAGAACGTGCGAAGGGGGGAACAGAAAGTTTGGTGGGCTGATGAGATTCGCAGATAAAACGTGGCCGCAGCAAGCCCCGGACTGGGTTATTTGGCGAAACGTCAAATAGCCCTTTGCCTTACAGTGGGCTTAGTCAGTATGATAAAGATGATCATGAAGATGTTGATGATATAAACTTGCGTTAAACTGTTTGTGTAATTTGAGCAGTTAGTTTTATATTGTTGACTTACTGGGCATGTTGATTGTGATGTTGGCACGGTGCTGTGGCAAACGATCAACTACGTAATGCTTCTGCGCAAGAACCGAATAAGTGAAATAGAGTTGTATTCACTCACTACTGTTGATTAGGTTTCATGAGATTAAAAAAAGCTCTACTTTTGAATAGCTATTCGATAATTAGGCCTCTTATCAGTACGCCATTCTCGTCACAAGTGTTTCTTCAGGCCTGTCACGTAACAGTAAATAGATTTACGTGCTTTTTGGGATGATATTTATTGTTTTAATGCTATACACACGTTTTACAATTGGAAGGGCTCCTACATCAACCATAAACCATGACAGCAGTTTGGGCTCGTTGGTAATCCAGTTTGAAGATAAAAATCATGGAAACATAAGCTGCGAAGGCGCCTCTCTCTCTGAGTGTGTATGTATGTGTGGCTATTTCGTACAAGTTTTTCGTGTACTTTTAGTTTCTGACCGCGAAGTCTCGCAGCACCACGTAGGGCTCACCGAAGTAATGATATCTTTCACTAATCATGACTTCTGGCACCTTCTCCTCCTTTCGAAGACGTCACTGCGCCCTCATTTTCTTGCAGGACCTTCACACTCTTGACCTGAGCGAATTCTCCGACTTGCAAGCCAACATCACCGCATACAGGCTCGTGGATCCACAGCGTCCGGAAGTCGTGAACGTTGTGCGGGAGCTAAAGAACGGCAGAGCGCCCTGGAGATACGGTGCCCATAACAACTCTGAGATGATTTCTATCGATGTACGGGAAGTCGGCCTTTCTATTCGCCGAGTTACTTTGCGTATTGTGAAGCTTACTTCTTCCCCAATCAAATCGATAAACCTCTCTATTCAAATACTCTATGCACTCGGTATTTATTATTATCTATATAGTACTATTGTATTTTTTGCATTTTGCTGTTTTACTTTTTTGTAAACACTCAAGCCAAAGGAATGATAAAAAAGTATATTTTTTGTTCTAAAATACATGACCGCGCTCTTGTTTGGTCATTTCCCGAAAGTATTTATTTATATCGCTTGTTGTTAGCATTTGTTTACTCATTTGCTTAATGGTTTGCTTACTCGTTAACTTACTTATTCAGTGCTAGAAGTATTGGTGTTTATTGCGTAAGCCTATTTAAAATACAAGTACACGTACCTTTGAGAATGTGTTCAATGAAATGAGCCACAATATTACCAGCAGCTATTGTTCAGTACAAAACGTAAAATAATGGTGTTGCTGAGAACCTTGTTCATAGACATTACTACCCTTTCCTACATCGTGCCACGGACTGCAAATAGCGTTGTTTGTTCGCAGACAGACACCGCCCTCATGTACGATGCCGTGACTCTCCTCGCCACCGGGCTTCACAATGCCGACCGTGTGATGCATAACCTGGACCTGCAGTCACTCAACTGTGAACAACCCAAGCCTTGGAGACACGGATCATCCCTGCTGGAGTCCATGAAAATGGTATACACACAGCTTGTCGACGTGCTAGCCTTCGAACTTCACCGGCACATATAAATGCCACTCAAGTTATGGTCCGAACATTGAAGTGGAGCCCTAAAAACAAAAATAACAACGGTTTTTTATTATCGACTGAAGTCTAATGTTTTCTGAAAAGGCATTTTGGTAAGGTGACAAATGCTGCCAAAAGCTAATTAGGTAAATAAATAAATAAATAAAATAATTTGGAAGTTTTTACCCAAGGGGTGTAAAATCTGAAGGTGTGTGTGACTGAGTAGTCTTCTTGTTTGTTTCTTTGAAATTGTGGCTCATACCCAATCAGGGGGATCGGCCAAGAAAGCGTAGTGTACGTTTTCTGGTTGCATTACAGCTATTTGTCAGAAGGAATCTGTATTAAAATAAAACTAATGTAAGAAAAACCACAGAAAAATAGAGAAAAAGGAGGAAAAAGTGGAAAAGTCAATTTGAGAGATTTTGAGATTTCAGTTGTTGAGATGACCAGAAAGCTGCGTTTACTTCATCTAGTCATTCAGAATCTCTGTTAAAACACTTTTCGATGGTACACAGTAAGAATTATTAGAATGGGCATTGCGACGGGGTGCGTTTGGATGACTTAATAAAACCGCAAATGGCATTGAAAGCATGTCTGTGGCAGCGTCCCAAAACTGAGGCACCAAAATTCAGTACAGTTTCCCCGGTGATTCTAACGCCCATTTCCAGAAAGGCATAACTAGAGGTCTTTTTCTAAGTACAGAGCATCGGTGACAAGATAGAAGATAATGTTTGATGGATTCTATTTCTTCGCAGAATGCACTGAGGGGTGATATCAACTGACCAGTTCTGTGTATATATTGGTTTACAGGGGGGGCATCACATCGGAATCTAGTAATCAAAACTTCGAGCTTTCTAGACTGACTCCACTAAGGTCACCATGAAAACTTGAGGTGGTTATATTCTGTCTGTTTAGTTATTTTTATCATATCAGTGCGGATTTCTGTTAAGTTTCCTTTACTTGCCTCGTCGATTTCTCTATTTTTACTCTATCGTTTTTTTTTCGTGTTCTTGTCTTTTATATCTATATATTTTTGGCCTCCCTTCTTTTTTCTTCTCCTTATCCTTTCTTCCCTTTCTTTTTGTATCTTTTCGTATTGTACTTGATTCCTTTTTTCTATTATTTTTATACGTCGTTTTCGTCAGGTTACGTTAGGTGTAGCAGTTGATTTTCACTGCTGCTGATAAGCGATCACCATTAAGGTGCTCTCCTCGGGATGAGCACGCGCTGAACGTGCCACAAATAGAGTATAGGACAGTCTGGCTTCTCTTAATTGCTCCCTCATATTTTTCGCCCTTACAAGGTTGTATACGCTGTGCGTACAACATATCTGAGCCGGGTTTCGAAATTGTTTCGCGGAACTTGTTCATCAAGGAAAATAATCGACTACTCTGCGGCCAGCAGACTCACATGACTCTGACGACTGAACTTCATAGTACGACGTGTCGCTGAAACTTTATTTAACAAAGTGGTCCTAATTCATGCCAGCGCGTGAAAATTTTGTGCCTGCAGCAGCCCGAGCGTACACTCCTCCCATTTTCGGGCGATACGGGGGAGGCTGTTGTCACGTGAAGCTATACGACCAGCTGCCGACATTTAAAGCCCGGGAAAAAATGCAGTTATTATGTGATTGGGTAGAGCATGAAAGCTTTAAAGAGGCGACCAGCGTGAGCAGTAGAATGAACCATTATATGATTGAAGTGAATAGCGTGTGTTGTTATTTTGCGAAATTTCACGCGGATAACAAACCGGTACCTCCAAGTGCCATTTGATCTGTACGCAAAAGCGCTACAAACTGCCATGTGGGGCTTCGCGATAAATAAAGGAATACTAGTGTCGTGGCCAGTATGGCTGTTTCGATGCGACTACATTACAGCGCACGTCCGAAGAACAGCTGTCTATATAAAAATAACAAAATGACTACGTTCTAGCTAATTTGTGTTCAGAAATCTGCGTGGAATCAAGTTCAGTTTTTTGACAACTTTGTTACTTCGAGTTGATGACAACATTAAACAATCCGGGCAATAGTTTTTTTTCTCTAGAACGAGAAATTCTTAGGAGCGGGTTTTGTTGTATGGCTGCATGAGAATTCCTACGTAATTATCAAGCCAGGAGCTCACAGATGTAGAACTCAATAACACAGGAAAAGACGTAGAATTCTCTTAGCGCACTTTTTTGCCATTTTAGCCCATTAATACTAAAAATATACATAAGCTATCATGGCTGAACGATTTCATAAAATTAACACAGGTGTATCTAAAACAACTATTCGATCACAAGTCTACGCCGCTATAACATGTCCCTTATGATACTAAAATGGGTTGCTAAGTATATTGCGGCATCCTGAAACGTTTACCCACCGATAAAAAGCAGCGTGTACTCCTTATGTTTTTTTCTGCAAACAATAGGGCGTGTTTGCCAACTACATATTTAATCGCTGTGCAAGACGGATAGCTTGAGCTTCTGACCGTGCCGCGCTCTCAGGGCAGCGCATTTTTGTGATGGCATTATATAAATAAGTTGATAAATAAAGTATTATATATATATATATATATATATGACCCTTAGTTTATATGTTTGTTGTTGTTTCAGACAACGATTAAGGGCCTGACAGGTGAGGTGCGCATTGAACACCGCGGAATTCGTAAGGACTTCTACATGGACGTAATTGAATTGAAGAAGAAAGGAGTTATTAAGGTGAGTGAATAGTAGGTGAAAGCTAATTATATGAGAAGACAAACTTAAGAACTGCACTTCTGTGTTTTTTACCTTCTTTAGAGGAGTCAGCAATCTATGTAAACCGGCTTTGTTTTTGTTCTTTTGACAGCAGAAGAAGGTGATTTTGCGAGACAATGCAATTTAGAATTCAACATGCAACATAAAATGTTTAGCAAGGAGTATGACGACTGAAAACAGAGTGAAGAAAATGATGTTTAAATGACCAAACAACTTCACTCTGTAAGTTTGGTCAAGAATTTTTCGCTGTTGGTCAACTTACATACGGTAGAGGCTTCCACTGCCTAAGGGTTTGTCAACAGCTACAGAAAAAAAATATAACTTCTAAATAATATGTATGAGCTAAGCAAATACAATCTTCACCTGCAAGACAAGTGATCGTGTTATCCATTGGAAGACTCGGAGCACTTCCGGTAATATTTCGCTGCTGCTCCATGTGGAGTAAGCCTGTTTCATTGGCACATTGAGAGTGCTCCATGTATGTTCCATTGGCAGGTCTGGAGCATGTCCGTCGCGAGATCCACTCCATACTGCAAACCATTTCACACCCTTAAGGGTGGATTTTTCATAAATCACTCTTCTTACACCTATTATTTCTGCCAAATTTATGCGAATAGGCGTAATTTTTGTAATTACACCCTTTGTACACCCATTTAGCATTTTAGGTGTATTAGAGGTGTATGTTCGCAAGCTACACCCAAGGGTGTTTCCTTGAAATTTTACACCTATCGTATAGGGATATAGTTTAGAGCATCAGTACGTATCTCATCTCAACGGATGCAATCAAACCCCATGCCAAAGTTCTGGTGCAAACTTCGATGTTTCGGCATTTGTTTTCATTTCACGTTTCATTTGCCAAAATATATCGTGCTATCATCATCATCATCATCATCAGCCTCACTACGTCCTCTGCAGGACACTCAACAAAGCACTTGCCTCACGTTCTCTGGACGCAAGGGTGTGAACAAGTGAGGCACTTGTGCTAATGCCATACATGTCCACCATCGTTTTTTATTACAACAAAGTTTTGTCATCCATTAACAACACACCCCTTTCACGGCATGGTCATGATTTTATTACTTCTATGTTTTTACCCACCTTAGCGCGAGGAATTTTAATGGCCCTTACGCAGCCACTTATCACAATCATTGTCCATATCTCTAGTAAGATGAACTGGTGCTGTTTGTTCATTAAATGGCCCTTGCGCCACAAAACATCAAACATCAATCAATCTAGTAAGCTGCGTGGTCATCTTAAAATCTCAAATATCGAAATCTATAAAAACCCTTCTTTCTCCCTTTCTTTACCTCTTCATGGGTTTTCCTGTAATTTCTGTATTTGAATATAAATTTATTTAGAGATACATTGGCAATGATCATAGAAAAAGCACGTTATAAGCTTTCTTGGCCAATGCCCCAGAATTATAGTAATAGTACTTAATTACAGTAAACGCATCACAAAACTCACTGCAAGGGCGATGGCGAAAGGCAATCAGCCTGACAAAGCCCCTTGTTCCTTAGAAGTTTGTGCTAAGCTTAGATATGAGCACAGACAAAACACTCCAGGCCTGCACGGAAAGCGCAGCACCGTCACAGCGAAAGCTAGAAGTGTGGCCTTTCAGAGCCTTTTCAAAACACTCATTGGGTAAGTACTGCAAACACACTTGCTTGCTACCCACTCATTATCATCATCAGCCTGATTATATGTCCACTGCAGGACAAAGGCCTCTCCCATGTTCCGCCAGTTAACTCGGTCCTGTGCTTGCTGCTGCCAATTTATGCCCGCAAACTTCTTAATCTCATCTGCCCACCTAACCTTCTGTCTCCCTCTAACCCGCTTGCCTTCTCTGGGAATCCAGTTAGTTACCCTTAATGAGCAGCGATTGTCCTGTACACGCGCTAAATGCCTGGCCCATGTCCATTTCGTCTTCTTGATTTCAACTAATATGTCCTTAACCCCCGTTTGTTCCCTGCACCACTCTGCTCTCTTCTTGTCTTTTAAGGATAGACCGACCATTTTTTTCCATTGCTCGCTGCGTCGTCCTCAATTTAAGTTGAACCCTGTTTGCAAGTCTCCAGGTTTCTGCTCCGTAGCTAAGTACCAGCAAGAGACAGCTGTTATATACCTTCCTCTTGAGGGATAGTGGCAATCTACCTGTCATAATTTGAGAGTGCTTGCCAAATGTGCTCCACCCCATTCTTATTTTTCTAGTTACTTCAATCTCGTGGTTCAGCTCCGCAGTTATTACCTGCCCTAAGTAGACATAGTCTTTTACAACTTTAAGTGGACTATTACCTATCTCAAAGCGCTGCTCTTCCGAGGTTGTTGTACATTACTTTCGTTTTCTGCAGATTAATTTTAAGACCCACCGTTCTGCTCTCCATGTCTAACTCCGTAATCATGAGTTGCAATTCGTCCCCAGAGTTACTCAGCAATGGAATGTCATCGGCGAAGCGCAGGTTACCAAGGTTTTCTCCATTAACACTTATCCCTAACTGTTACCATTCTAGGCCTCTGAAAACCTCCTGTAAGCACGCAGTAAATAGCATTGGGGAGATTGTATTCACCTGTTTTACACCCTTCTTTATTGGTATTCTGTTGCTTTCTTCATGAAGCACTATGGTATCAGTTGATCCCCTGTAGATCCGCCCCACATTTAAACGTCAATTATCGTGCTATATAATATATTTAGTATACCACCCCTTTTTTAATTATTCAGAAGATCCCTCACATGCTCAACGACTTAATTCATCGATTCACTTTTTGGGATTCTAACTAAAAAATATTTTGCTGCCACTCATGTCCATTCATCACTAATTCCCACAGAGACATCGGCAAACGAGACTATGTTCCGCTTAAACATAACATGAAATGATTACACACGCTTTTTGACAGGATATCGTTCGTGCTTTTTCATTTAAATCACACTGTTTTTCATACCAGAGGTCTTGTTTTATTTACAATGGGGCCCAAACATTTCCTCACACTGAAGTGTTTCGCATCAACCCACAAGTCGCTGATTTATTCAGTTTGTTATAGTTTGATCAATGAACATGAATCAGCTCAAATTGACTGTTTGCAGCGTTTGCATTGCCATGGAACTAGGCATGTTTACAATTAACTGGCTGAGCTTACTCTGACGCAGCTGCTGTGCATGCATGCCCCGCCGCAGGACAAGCTTGGTGCGCATCCACTAAGCACGAGTGAACTCGTGCACTTGGACGCACCACTCTGTGGGCACGTACTGCTCTTTTTTATTTTCTTGATGTGAACGCTTGCGCGTAGTATAACGTACACGTGAACGATCGCAGACGACACTAGCGCACTGTACTCGTGTCGCAAGAAGGGAGAATAGTTGACTAATTGCAGCATTGTAATTAACAGTTCTTACTAAGGCGTTACAACGGACTAATAATGGCACATCCGAATGCTCGCACGAAATTTAAGACTTGAAATAAAATCAAGCGTCATTCATACTTTGTCGGTAAAAAAGCATAGTTCCCAGGTTCTTGCTGAATGTCAGAGTGTTATTTAAAAGAAGCTGATAGCACAGCAAGGGTGTTGCTAGGATTTATGTTTGGAGGGGGATAGAAAGAGGAAAGAAGGGGGCCTGATCCATATGTATGTACATTTTTTGCCTGTGGTTGCATACGTGCGGATCCAAATCGGAAGCTTTTTTTTTTCGATATGGGCCAAATCCTGGCCCGAAAGTAGTTCAAATGACACTTTATTGGCTCATACATACTTTCATCTTTCCTCTAAAACAGTAATAATAAAACTATATTAATAATTAATATTGTTCAAGACGAACGTTCATAGCATGTATATGCCAAGGCAGCGTTAGTTGAGCTTGTTTCGGTTCTAGATTTGTCCCATTTTGAACTAAAAAAAGCTCCACAAACGAACATAAAAAGGGTGAAGATGTGTCAAATATGGAAAAACCTCCCCGCTGCCCTTCCCTAATTATTTATTTATATCTGTGTTGCACAAGTAACAAATTGGAACTCCAAAATGTCGAAACAATGCCGCAATAATGCCTCACTCAGGAAAAGAAAAAAATGTACATCACCAAGGCTACGATATTGCCGCCTGCACACGTCAGCGGCAAAAAAAGACTTTAAAGCTCCGCTAGCAAATAAGTATGTTGTCGAGCATAAAATATTACTCTATAGATTGGTAGCTTGACATAGCTTGAAAATTATATCCTAAAACGGTGATGCTCCAAATTTCAGTTTTGAGGTCTCGGGGCAACTGCGCATCGCCATCGTCAACAGGGAGACTTTGAATTCAGTGGTAACATGTGTGCGTGTTTGCTGCAGGCTGACTGTGCTGGATTATTTTACTATTCACTTGCTTTGTCCAGGATGTGTGCTTATACGGCTTGCACGGTTTAACTCGTGCTTATAGTAGATACAGTACGTGTCACTGCAATCTGTGGCGCGTCGACAAGTACAGAACAACTTCGGTGCGGCGGAGTGTCTGTCCTCTGTCAACGGCTTTCGTTGAAGCTTGTGCACGCCGCAAGCTGAGTGTTCCTAATCAAGCATTCAATGGAGTGTACGCTGGAAGCTACATGGAGAACGCTTTTGAATTTCGTGCTATTGCTGAAAAGGTAAGCTTTCGAACATGTGAACAACGAAGTGCAGAATTGCGTGCCTGCCAACTCCCGATTTGCCCGCGATACTCGTAATTGCAGGAAGCGACCATCCCTTGGCGCCGGTAGCTTCGTGACCTTCGCTCGCTGTGTGCTTATCGGCTGCAATGTCTCAAAAGTCGCAGTGTTCGTGAACCCCGCTGTGGCGCACGGAAAAAAAAAAAAACTGGGGGTCTTGCCGCGCGCAGATAGATCTTAAATCGCGCGGCAGCAGGAGGTGAAAAAAAAGAGCGGGGGGGGGGGGGGGGGGGGGGATGAGCGAGCCGAGGTGGTCGAAAGGGATGGCATAATAACAATAATAAAAACGAAACAGATCAGTGGGCAATGAGGTGCTAGTTGTGAGTTAGTGGGACTGCAGTGGACAAATGGGGCGCGTTCATTACGCGGGAGAAAAAAAAAAATCCAGATTTCAACGACTGAAGTTAAGGGTGTGTTTATGATGTGAGTAAATACGCTATTTAAAACAACAATTCAAAAATATTTAAAATTTGTATGAGTACCCCTTTGATGCCTGTGCTTTGCATCGGCGTGACGTGTGTTTTGTTGAAAATCGTGCAGCTAACCAAAGAAATATATGTACGTTGTCTGGTCAGCAATTTAGGCTTTTTATGCCTTGTTAGATTTATTTATATCTATACCTGTATATCGTAGATAATCAGGCTATAGAAATATTGATCTGCTTCGGTAAGGGCTTGAACAGCCACACTCAATTGCACACTTTTTGCATTTTTGCACTGTTGTAGTGCGGCACATAGAATATTGTAGAATAGAATATTTCTAAAAATTTTGATGTATGGTTTTGGCGCTGTGGTTACATAAAAGCTTAGCCAAAGTGTACCGACACACACCCAGACAAAACTTTCAGTTACAGTGATACAGCAGTTACAGATGATAATGGGGTAGGCATAGTTAGCCACTAAAGGACACGCTCACGAAAAACAAAATGAGGATGACGGCACAGCTGGCTGTGGACGAAAGAAAGCAGACCTAACAGCACTTGTATGTTTCATGCGTTTTGTCTGTGCAGGTTTCATCCTTACGGATGTAAACAAACTGATCCAACTAATATGTCCTACATGCATATATGCCTGTTAGCATCTTCTACAATAAGTCGTGCATTTAAAAAAATTTAATACATATTTAGTGTCTAGCAGTTCAGAGCCTATTGAACATCTATTTAATTTACTTGTGATACATTATGTGTTGCATGGCTATTTTTATGAATTAAAAAAATTAAAGTGCAAAAAAGCTGCTTATGCATGCACTCGAAGAAGAAGAATATTACCATGTCTTATTGATTTTTGAGAGCAGTCAGCCTTACTCGTGCCCTAAAGAAATCATCTTGTGGACCAATAAGCAACCTGTGAAAGACATTATAAAATTATCCAGTATACCAAATTTATGTAACTGGAGAAGAAATTTAGAGGTGAGCTTTCACAAATGCACAGTGCTGTGTTTCCAACAGTAGTTGTCATTATATAAGTGCTGTTGATCCCCTCAGATTGGGGCTTGCTCGATGCTTTACGCTAGTTTCACGCAGTAGATTGTACATCTGTGATGTGTACATGTCTATCAAAGGATCCTTCAAAGTAAATCATATGTATAGCAACTTTTCTGTCAGAATTGGTTTATATAATTTTTGTGTCACCCATTGTCGTGGCCTATTGGTTGGGGTATTCTAGCTAAGCGAGAAATCGTGGTATAAAGGCTGAAATTTGAGCGTCCCAGTATATTTCAAACTTCTTGGTAGGTGCATGATTGAAGAGAGAAGCTCTTTTTCACCACAACGTACATTTGCTAAGGTTTTCCATGAACCATGGTGCAGACTCACCCATGGCACTTGCATTTGTACACTAATGTGCACAGATGCTTGTATATGTAGTAGTGAATAAAGGTAAAGCTGAAGTGCGGAAGCTAGAGCTTTCTATTATAGGACACGTCATAATGAGGTTCTGATTGTTCCTAGTATTTTTAGTTGTTTAGTTGAATGTTGTGCATGCCTTACATGCAGAATGTTGAAAGGACAGCACACTATGCCTTCCACGATGGGCTGGGTGCTGACGATGCAGTACACTCTTCATCACAACCTGAAAGCACCTGTTCCGGGCTCACGACCTCAGTCAAAGGGTTGTAGCAGTGTTGGGCACTACTCATAGGGTGCACCAAATATCTTGTACATTTTCGGAACATTCCTCTGATGGGAAAGGCTTTATCTCAAGCTATGTGTCCTATATACCTATTTATTTTTCCAATATGAGTATCAGCTTGCCATCAGATTAACAACAGTGCCTGTAGAAAACTGTGTACTGATGCATAATGTTAACTGAGTTGTATGATAAAGTGGAGATGGCCTAGATGTCTCCAACTTTAAAGGTTGATTCACAAATGGGTCATTCCACGCCAAACATCCCAGCTATTTTAGCGGCCATCTCAAATATATTTGAAAAAAAAAATGTGCTGATTCACTGCATTGAAAACAGTGAAACAGTAGAATACATCCGAAAAAAAAATTTTTAGTCACATAGTTGCCTTATGAACTTACCGTAACGTCGTTTCACTGTTCTTTGTCCAAAATTTTATTTTAAAAGCACTGTTCCTTGTTTCTTTACCAAAATTTGCTTACATGTTAAGTAAAAGTTCATGTGTAAAGTGTTTCAAGCTCAGTGATATTAGTGCAATTTCACTGGAACATACGCCTCCAAGACTAACAAAGTGCTTGACACAGCTGGTCGGAGCTGTATGGTAGACCAAGAAAGTGCTTAACAGCTCTAACGACAAGAGGAGATATAATAGACGAAAACAGAGCGCTGAACTAACAACGAAAGTTTATTGCAAACAAACTGCACTATATTGAAAACGGAATCTGCGCATAACCACGCAACATAAGCAGAATTGCACATACATGCGCCATACATGTGTACCTACATGTGTACATACATGTGTACCTTATCAAGAAGCGGTCATATCAGTGGACCCCAGATAACTGATTTCACAGCCATGAAAAAAAAAACAAATTGAGAGTACGCTAACACAGCAAGCACAAGTTGTTGAATGTGGATGGCTTCACTAATCTCGTGCTCGCGCCGATTTTTATATAGTCCCATGATCACACACCTGTCCATAATTGGCCGACAACCACACTTTTTACAATGGTCCCCCAAGTGGCTGGGAAGGGAGCCTTCTAGAGAGCTAGCATGCTCCCTCAACCGATCATTCATGCATTGCCCTGTTTGGCCAATGGAACCGAGCCCACAAGTAAATAATATTTATTTATTTATTTAAAAATACCTTACAGGCCCTTGTTGCAGGGCATTGTGTAAGGGGGGTTACAAAGGGTGAGTGTCGCGACAAAACCGTAAGGAAACATCAAACTTTGAAAGAACTCAACAAAAAATAACGCGTTATATGTCACTAAAGAGAGAATGTACAAAAAGTCATTTGAAGTTACACATCGGAACATTGCTGGTGGGAGGAGAACAAATATCCGCAATACACTTACTAAAAAACACCTAGCACACACGTAGCCAAAAATATTTTAGAGCAGCGCGCAGAAAGCAATTTGTTCTTGTTTAAGAAATACAGGATAATAAAGGGCGATAAGAGAGTTTTTCTTGTGTGTATAAGAACATTATAAAGTAGGAAAATGCAGGCGGTCACAAAGTGTGAAGCGAAAAAAAAAAAGCGCGTGCTCTTTACTGAACGAACACAAGACCCTAAGCTGTAAGCGGGAGGAAATGGAAAAAAAAAACGAATGAATATAATTACACTGGAACGATACAGGAGGTGCAACAAATACTTGTAAAAAGGAACCAATCGAAGTGTCTATGACTGAAAGAAAGAGTGAAGAAGTTGTCTGAATTTTTCGGGGTCTGATTGATATACAATGTCATTCGAGAGATCATTCCACAAGCGGATGACGCGAGGAAGAGCCGATGAGTTAAAGGCGTCCGTTGACCCATATAATCGCGTGAAACTTAAGTTATTATGCAGCCTACGAGATGTAACGCAAGGTTTATCGAGTTGGAATGGGAAGGGTTTGTTACTGTAAACATACTTATGGAAGAGGCATAGGAGAGAAATATCCCGCCGAGTACTCAACAGTTGAAGAGAAAGGCAAAGTTTAATTTCCGTTATGCTGCTATTGTAGTCGTAATTTCGTGAGATGAATCGGGCTGCCCTATTTTGAATAGCTTCAAGCATGTTGATTAAGTAATTTTGGTATGGGGACCAGATCGATGCAGCGAATTCAAGTTGTGGTCGAACGAAGGTCTGATAAGCTAGCTGCCGAACATGGGATGGGCAGCTATGCAAGTTGCGGCGTAAGTAACCCAATGATTTTGAAGCTTTCGCACAAATGGTGGTGATATGGTGTGACCAAGAAAGATTTGGTGTGAAATGAATACCGAGGTACTTGTAGGATGATGCGTATGACAGAGGGTAGTCATCAATTATGTACGAATGGCTAGAAATATGTTGCTTGCGTGTAAAACACATAATTTTGCACTTCTGCTTGTTTAGCGACATAAGCCATTTTTTGCACCAGTCATTAATCTTGTTGAGGTCATTTTGCAGTGTTAGGTGATCATCGGTACAGGTTATTGAGCGATATATAATGCAATCATCGGCGAAAATTCGCATGCGAGATGAGGTGCTGATTGGCAAATTGTTAATATAAATTAAGAACAGCAGGGGGCCGAGGACGCACCCCTGCGGTACACCTGAGGTTACGTGGGAAAGAGGGGATTGGATATTGTTTATTACCGTGAACTGCTGGCGGAGTGAAAGAAAGTTTCGAAGCCAAGATAAAGTGAGCGAATCTAATCGGAGTGAAGATAATTTAGAAATCAGACGACAGTGGGGTACGCGATCAAATGCTTTTGAAAAATCGAGAAAAATGCAGTCAGTCTGAAGGTTATTGTTCATGTTGCAATGTAGTTCTGACGTAAATTCCAGCAGCTGTGTTTCGCACGAAAAACCTTTTCTAAATCCATGTTGGTTGATAAAAAAGTAATGGTTAGATTCTAAGTGCCTGAAAACATGAGAAGCGATTATATGTTCCAGGAGTTTGCAGCAGATGCACGTGAGAGAGATGGGGCGATAACTTTCGGGTGAATGTTTATCGCCGGCTTTAAACACGGGGACTATTTTACCAATCTTCCAGTCAATGGGAAGCTGGCCTGTTGCTAATGATTGTCTGAAAAGGTGATACAGGATATTAACAGAAACAGAAAGGGTGTTTTTCAGAAGTTTGGAATTTATACCGTCAATGCCAGCTGAAGTAGATAGTTTAAGATTAGTGACAAGAAGTGCGATACCCTCAGGCGTTATTTCAATAGGTTGCATATAATCTATGTTAAGATCGCGAACGTTCGGAACGTCGGCGTGGTCTTCTCGGGTGAAAACGGATGAAAAGAAGGTGTTAAATGCTGAGGTGCAATGACTATCTGAGAGGGGAGCATGGTGATCATCTAGCAAGGAAATCTGTTTAACATCGTGTTCCGCAGATATTTGATTCCAGAATTTCCTAGGATTTGATTTCAGAAGGGAAGGCA
Organism: Rhipicephalus microplus; assembly: GCF_043290135.1. Lineage (NCBI taxonomy): Eukaryota > Metazoa > Arthropoda > Arachnida > Ixodida > Ixodidae > Rhipicephalus > Rhipicephalus microplus. Next base: position 131,376,192 of record NC_134704.1, read on the forward strand.
AATCATTAGAGAAATACTTTAGTTTAGCAGATTTAATTGTGGAACAGTATATTTTCAGAACATTTTTGTACGCCTCCCATGCAGAGGACGTACCAAGTCGTTTAGCCGCGCGGTATAGACGCTTCTTTTTATTTCTGAGCTGCCGGATGGATTTAGTAAACCAGGGGTTTGTTTTATCATTTTTGACCGAAACAAGTGGAATATACGGGTTTGCCAGTGCGCATAATTTGTCTCTGTACAGCATCCAGTTATCATTGACGTCGCGACTGGAAGAGGATGGCAGGAATATGTCATTGTAGAAGGTTTCTAGTTCGGAGTTGATTTTGCTGTAGTTAGCTTTATTGTAATCGCGGATTTTTTTATGTTCAATGCCAGAGAAAGGTGGTTGAATGTTAAGGGTTACTTGAAGAAGACAATGATCGCTGAATCCATCTATGTTCAGCATGGTGTTTACTGTTTCAGGAGCAGAGGTGAGAATTAGGTCGAGGATGTTTGAACCACGAGTGGGCTGGTTCACCATTTGCGATAAGTTAAAGTCTAAGGTTAGGTTGATAAATTCTGTAGACATGCGGCAAGGGGAAGACAACTGGTTCCAGTCAATTGCGGGAAAATTGAAATCACCAAAGATGAATATGGAATCGGTATGGCAGAGATGGATGGCCTCAGTGATGCTACTGCGCAGTTCTTCCAAAAATGAATGTTTACAGTCAGGAGGTCGGTAACAATTTTTGATGAGCAGTGTGGCGGACTTTGTTAAGCATGCTACCCAGATAATTTCTATGTTAGAGTGTACTTTGATGGCATACGATTGTAAAGTTTTTTTTACTGCGAGAAGAACCCCTCCACCCCGCCTATCAGTACGGTCATTTCGGTAAATGCTGAAATTTCTGCGATCAGGGAGAACTTCGTTATCGGTTACGTCAGGGTATAGCCAGGTTTCGGTGAGGGCAAGAATATCGCAGTCACAATCGTCAAGGAAGGAACATAACAAATCCCGTTTTGGCATCAGGCTGCAGATGTTAGTAGACGATAGCGATAATGTGGTGATGGCTTGAAAGGGCGAAGTCATATTCCGATCTTGCCCGCACGTGTTATTTAGCTATCTGTTAGTTAGTACGACATCATCACTGGCGACGTCATAAATGTAAACCTGTTTGTTAATGTGCAGGCGGTCAACTGAAATTTTGAAAGCCTTGTTTTGAGATTTCGCGAAGGTTACCAACTTGCGTCTTGCCTGTCGTGTAGCCGGGAAAAAGTCTTCACCAATAGAGTAGGTTGTTCCTTTCAATTTGCGTGCACAAGACAAGATCTGCTCTTTGTCCTTATAGAATGTTAGTTTTGCTATGATGGGCCTATTTTTTCCTTCAGTGAATTTGCCTAGCCTGTGAACACGCTCGAATTGTGAACTAGTGGTCGTTAATTCAAGTTTTTCAGAGCAAAACGCTATAACTTTCTGCTCCGCCGCGGCCCATTCTTCCTCCTTCTTATCTTCTATGCCAAAGAATAGAAGGTTTGATCGCCGCTGCCTATTTTCGGCATCGTCGCATCGGGACGAAATGGCTGCCAACTGATCTGAAACTTTGAGGAGGGAACTGTCAGAAGGACTATCTGCGTTTCGCTGCAATGCAATGGTTGCCTCAAGGGCAGCGACTTTAGCATCTAGTAGCTTGATCTGATTTTTGGCAGTTTCATGCTCTCCACTTACTCGTTTCAGATCGGCTAACATTGTGGCATGCTCAGCCTCTAGCTTTTTAATTGTTTGCAAAACCGAAGCGAAAGCGTCCGCTTCGGCTTTACTCATCGGTCCCGGATTTGTTTCCACATCGCCCGCGAGCATGAGCAGTAAGTTACGAACGGAAGAACAGAGATTGCATGAAATACACAACAAACGCTTGAGAACATCGTAAAACTCTGGTGGGCACGACACCGCAAAGAAACAGGTATGACTGCACTTGATACAGGAAGCACCCTTCATGTAACTGACCTGTAACACCAGTGGCCGTAAGTCTCCCATCCCAAATGCGGCGTCGTGCCCAAAGCTGGCGGATGAAGAGTGAAGCTTATATGCGCCTCGGCTGACGTCACTAGGCGATATCGAAGTTCCATGTTGCCAGATGGTCGCGCCGATCTCGTCCAAGTTTAGCCACAGAAGGGTTCCATCCGGCCGGGGGAGAGGCAGGCGATCAGGGCTGATCGGCTCGCAGGATCCGGGGAGCCAGGAGCACACAGCCCAGGTGACCGCAGCCTGTAACACCAGTGGCCGTAAGTCTCCCATCCCAAATGTGGCGTCGTGCCCAAATCTCGTAGAGAATCGTAGAGAATCGCTAAAACACATTTAACATGGCACGTAGCGTGTTTCTTAGTGCATGCTTCTTTCTTAGGTCCTTCGCTGTGGACACTGCGACATAGCCCAGCGAGTTTGTCACGTGCGCAGAACACAACTCTTACAGCTATTTTGCCAGCGACCTTCTTTAGCCTATGGGAAACTTCGTGTATGTAAAGAATAACAGCCTTGCTAGAATAAGGCTTGTTGAGTTAGCTGTTGCTTTGTCTTTTATCAGGCACTCTTAGTGACGTTAGGAGAGTCTCGGCAATAGAAGTTAGCAGGGGATTACGAAAGCCTGCTTGTTGAAGGCGGTGAACTTGGAGCAAAAAACTGCTTTCTATCTGGTGGTGACAAGAGTGAGTTAGAGCTGCTTTTAGGCAGAAAAAAAGTGATGCTTCATTTGAGTAGCTCAGAATGGGCGGGCGTAAAAAGGAGGCTCTTTTTTGAGCATGGCTCATACCGCTAACATACATGATCAACCAGAAAAAAAAAAACATTTCTAAGTCTAGACATTGTAGCTTGTTTTCTGAAATAAACTCCGACATTAATTCTAGTTTCTTGATTCTATGCCTAAAAACGTCAAATATCTCATCGGTGGTTTGCGGAG